>NW_006159648.1:1869669-1942869 GCF_000334495.1 Tupaia belangeri chinensis
GGCTCCAACCAAGTTGATGCAGCTGAGAGCTGAGGTGAGGGGAAGCTGTCAGATTTAGAAGAGGACTTCCAGGCTTTCCAGATGGATTCATTGTCATGCCTGAAAGAAATAGAAGGATCATATGACTCCTTGAACGTTGACCAGAACACTTCTAAGCAAGGAGTTACCATTTTCTGAAATGGAGAGAAAAAAATTCAATGACAGCTTTTTTAACAAGAAAGAGGGCAAAACAAAATAAAATCAGGAGCTCAGTTTCAGACACATTTGTAATGTTTGCTACCTTAGTAAATATCCAAGTGGAGATTAGATGGATGCTAAAGCCACACTTCTGTAAGAGCGTTTCACGCTAATGTCCATGGCTAAGAAGAGAGGGAATATGGGGCTGGGAAGTAGTGCAGTGGTAAAGCATGCCACTCTGCAAGGTCGACCCACACAGAAAAAGCCTGCATTCTCATTCAGAGATCTCCCTGCATGTGTGGCATACAGTACCCATGACGTAGGACCGGCTTAAGCTGAACGTAGATAGTGGCATCAAGACCCTGTTGGGATATTCTTTCTTTCTCTCTCTCTCTCTCTCTCTCTCTCTCTCTCTCTCTCTCTCTCTTTGTTTCAGTCTGTCTTGCTCACAGAAGAAAGCACACGCAACCCATAGGCAAAAATTCTCTTAAAAAAAAAAAAAAGGAGGCTATTAAAAAAATTCAGGTGGGGTAATTAAGGTGCTGGACTCCCACACAGCCAACCTTGGATTGAGTGTCAGACCTGACAGCTTGAAAATCGTGCTGGGCATACGTGCTTGAATGTCCAGAATCCCAGGAGGGGAAGGAAGGAGAAGGGATTGAGACTTGGCTATTCTCTATGGGAGTGAGGGTGGAGGTGTGGGGTGGGTGTGATTTTTCCTCTTTCCTCTTACTGTCTCTCTGTCTGGCTAGTACACTTGCCCTATAGCAAAAACCTTAAAAAAAAAAAATCAGGGACCAACAGTTGGCATAATGGCTATGCCGCTAGACTCCCATGTAGTCAGATGCAGTTTGAGTCCCAGACCCGGTGGCTTAAATTCACACCGGGTGCATGTGCATGCGTGCACAGGATCCCGAGAGAGGAGAATGGAGGAGAAGGGATTGCAGCATGGCCATCTCCCTTGGGGGGTGTTTTCTCGCTTTCTGTCTCTCTGTCTCTCCCTGTCTTTCTGGCAAGCACATGTGCCCTAGAGCAAAAAACCTCCCTCCCCCCCCCCAAAAAAAAAAAATCAAGTGGCTCCAACCAAGTTGATGCAGCTGAGAGCTGAGGTGAGGGGAAGCTGTCAGATTTAGAAGAGGACTTCCAGGCTTTCCAGATGGATTCATTGTCATGCCTGAAAGAAATAGAAGGATCATATGACTCCTTGAACGTTGACCAGAACACTTCTAAGCAAGGAGTTACCATTTTCTGAAATGGAGAGAAAAAAAGTCAATGACAGCTTTTTTAACAAGAAAGAGGGCAAAACAAAATAAAATCAGGAGCTCAGTTTCAGACACATTTGTAATGTTTGCTACCTTAGTAAATATCCAAGTGGAGATTAGATGGATGCTAAAGCCACACTTCTGTAAGAGCGTTTCACGCTAATGTCCATGGCTAAGAAGAGAGGGAATATGGGGCTGGGAAGTAGTGCAGTGGTAAAGCATGCCACTCTGCAAGGTCGACCCACACAGAAAAAGCCTGCATTCTCATTCAGAGATCTCCCTGCATGTGTGGCATACAGTACCCATGACGTAGGACCGGCTTAAGCTGAACGTAGATAGTGGCATCAAGACCCTGTTGGGATATTCTTTCTTTCTCTCTCTCTCTCTCTCTCTCTCTCTCTCTCTCTCTCTCTTTGTTTCAGTCTGTCTTGCTCACAGAAGAAGTACAAAAACATCTTTAAAAATGAAATGGGGAGACCAGCAGATGGTGTCATGGTCATGTCCTGGACCTGGCAACTTAAAACTCATGCCAAGCGCGTGTGCGTGCATGCTCAAGATCCTGAGAGGAGAACAGAGGAGGAGGGATTGCGGCATGGCCATCCTCCCTTGGGGGTGATTTCTCACTTTCTATTTCTCATTCTCTCTCGCAAGTGCGCATGCCCTTTAGCAAAAATCTCTCAAAAAAAGAAAAATGGTGTGGGAATATAATCATTCAAAATCAGGTATTCTCTTAAGCACTTTTTTCTTAATTTTGGTTTTTCAGTTTTTGCTATAAGGGCACGTGTGTTCACCAGAGAGACAGAAACAGAGAGCGAGATCACCCCTCCCCCCAAGGAAGGATGGCCATGCCTCAATCCCTTCATGAGATTTTGGACATGCGTGTATACATGCACACTCACACAGCATGATTTTTGAGCGTCTGTGTCCAGGACTGGAAATACAGAGTGGGCCATGTGGCATTCTGGCCCCTGTTAAACACGTTTTATATGTCAGTTATAGTATTAGATGCTGTTATGATATAATAGCAATAAAATGAATGTGAGTCCTGCTCTCAAGGTTTATGGTGGTATTTGGTTTGTGTTAACAGGTGAATGATTTATATAATGTTCCCAAACAGGAAACCTTAGAAATAGGATTATTTGATCCGTTATCACATTGTTTTATAACTACTCCTAGGAGTTTTATTTGGCTGCTTAGCCCCTTGTAGGGAAATTGTTTTTTTTTCATGCACTGCCTCCTGGAAACTTTGTTGTAACTATAGTATTATAAGCAAGCCTCTTTATACTTACATCTCTTATTAGTGCTTAACATCCACTTCTTTTCTTTCATCCTATTGATAACTTTCAAATGGTGTGTTGTATCAGGTGGGTGGGGCCATCTCAGGATTGAATACATTTAGGTGATGGTTGTTTGTTTTCCGAGCTAAGCACTCACACCTGAAAGTTGAATTAATCACCAGGCTCTTTCGTTCTGTATCTGAGTGGTATGTATTTTTGGTACTGGCATTTCAGAATCTGGTTTTCTTCTCTTACTAACTCTGCATGGAGTTTTTGAAGGGCTTCCTAAGGCACTGAGTAAATACGTTTCTAATAATGCAACTACCTGAAGGTGAGAGTTTTTTGGTCTTTTTTTTTTTTTTTTTCCTTTTCATGTTTTAGATCTTTAGGATCCATTTGAGACGATATTATACCTGCCATTTTTCCCATTATGGGAGACTGCTGTGCTGAATGTGGGTGCCTGATTCTCAATCACAGCATCTTTCCTTTGAGTCGGAAAGAGCAAATAGCCCTCCATTCAGGGATCCAGGTAGCACTAACCACTCTCCACTCTCAAATAGTCGCAGTAATTTAAGCCATCAGAGACCAACACCACTTCAGCACCATCGCCTGGAGAACAAAGCAGTTACAGCCAAATTTCATGTGGTTTTCTTTCATGATTTGAGCTCCTTCTGAGAAATATATCAAGAGTTATGCAGGAATATTTCGAAACTGCTTTGTTGACAGTGTTCTAGCGGGGGTCTTTATCAAATAACAACTGTGACATCTTACCTGGCTTTATGAGAAGTGCTCTGATTCAGGTTACAGCTAGCGGCTCGGTTCTAAGTATTTCTCCATTCAGAAGAATCTTTGAAAGGATGAAGTTTGGGAGGAAAAAACAAAGCAGAAAGCCTGGATATCTTTAGACTTTTAAGATGCTCTGAATATCAAAGTTCACTAAATGTACTAACTTAAACCCTAAAACAAAAACACTGTGTGTGATCTATAGCGTAGAAAAATATACTAGTTAGAAATACACCTCCTTGTTGTCAGCTCAAATGCCATGCATGTTTATACTCTTACTATGTTTGCACATATCCATAAAATCAATGTCATTGATTTATATCATTTGAAATTGTATGTCAGTGTTGTCATATGTGTATTGGGTTGTTGGAAAGTCACGACATAGTTTTCTATGTTTTTCTTTTTTTTTGAGAGATTTTTGCTATAGGGCACATGCGCGAGACAGAGAGACAGAAAGCAAGAAATCACCCCCTGGGGGGTATGGCCATGCCGTAAACCCTTCTTCTCCTTCCTTCTATAGGGATTTTGGACATGCATGTACACGTGCCCAGTGTGAGTCTCAAGCCACTGGGTCAGGGACTCGAACCATTGTCGGCCATGTGGCAGTCCAGTGCTTCCACCACTATGCCACCTGCTGGCCCCATTTTTCTATGCAAAAACGCATCATGACTTTTCCGACAACCCAGTAGATCCTTTTGTTGCTTCTTTAAAAAGAAAATCTAATGTTAGATTTGATTAAATTATCCACATTTGCAATGATATATCCAGTACACCGATTTTCCACTCCTCTATAGAAGGTTAACGTTTATTTATTCATCCTCCCACTAAAAGAAGTCAAGCATTTAGGGCTTTACAAGAAACCTAGAAAGAAAAGAGAATTGAAGTCGTAGATAGTTTCTCAACTCTGCTTTGACATCTTAGCGCATAGATATGTTGGATCAGTAAAAATGCTTTTTTTTCCCCATTAAATAAATGGTAAATATATATGGTTATTTGGAATGAACTAGGGATCTTTATAAAAACACATGCTCTTGTGAATTCAACTTCGGAAGTTCTGCTAAAGGATTTATAGGACAAAAGAATTATATATTTTTAGAATTATGTATTTTTACTTAAGAAAAATGTATCAGTTGAGATGCCACTTCCCTGATATAGCTTACTTTTTATTTATTTATTTATTTATTTTTATAAAGAGATTTTTGCTATAGGGCTCATGTGCTCGCTGGAGAGACAGAGAGAGACAGAGAGACAGAAAGCTGGAAATCACTCCCCAGAGGGATGCCACACTGCAATCCCATCTCCCTTTTCCTCTTGGAATTCTGGGCATGCATGCACAAATGCCCGGCATGACTGTTAAGCCACCAGTTCTGGGACATGAACCGTGGTAGACTATGTGGGAATTCAGCAATGTAACCATTACACCATCTGCTGGTCCCTAGTTGATTTTTTAAAAATAAGAGTACTCTCTCTAGCAGGAGTTGTCTGAAAATTAATCTAAAGAAGTGATGTAGGTATAAAAATACAAAGTTTTGCCTTAGATTCTGATTAGAATGAAATGAATCTGCTTTAACTATTTATGTCCAGAAAATATGTATAACTAAGAAAGGAGTCAGCACTACTGGCATCCCTGAATATCCAAATGATTTACACCTCAAAACAAAAACAAAGATGAAATTAAAATGCTTCATCTGTGAAAGAAAAATACCTGAAGGTGGGAGTTTTTTGGTTTTTTTTTTTTTTTTTTTCCTTTTCATGTTTTAGATCTTTAGGATCCATTTGAGACGATATTATACCTGCCATTTTTCCCATTATGGGAGACTGCTGTGCTGAATGTGGGTGCCTGATTCTCAATCACAGCATCTTTCCTTTGAGTCGGAAAGAGCAAATAGCCCTCCATTCAGGGATCCAGGTAGCACTAACCACTCTCCACTCTCAAATAGTCGCAGTAATTTAAGCCATCAGAGACCAACACCACTTCAGCACCATCGCCTGGAGAACAAAGCAGTTACAGCCAAATTTCATGTGGTTTTCTTTCATGATTTGAGCTCCTTCTGAGAAATATATCAAGAGTTATGCAGGAATATTTCGAAACTGCTTTGTTGACAGTGTTCTAGCGGGGGTCTTTATCAAATAACAACTGTGACATCTTACCTGGCTTTATGAGAAGTGCTCTGATTCAGGTTACAGCTAGCGGCTCGGTTCTAAGTATTTCTCCATTCAGAAGAATCTTTGAAAGGATGAAGTTTGGGAGGAAAAAACAAAGCAGAAAGCCTGGATATCTTTAGACTTTTAAGATGCTCTGAATATCAAAGTTCACTAAATGTACTAACTTAAACCCTAAAACAAAAACACTGTGTGTGATCTATAGCGTAGAAAAATATACTAGTTAGAAATACACCTCCTTGTTGTCAGCTCAAATGCCATGCATGTTTATACTCTTACTATGTTTGCACATATCCATAAAATCAATGTCATTGATTTATATCATTTGAAATTGTATGTCAGTGTTGTCATATGTGTATTGGGTTGTTGGAAAGTCACGACATAGTTTTCTATGTTTTTCTTTTTTTTTGAGAGATTTTTGCTATAGGGCACATGCGCGAGACAGAGAGACAGAAAGCAAGAAATCACCCCCTGGGGGGTATGGCCATGCCGTAAACCCTTCTTCTCCTTCCTTCTATAGGGATTTTGGACATGCATGTACACGTGCCCAGTGTGAGTCTCAAGCCACTGGGTCAGGGACTCGAACCATTGTCGGCCATGTGGCAGTCCAGTGCTTCCACCACTATGCCACCTGCTGGCCCCATTTTTCTATGCAAAAACGCATCATGACTTTTCCGACAACCCAGTAGATCCTTTTGTTGCTTCTTTAAAAAGAAAATCTAATGTTAGATTTGATTAAATTATCCACATTTGCAATGATATATCCAGTACACCGATTTTCCACTCCTCTATAGAAGGTTAACGTTTATTTATTCATCCTCCCACTAAAAGAAGTCAAGCATTTAGGGCTTTACAAGAAACCTAGAAAGAAAAGAGAATTGAAGTCGTAGATAGTTTCTCAACTCTGCTTTGACATCTTAGCGCATAGATATGTTGGATCAGTAAAAATGCTTTTTTTTCCCCATTAAATAAATGGTAAATATATATGGTTATTTGGAATGAACTAGGGATCTTTATAAAAACACATGCTCTTGTGAATTCAACTTCGGAAGTTCTGCTAAAGGATTTATAGGACAAAAGAATTATATATTTTTAGAATTATGTATTTTTACTTAAGAAAAATGTATCAGTTGAGATGCCACTTCCCTGATATAGCTTACTTTTTATTTATTTATTTATTTATTTTTATAAAGAGATTTTTGCTATAGGGCTCATGTGCTCGCTGGAGAGACAGAGAGAGACAGAGAGACAGAAAGCTGGAAATCACTCCCCAGAGGGATGCCACACTGCAATCCCATCTCCCTTTTCCTCTTGGAATTCTGGGCATGCATGCACAAATGCCCGGCATGACTGTTAAGCCACCAGTTCTGGGACATGAACCGTGGTAGACTATGTGGGAATTCAGCAATGTAACCATTACACCATCTGCTGGTCCCTAGTTGATTTTTTAAAAATAAGAGTACTCTCTCTAGCAGGAGTTGTCTGAAAATTAATCTAAAGAAGTGATGTAGGTATAAAAATACAAAGTTTTGCCTTAGATTCTGATTAGAATGAAATGAATCTGCTTTAACTATTTATGTCCAGAAAATATGTATAACTAAGAAAGGAGTCAGCACTACTGGCATCCCTGAATATCCAAATGATTTACACCTCAAAACAAAAACAAAGATGAAATTAAAATGCTTCATCTGTGAAAGAGAAAACCCAAATAATTATGTTATTTTAGCCATTATGGGGTGGGACTATTTGGTATGTTATTAAAAATCACGTTTTCTGAGTCTAGGCCTTACAGAAGTTTGCCGTTGGTTATGGGGTGATTGCAACTTATGACTTTTTTGTTGTGTTTCCAGCACAGTGATGCGGTCCATGACCTTCTTCTGGATGTGATCACGTGGGTTGGAATTTTGCTGTCCCTTGTTTGTCTCCTGATTTGCATCTTCACATTTTGCTTTTTCCGCGGGCTCCAGAGTGACCGTAACACCATCCACAAGAACCTCTGCATCAGCCTCTTTGTAGCAGAGCTGCTTTTCCTGATCGGCATCAACCGAACTGACCAACCAGTAAGCAACTTGCACTCACCTTGTTGGAGAATGTCTCCACTTCCAACTTTCCCACAGAGCCAATCATGGAAATATTTATGCTTGAAATACTGTGTTTAACAACTTTCTTCCAGTCGTCTAAGATAGATACGAATGATCAGATCATACTCAGTTTTCCATTTTTCATATCGCATTGTCATAGAAAAGCATGGAATGTTCTAGATGATGTATGCATTTCTTTGTTTTTCCTGATAGATTTATTAATTTATATCTGTATTTCTTTGTGTTTCCTGATAGATTTATTAATTTATATTTGTAATTCTGTCTTTTTTTGTAAGTGTGTATGTCTTTTTTTTTTTCTAAGTTGCCAGTGAGCCCATGTTCTCATGAGATAGAGAGAGAAATCACCTCCTAGTAGACCATGGTCATGCTACAGCTTTTATCCTCCATTTTCCCATCCTGTCAGAATTTGGACATGCATGTATACATGTGTTTTCCATCCCACAGCTGAGATTTGAACCTGTGATCAGCCATATGGAATCCAATTCCCAATGCACGAAGTTTACCCAGTACATTGCAGAGCTGCTCCTTGATTGATTTTTTCCAGAGAAGTTTTGGTTTATAACAAATTCAGTCAAAGGTGCAGAGGTTTCTCATGTAACCTCTGCTCCACACAAGCCTAATTTTCTGCACTACCGACATCCCTCACAGTGGTGCATTTGTGACAGCAGATGAACCTATATGTACACGTCATTATCACGTGATATCTCTACACTTAGAGTATCATGCAGGGTATTTTCATTGCCCTGTGCTCCTTCTATTCTTCCTCCTTCTTCCTTAACCCATGGAAACTACCCGTGTCTTTAACTGCTTCCATAATTTTACCTTTCCAGGGTATCAAATAATTGAAATCATACAGTATGTAGTTTTTTCAGATTGACTTCTTTCCTTAGTAATATATATTTAAATTTCCTCTATCTTTATATTTATGATTGATGGCATCTTTCTTTTGACCACTGAATAATATTTTATTGTCTGATACACCAGTTTATTTATCCACTCACCTCTTTAAGGATATTTTTTGCTTCCAAGTTTTGCCAATTAGCTATAAAGCTGCTATACACAACCTGGTTTTTTTTGTTGTTGTTGTTCAAATATAAGTTTTCAGGGACCAGCAGTTGGCATAATGTCTATGTCACTGGACTCCCATGTAGTTGATCATGGTTCGAATCCCAGACCTGGTGGCTTAAACTCACACTGGGTGTGAAGCATGCATGCCCAGTATCTCAAGAGAAGAATGGAGGAGAAGGAATTGTGGCATGGCCACCCCTTCTGGGGGATGATTTCTACCTTTCTGTCTCTCTGTCTTTCTGGCGAGCTCACGTCTCCTATAGGAAAAACCTCTCAAAAAAAAAACCCTCCTCAAGGAAAAACCCCCCAAAAAAAAAAAAAAAAAAAGAACAAAACATACACACACACACACACACACACACACACACCCCAAAAAAACCCCAAAAAACATAAGTTTTCAATTCCTTTGGGTAAATACCAAGGAGCACAATTGCTACATCTTACGATAAGAACATGCTTAGTTTTCTAAGAGGGACTAGCAGATGGCATAATGGTTACGTTACTGGACTCCCACGTGGCCAACTGCAACTTGAGTCTGGACCCAGAGGCTTGTAGCTCATGCCAGGTACATATGCATGCATGCTCAAAGTCCCAAGAGGAGAACAGAGAAGAGGGATTGTGTAGTGGCCATCCCCTGTGGGGGGTGATTTCTTGCTTTCTGTGTCTCTGTCTCTCCATCAAGTGCATGTGCCCTATAGCAACAGCTCTCTCAAAAACAAAACAAAACAAAACAAAACAGAGTACGCTTAGTTTTGTAAGAAACCACCAACTGTCTTCGAAAGTATCTATATAGTTTTGCATTCCCATCAATGGTAAATGAGATATACATTTCTTTGGAAATTCTGTTTTATAAGCTTGTCTTTCTAAAGAACTATCACTTTAATTATGGCATTTCTTTTTCTTCTCTTATTTTTAATCACAGAGCCAAATATTGAGGAAAGTTTAATAAGATCATTTAAACAGTGGAAAAATATATTTTATAGATATATTTGTTGAGGTTTATAATATCCCTTGAAAACATTTTATGTTATATTAAAATGTACATGTTAAAAAGTTTTTCCTGTAGTATTCCTTTTCAGAATGTATATACTGTTACCAAATTTTATTTGGCACGTTACCTTTGCCTGAGTTCTTTCCACCTCTTTTGTTTTTAAGAGAGATTTTTGCTATAGGGCATGTGTGCTCACTGGAGAGAAAGAGAGACAGAAAACAAGTAAGTCACTCCCCCCGGAGGAATGGCCATGCCATGGTCCCTTGTCTTCCATTCTCCTCTCAGGATTTTGTGCAGGCATGCATGCACACATGCCCAACCTGAGTTTTAAGCTATTGGGTCCAGGACCTTCAACTATGTGGGAGTTCAGTGACATTACTATTACACCCTCTGCTGTACCATTTTTCTTTTTTTAAGGTTTTTGTCATAGGGTGTGTATGTTTGCCATAGACACAATGAGAGGGAAAGCGAGAAATAACTCCCACAGGAGGGATGGCCTCTTCTCTGTTCCTTCTCCTTCACTCCTCTCCTGGGAATCTGGGCATGCACACACATGTACCTGACATGATTCTAAATTCTCCAGGTCCAGGACTTGAACTGTGGTCAGCCATATGGGAGTCCAACACCTTAACTAGCCCACCACCTGCCTGCCTCGTTTTTTCACGTTTTTAAGTGCTACCTTTGTACTTTACAGCTATGTACATTTATTCATATCCAGGAAAAGAGGATGGGGAAGGAAAGGGAAAAAAGGAACAACACTAGACAATTGGTCTTGGTAAAACATAACAAAATATAAATAACAGACGATATCTAATGCATTACCCAGATTTTATGCCCACTTGTAATTTTTATGAAGCCCTTTCTGTTGACTTGCACCTGGTATAAGTTTTTTCTGTGACTAAAACTGCCAATGAAGAGAAAACTCCAGTTTTCAGCAGACTCGTGAGTGTAATAAGTAGCCGATTCACTTGGTGCCATTCTCTGGTATGTGTCCATGTGCGTGGCGTTGGAGTCCTTTACAATGAAAATGCAGTTGGATTCGTGTTTGTGATTACACATTCACGATTAATGACTGTAAAGGGTGCAATTATGGTGATTATATTTTTAATCGGTTATCATATACTAATGTGACAGCTTTTACCATAAAGGCATACATATGAATGAGCAATCAAAAACACACGTTCTTCCCTCCCAAAAGTAAAGCCTTAGATACAAATTAATAGTTGAAGTTCTAACTCTACCAAAGCACAAAATGGAACATTGTGTTATTTTCTAAGACGATATCAATTTATTTTCTTGTTCACCTGCCATTTAAATACTGTGTGATTTCTTTTCATTTAGAACCTTATTCTTATTTTCATTTCCTGATGTTTCATATGCCATGATAAACTTCACCGAATGTTACGTACTATGCAAAACTAATTTCTAGTAAATAACATAAAGAGCAATAATTGCAAAATGTGGGTAGAGTGCATTTTAGCCACACTTGGGTGTTTTTATTCTTATTGCTGATTCATTGTCCTTTTCTACATCCAGCATCATGTTTGAAACTTGATATCTCTCTGGCCTCTCATCCACTGACTTCCTCAACTCTTTTTCATTGTCCTTTTTCCAACCAGTGAAATTGACCTGCCGTTTGTCTTATGTCCTAAGGATCACATTCATCAATGAACCCATACCACACTAATTATTTCTATATATTTGTTGACCTTTTTTTTTTTTAGTAGGAGCTAGTGATTTTAGCTAGGACTTTTTATTTTAAAAAAGGGAAGAAGCTAAAAAAGAGAGAATTTCAGGAGCTGATATAAATTTCTCACTTAAAAGTGGAAATTTCAGCTGGTCAGCTGAAACTTGTAGTGCCTTAGAAAATATACAAAAGAAGGGCTCACTGACCTTTTTGACCAGGCTTGTCTAGACCAATTAGTAGGAGCTAGTGATTTTAGCTAGGACTTTTTATTTTAAAAAAGGGAAGAAGCTAAAAAAGAGAGAATTTCAGGAGCTGATATAAATTTCTCACTTAAAAGTGGAAATTTCAGCTGGTCAGCTGAAACTTGTAGTGCCTTAGAAAATATACAAAAGAAGGGCTCACTGACCTTTTTGACCAGGCTTGTCTAGACCAATTTTTAGTACCCCCCCCAAAAAAAAATCAAAGAAAGAAAGCACTTCTAAAATACTTTATTTTAAACAGATTCACTTCTACACCTATGCAGCACGAACTTTCCAATGATGCATTAAATCCTTTCTGAAACAAGGCAAGAAGAAGTAAATCAGCAATTACTAGTAATTAATAATCTTGCCAAAAAAGGATGCAATATATAGTGCTATTTAGTTTTAAGAGCTTTTAGTCCCCCTTAATTTTTTTCTAAAGAATTATTTACTTAAGTTTATTTATTTACTCATTTTTTAATGTGGTTTAACCAGACACACACACACACACAAACACACACAGAGAGAGAGAGAGAGAGAGAGAGAGAGAGAAAGTAAGAAAGCAAGCCACCAGGCCCAGGTCTTGAACTCTCGTTGGCCATGTGGGAGTGTCCAGCACCTTAACCACCACGCCACCTGCTGGCCCCTTTTTTTAAAAAAAAGAATTATTTACTTAAGTTTATTTACTTATTCATTTTTATTTTTAATTTGACAAGAGAGACACAGAGAGAGAGAGAATGTGAGAAAGCAAGAGTCCCCCTTAATTTTAATGTCACTCTTTCATTTATAATTAAAGAATGTAATGTATAAATATACATGTGACTATGGCCAAGAGAAATAATTCCTGAAATCAAATTTTAAATCTTTTAACTAATCTTAGTAATAATTAACCATAGGCTATTACTAGATTTTTTCCCTAAATATTACCATTGTTTTCTTATTCTAACACTACACTCTTATCCACCAGCCATTATTCATATCACAAGCAGTTTTCAAAGATAGATTATATTTAATAAGTTTGTAATTTTATTTTATTTTTTGCTATAGGGCATGCGCACTTGCCTGAAGAGACAAAGAGACAGAGAGAGAGTGAGAAAGCACCCCAGAGGGGGAATGACCATACCACAGTCCCTTCTCTTCTACTATCTTCTCATGATTTGTGGCATGTACACACATGCACCTGGTATGTTATTCAAACTGCCAGGTCCAGGATTCAGATGGTGCAGTTGGCCCTGTGGGATCCAGTGCCTTAACCACCAAGCACACCTGGCTGGCCATGCAGTATTTGTTTTTTAAGCATCATGTCTAGATCATTCCTTGTCAGGTCAAGTTTATTACTGAAGTCTTGCTAAATATTTATTTTGCTTTAATGCCAGCCGACATATGTTTCCTTTGTAGTGATCTGACTGAACCATTTGTTCTTTTTCCTAGATTGCCTGTGCTGTTTTCGCTGCCCTCTTACATTTCTTCTTCTTGGCCGCCTTTACCTGGATGTTCCTGGAGGGCGTGCAACTCTATATCATGCTTGTGGAGGTTTTTGAGAGTGAACATTCACGTAGGAAATACTTCTACCTGGTCGGTTATGGGATGCCCGCACTTATTGTGGCCGTGTCGGCTGCGGTTGACTACAGGAGTTATGGGACAGACAAAGTGTAAGTTGTTTCCTTTTTTCTCCTCTCCCTCTTTTTAAATCTTGTTGAAATAAAAGCTTTGGATTGTCTTGGAAGCTAAGGTCTTTAGATGACTTCACAGCGATAAATGAAGGAACTGGAGAAGTACCTGGGTGTGTTCCCATCTGTGGGGATATTTTCGTTATGATGCCAAAAGGAAAAAAATAAAATTATTCCCTAGACTCAGTGAGCTGTTGTGTTAAAACAGCATACTTTGTCACTTTACTCCATAACCTTGAGTAATTAGAGAGAGAAGATCATGTGAATATCTTTCAGAGTATTAGCATTTGTCAGACGAAGAACTAGCTAGCTGAGAAGTTGCGTCTTATTAGAGGACAGTGCAGTTCCTGACATCGGTGGCTTTTCTTTTCCTGACGTGTCAGTTCTAGTTACTGGAAAGATTTTGACATCATTAACACAAGCCCATAGGAGCAGGGGCAGCTTGTGTTTGTCCTTCCATTTCTAGGTGGGTATAGGGGTATAGTGATGAATTTTATTTTCAGTCTGTCAGTTGATGAGACCTATCTATGGACATCTCTAGCATACTAGAAAGGAATTCAGTTAAAATATTTTTGTAATCTTTGTACATGTAACAGTTGATATCCTGAGAATAAATGAAAGTTTCTATGGAAGGTTAGAAATAGAGAACCGAGGTAGATCTGTGCTGAATACCCACATTTTGAACCTAGAGCAAAAGAAGGAAAATAAAAGTAGAGAAAGAGAAGAGGTAAGCAGAGTCTTAGAAAGAGAACCACAAGATTCAGGGTCAAAGAAAGTAAAAGGAAGTTTGAGGATGATGCAAAATATCACTGGCGATATTTTATGTCAAAGATAATTTAGGTAGGATAAGTACTAAGGAAACATTTTTTGATTTTTCCAACATCTATTTCAACAAAGTGCTGGAAGGGGAAGCCAAATGAAAGGTGTGAGGACAGAAGTTGGTGGTAAGAAAGTAGAGTCTTCATGTATTATTCATACCCCTGAACCTAAGTGATTGAAGAGTAATGAAAATACTAAGCTACGTGATAATGCTAATGAGGGAGGATTTGAAAAGATGAAGTCTTAAGCATGTCTGGGTGAGCAGAATCAAGATGACAGGAGGAGATAATTGGAGAGAAAGTAACTTACACCTCATTTGTATTTCAACACGTGAGCTAAATGAAAGGCATAGGTCTTAAGGAGCAGAGAGACGTGAGACTAAACTCAAGCTTAGGGAAACCTTGATTTTGACTGAAAGCGGCCTTAGGGTTCACCTAGCCCATGGCATTAATTTTCCAGATGAGAAAATTAAAGGGCTCAGTAAATGAATTGCCCTGTCATTAGTCATAGAGCTAGAGAGTGGCTGACCTGCGATAAGGCAAGTCAGGTACAGTTTTAATAAAGTAGGATTTTTTTTTTTATAAAATAATAAAATGATCTTTCTTTCCTGAAGTGAGTATGAAACAAAGAACAGCTAAGGTAAATTTTGAAACAGAGGAACTTTCCGATCAAGTAGAAGAGGCTGACTTTTGTGGCATGATTGAGGGGAGGTCACGTTGAGAGGACAAGAGACTTGTAAAGCTTCGGAATGAGCACTATGAAAAATGTGTTAAAGGAGCCAATTAGATATTAACCAAGAAGATTTCCAAGCAGCAGTGAAGGCTCCGATGAGGTTAGATAACATCAATTTGAGCAGAAGTTAATAAGCCAAGTTTCATGACTTTCTACCAGCAATCAGCAGTGTGAACATGCTGGCAGGAACACAGCTTGCTTCCCAGAAGTGAGGATTCATGAGGAGGGAACGACAAAAATAGGACACCACAGTTACTGGGAGCATCGTTAAAATAGCATATGTGTTGGTACATAGGTACCGAGGATGCAATTAAAAGAAGGCTGTCTAATTTCTGTAGAGTTTTTTTTGTTTTTTTTTTTCTCGAATACAGTGACAGGCTATCTATTTATCTGTCTCTATAGATACACATGCCATTAAGCTAAATGTAACTGATAGCAATTTATGGTAGTCTAACTTCTATAAAAATGGGCTACAGAGTACATGAACTCATTGGAGAGAGACAGGATGAGAGGGAAAAACTGAGAACACAGACCCCAGAGGTATAACCACACCTCAGTCCCTTCTCCATTTTCCTCTTAGGATTTTGGGTACACACACACATGTGCCCAGTGTGGTTTTAGTGCCTCCAGATCCTAAATCGAACCGTGTAATTAGCCATTAAGAATATAGCTACCCCAATCACCATGTCGCCAATTGGCTCCTAATCTCACTTTTATGAATTACGGTCAAATCTGAGTTCATTTCGTTGGTCCCAGTTACAACTCTGCAATGGATTAGGAATAGAAAAAATTTCTGGGTAGCCCCTAAAGACATCTTACAGAAGAGGGGACATAAGATCATAGAAATGTTCTTTGTTTAATAGCGACTTTATTAACATCATGAACTAAAATTTGCTCCTTTAAATTGTACGCTTCAGTTGTTTTCACATTTCACTTGTATGTTCACAGTGCTGTCCAGTCACCTCCAGTAATTTTAGGACATTGTCATCAATCCAAAAACCAATCTAGTAGGAGTCACTCTGTCTAGATCATAGGATTTTACATTTTGAATAGTACATTTCTCCCCGTAAGAAATGAAGTTGGATGATACAGTTATTTGTGACCTTAGACTAGTTGAAATATTATTCTTAGGTCATATTGCTGTTGAATTTATTTTTTCTCTCTTGGGTCTTGATTTGCTTTTGTTTTTGTTTAATGTTGGCTTTTGTTTTTTCTCCTAAAGAATTTGGATGTTTTCTTGTTACTAGCCACTCAGTTCTTTCCTTTATATTTTAGTGATTTCTTTTGAGACAGATGTCATTTTCTGGACAGTAGAAATTTATCTTTTCTTAGAATCAATAATATGTAGTCTCTTGTGACTTTGGTAAAGCTTTGGCAATCATTGTTTTAATTTCCTGTACCATAACCGGGAGTTCTCATTTACTAATATTACTACTGTGTAGGAAGAGAGGTTAATTTATTTCCCAGGCATTGCTCTAAACCAAGCCTTAATAATCGTTCAGCTTCAAATGTGTGCTTTTTCCCAGTGCAAGATGAAGCAAAATACATATGAAGAAAGGGGAGGTTATATGAAAGAGAAAGAGACGAGGGTGAAGGAGAATTGCATAAAAATTCAATTTTGTGTCATCACAAAGCACTTGCATATCTCATTTGTTCATTTTAAATAAGCTGTCCACAGAGAGGCTTTCAGACTACATACAGGAAATATTAAACTTTAAACATGTTTAATTCCCTTTGAGAAGTCCTCCAGTCCAGTCTCTAGGCAGCGCTGTTGCGCCCACTGAAGAAGCAGGTGTGGGAAAAAACTGTTATGTAGTCATTGATGCTTACTTGAGAGGCTGAAATGAACAGATCACATTTCCAGTAGGGCTTAATCAGCACGTCTTCTCGAAGAAAAATATGAGCAAATAATTTTTACACAACTCTGAGGATTTCTGAATATAGAATTATGTATCTTGTTTCTTCTTCTCCAATCTGATTCTGGGGTTCCACTTTCTGTTACTCCTGTTTATTGTTTTTATTTTATTTCATAAGGCATTGCCCACCTATTGTTTACCATATGCCACCATTTCATGTCACTCTGCTTTGCCGATTTTGTTGGATTTTTTGGATGCTGTTATCTTCTTATGTGCTACATTATTTTTTTAAATACAAGCGTCATTGGGAGGGGCGTGGAGCCCCCTTCTTAGGAAAAAGGGTTCTTGACTTTGTCCAGGAAAGAATTCAAAAATGAGTCAGAAACAGGCAAAGCAGAAGAGCTTATTGCAAGACGGTTGCCCACTCTGCAGTCACAGTATGGATTCTCCTCTTCTAGCTGGGTCAGGGGTTGATATTGGGACACTTGTAAGAAGATCGTGAGGAGAAAGCAGGAAGAGGAAGGGTTTTCTTTTCTACATAGGCATGGTAGCTGTTCATGTGTCTTCAACCATCGCAAGTATCATCAGCATTCCCAACTTCCCCCAGGGTGTAAACTGTACCGTGGAAATAAGTCACAGTTGATCTTCAGGTCAACTTTGCTTCTCCATTTTGACTGCTCTTGGATTTGACTGGTCCTTAAACTGCAGCAGCTCATGGTCAAGTAACATGGCTTGTGATGGACTACATCTTGTAGAAAACATGCTGAGAGGAAGACATAAGGTTACCTCATGACCTTATTATGGCCTTTAGCTTTAGGGAAGCTAGTCTTATCTTCCCATTATTCTGGCCTTGCTATCCTACTTCTCATTTGCCAATCCCTTCCCTTAGTTTTTTTTTTTTTTTTGGAGGTTTTTGTTATAGGGCGCGTGCGTTCCCCAGACAGAGAGAGAGACAGAGAGATAGAAAGTGAGAAATCACCCCTAAGGGGGATGACCACACCGCAACCCCTTCTCCTCCTTTCTCCTCTCGGGATCTTGGGCATGTACGCACACACGCCCGGTGTGAGTTTAAGCCACCGGGTCCGGGACACGAACTGCGGTTGACTATGTGGGAGTCCAGCGACATAGCCGTTATGCTAACTGCTGGTCCCCCTTCCCTTAGTTTTGCTGTCTCATGAGGGTGTATAGTTCACAGTCTGAAATAAACTAGAATTAGCCAGAATTCAGAGATCAGTCAGACATTTTCTGTAAGTTCTTAGTAAGCCCAATTAAGTAAATTCTTATATCTCGAAAGTCTTTTTCTTTTACTTAAAAAAAAACTCTGTATAATGTATTTTTTAAATTTATTTTTATACATTGAATCACTATATATCATTACAGCTTGTAAAATGAATTTTCTCAGCATGAATACACCGTATACTAGCCCAGCTAAAGATATTATCATACACATTATTATCAACAGATAATTTTCCATTTTTGTGTACCTTAGATGTTTTGCTTCTCTCTTTTGGAAGTTCATGACTCTTAAATTTCAACTTCTTAATCGCACACAGTTCAATTACATCTAGAATAAAACCAATGAATGTATATTACAGTAATCCGCATAATAGACACTTGTCCCTTTTTTCTCCTCTTAATAGATTTAATTGTTTCATTATATTGACAATGAGTTCCTATTTCTGAAACTCTGATAATAACAATAATGGCTTACATTTCTAAAAAGTAAAAAAATTATATCAATAGTGGGAGATAAAATTATATATAAAATTGTGTTCATAAGCTAAATAAATGTTATTTGATACAGATAGAGGTAACTATCATATTCCATCTTGCTGATGGATTCTGATGTGCTTTTCTATGAAATGTTTTTAGGGCTGCCGAATTTATTATGTACAACACACATACTCACACACAAAGCATACATAATTTGATTTTGAAAAATTGCTTAGTTTGCCATCAATTTACAATGATTATAAGAGAGTCTTTATTTTCTGATGTTTGCTTAACAAAATCTTTTTCTCTGTACTGACATATTCAAGAAAGCACTTAGAATAGCATGTGGGCACTATGATCAAATATTTTAAAAATCCATTTAAAAGACCAATAATATTTTCTTCTTTTTTTTTCTTTTTTAAACAGTTCTCTGCTAGTGGACCACAGGTCTAAATTGCACTGTTAGTAATGGACATTTATTTCCATTTTATTTCTGGTTTTGTGTTTTCCCTTGATCTCTCATACTATAATTATTAGGGACATCAGTGAAGCAGTTCAGTATGATACTGTCAGAAGATAATTGCAGCATAGGCTGGCATTGGTATCACAATCATTTAGACAGGTCTGATTCGGAAATTTAGGGCTAAATACTTTGTGTTTTTTTAAGAATTATTTATTTAACTTTTTTCATTATCGTTATTATTTATTTTTTAATTTGACTAGTGAGAGAGAGGGAGAGAGAAAGTAAGAAAGCAAGTCACCAGGTCCTGGACTCAAACAGTGGTTGGTTATGTGGGAGTCTAGCACCTTAAATACCATGCCACCAGCTGAACCAAATAGTTTGGTTTTATGACCTGAAACTTATGAGTTCATTTAAACTTCAAGATTACCTCAAAATGCAAACTATTTGAATAGTTTATCTTCTTCTTCTTCTTTTTTTTTTTTTTTTTTGAGGGATTTTTTTTATAGGGGCACGTGCACTCACCATAGACACAGAGAGAGAGAAAGGGAGAAATCATTCCCCTGGCAGGGGTGATGGCCATACTATAATCCCTTCTTCTCCATTCTCCTCTTGGGATTTTAGCCATACACACACACACTCACTCCTGTTGTGAATTTAAAGTTGCCAGTTTCAGGAATTGAACCTTGGTCAGCTGTGTGGGAGTTCAACGCCTTAACCACTATGTCACCTGCTGGCCCCTTAAACAGTTCATTTTTACTTAGAGGAAAAATAGTAATAGTTTATAGACATTCTTTTGTTTGGAGAGGTTTTTGCTATAGGGCGTGTGCGCTCTCCAGAAAGACAGAGAGAGACAGAGAGATAGAAAGTGAGAAATCACCCTCCAGGGGGGATGGCCACGCCGCAATCCCTTCTCCTCCATTCTCCTCTCAGGATCTTGGGCATGCACACACACGCACCCAGTGTGAATTTAAGCCACTAGGTCCAGGACCTAATCCGTGGTCAACTACATGGGAGTTCAGCGACATAGCCATTATGCTAATTTCTGGTCCCTAGACGTTCTTCATCATCCCATGTATCCAGCTGAAAATGCAGAGGTTACCATCATGGGAGGACTGCAAGAAGGAAGATAACTGGGAACCAGAAAGAGGGAGGCACTTGGAAGGGTTAAAGTCCAGAGGATAGTCTAAGCGATAAAATAAACAGAAAATTGATAAAGGATTTCTAAAAGATATAGATTAAGTCATGAACATTTGTAATTGATCAGTCTATCTTCAGATACTAGAAGAATAACCAAGCTCTTCAAAATAACTTAAATCAAATTATTTTTCATCTGAAAATTATTATAAATTATTTATTAAATCTTATATTTGTCTCACTGGCCCACTAGCTTAAGAGCAGCTTTAAAGACATTGTCTCTCTCCTATGTTAGTTAAAAGTCCTCAAACTTTTTTTCACCTCATCATCTCACTATTCAGGTAGAAAAGTGATTGTTCATTTAAAAAAATACTTTGTAGTGTTTTTCAAGAAAGAGTCTAGTTAGAACTATCATAATTGAGAATATCTGCAGGTTATATTCATAAGTTTATTTGATACATTTGTTCACAATTTCTAATCACTTCAGCTTCCTTGGAGACAATCATATTTTCATGTCAGCCCACTGGCCTATTGGTTAAGGGAGCTGGATCCAACATGGCTGGCCACACAATTCAAATCCCCAGCCCTGGAGGCTTGAAAAACACTCCGGGTGTCCAAAATCATGACAGGATGGAGACATGGAGGAAATGGATTGGAGTGTGACAGTATCCTGTTAGGGGATGCTTTCTGTCTCTCTGTCTCTCACTGCAAGCACTTCCATCCTATGGCAACAGAAGAAAAAAAAAATCATCATACTTTTATTTGTGGTATTTCTTTAAGCAGTTAGTATATAATATTGTAAAATAGTGTTTCTTATAACTTTATTGACATGAAACATCTACCTTCCTGGAAATATTTTTTAGATATGTTTAACAACAGCTTGAGCAGCAGAAAAGGGTACAGATAATGAAGTATTTTTCATTGACACATCACGGTTATCAGTATGCATGTGGGGAGTGTATATTTTATTTTGCTAAAGACCAAGTGTGTGTTTATATGTATGTGTATTTGAGACTGAGGGTTTATGATATGTTGTAATGTTATCACCCAGGCATTGTCATGTGATTGGACATAAAGTTATCATATATAAGAGCTTGGGGTTGGGCAAAAGTTTTCTTTTAAGAAATTAGCTGGAGAACCAGCAGGTGGTGTGGTGGTTAAGACTCTGTACTCCCACATGACCGACTCTGGTTCAAGTCCCATATCCAGCAGCTTGAAACTCAAGTCAGGCACATGTGTTTGTGCCCAAAATCCCAGGAGGAGAATGAAGGAGAAGGGATTGTGGTGTGGCCATCCCAACTGGAAGGTTATTTCTCACATTCCCTCTCACTGTCCCTCTCTGCCAAGCACATGTACCCTATGGCAAAAATCTTTAAATGAATGAGTGAATGAATGAATGAAGTTATCTGGGCCATCCCTATAACCTACTGGTTAAGAGATATGGATCCCACATGGCCAGCACTGGTTTGAATCCAGCCCCAACAACTTGAAAAACATGGCAGGCACTTGTGTATACATGCCCCAAATCCTGACAGGATGGAGAAATGGAGAGGATGGAATTGTGACATGACCACACTCCATTGGTGGGTGATCACTCTCTCTCTCTCTTTGGGAAGCATGCATGCCCTCTAGCAATTGAAAAAATCAACCAAGTTAGCCATATTGGAACTATGTCAGATAGCATAAGAACTTCCATTCTTTTATTTTCAAAATGCAGTGAAATGTGGGATTTAAAGTCAGTTTGGACTTGAATTCTTATTGGAATCACAGAAATATGACTTCCAAAGCTATCATTTTACACCTTGAGATCACTTTATAATACTTTAAGTTTTACCTACTTATTAACCATGTGGCTGTTGTCTAGTTGTTTTGCATTTCCTGAGTTTCACTTTTCTTATCTGCAAAGTATAGTTTTATAATTATTTTGTCAGACTGTTGTGATGTTTGTAACTATGTGTGATATGTCTACAAGTGTGTACATGTATTTTATATGCATATATTATAAGATATATTTTTATGTAATTTATTTATAGTTATACTTACATAATATACATATACATTATATGTATATATATATTTATATGATATACATATATATTACACGTATAAAGTATGTACAAGAATACTTTAAAAAGCTTGTGGGAAAGCAGGGTTAAAGTATAGGTTTACTTTGGTGCAAAGATTTTAGAAATCTGTGCATAGTTTTTTCATAAAACACATTTTTCATGAACTTCTGGAAGACCTCTGCTATGTATGTAAAGTTTCTGGCATTATTGTATAAGCACTTAGTAAATTGCAATTTCTGTATTATTATTACTGTTACTTTATTTAGCTGATACAAATGAAACAATACAAACTTTATGATCAGAAATATTTTTGGTTATAAATAAATTGTGTTAAAAAGTATCCACTTATCAAAGTAACAATTACAGTTCTTACAATGCCATCTCCTATTAACTTAAGCAAGATAGGACCATGGAAATTGTTTCAACATCTATTATTAATAAATTTTAATAGGTATGTTGTCTGTTACAAGAATACATAGATTCATTTTACTGGAGAATTAGTGAAACCTATTTTTTTTTTTTTTTTGGAGAGATTTTTCACTGTAGGGCGCATGCGCTCGCCAGACAGACAGAGAGAGACATAGAGACAGAAAGCGAGAAATCACCCCCCAGGGGGGATGGTCACGCCGCAATCCCTTCTCCTCCATTCTCCTCTCGGGATCTTGGGCACGCACGCACACGCGCCCGGCATGAGTTTTAAGCCACCGGGTCCGGGACACGAACCGCGGTCGACTACGTGGGAGTCCAGCAACATAGCCACTACGCTAACTGCTGGTTCCCTGAAACCTATTTTTAAAATAAGTAACAGGTTGGGAACATCCAGCTCCAGCAATGACAGGTTGCAGGATGAACGTCAGGGAGAAGGAGCTGAAGAGACACTGTGGCTCCTCTCTTCCCGCATGCCTTTGATCTCTCAGCATCTGGAGGGTCCTACCCTTCACTGCCTTCTGTGCCATTAGTACATTTGGCTCCAGCAATTGTAGAGCAGGTTACAGGGTGAGCAACAGGAGATGCAGAGAGACTGCAGTTCATCAAACCTTGTCAGTGATTTTTGGAATATCTGGTGTCTCTCTCTCTCATTTTTGTTTTTAGAGAGTCTTTTGCCATAGGATACATGCAATTTCCAGAGAAACAGAAAGTGAGAAATCACCACCCATGGGGGATGACCATGTGACAATCCTTTCTCCTCCATTTTCCTCTCTGAATTTTGTGCATACACACCTGGCATGAATTTTAAGCCGCCAGGTTTGGAACTTGAACTATGGTCAGCTACGGGGGAGTTTAGTGACATAACCATTATATCATTCCTGGTTCCTTCCTAATGTCCTTTGAGTCTTCATATTTTACTGGTCCGCACAACACACTAAGCATATCATGTGAATTGTATCTCTTCCTTTAGCTATATCCTTCAGCTTAGCCAGAGGTATTCCTGGACCTGAGACTCTAGAGAAAAACCAAGTACTGCAGGCTGGCTACATACATCATTCTTTGATCAGAACAGGAGGCCCTCTTTGAAGAACATATACAGAAGTAGAGCACATCTTCCCCCGCCCCGCCCCCCCCCTCCGACAGTACAGAATTAACCCCAAGAAATTAGGAAGAAACATATAATCCATCAGATGACCAGAAATGAGCTCAGAGGCACAAGAAATATGAGAAACCGAGAAAATATCTCTCCTTCAAGGGGAAAGAACAACTCATCATCCATAGAACATTAGAACTCGCAGAAATGTCAGATAAACAATTCAGAATATTTATAGTGACAAAACTCAACAAGATGCAAGAGAAAAAAGACAGTGAACTCCAGGAGATGAGGAAGTCCTTCCATGATTTAAAAGAGATGGACACCATAAAAATTCATCAAACGGGATTGTTAGAGATGAAGATTGTAGTACAGGAAATAAAAACCTCCCTCAAAAGTATTAAAAGCAGATTAGATTCTGCAGAAGATTGAATCTCTGATCTAGAAGACAAAACCTCTGACTTAGAAAAAAATCACCAAAAAGAATGGAAAAATATCCCCCCCAAATGAGGATAATATACAGGAAATACAAGATACCATTAAATACCCAACATCCAATAATTGGTATCCCAGAAAGTGAAGAATCTAATAAAGGCATTGATAATTCATCCCATGAAATCCTGGAAGAAAACATTCCAAACCTACAGAAGCTTTCAAACATCCAGACCGAAGAAATACGAAGGACACCAAATAGAATAAGTTCAAGAAGACCCACCCTCTCTACAACACAACATAACCAGATTAACCAAAATCACAGATAAAGATAAGATTCTAAAAATAGCAAGAGAAAAACATCAAGTTACTTACAAAGGTTATCCCATCAGGCAACTTTACACCTCTCAGTGCAGTACAAACAAGAAAAGAATGGGTAGATATAATCAAAATGTTGAAAGAAAAACAATTTCAACCAAGATTATTATTCCTAGAAAGATTATAAAAACATTCTCAGATAAACAAAGCTTGAAAGAATTTACCAACACCAGACAAGCTGCTCAGGAAGTATTGAGGGGAGTACTATCCCAGGAAAACTAAAGAGAGACAGACAGAAATAAGACAACAAAAAACAACCAAGAAAGTGGCTAACATAATGCTAGGGACAAATCTGGAAATATCGATAATAACATTGAATGTTAGTGTATTAAATTCCCTAGTCAAGAGACAAGACTGGCTGAATGGATAAAAATAAAATAAAATAAAATAAAAAAACAGAAACCCTCTACCCTGTTGCCTACAAGAAACACTACTCATGGGTAAAGACATGCATAGACTAAATGCAAAAGGCTGGGAAAAGGTATTCCATGCAAATGAAAACCAAAAGAGGGCTGGAGTCATGATACTCATTTCAGACAAAATAGGCTTTAAGACAAAAACTGCAAGAAGAGACAAAGGCATTATGTAGTAGTAAAAGGGCTAATTCTTCAAAAAGACAGAACACTTAAAATATCTATGCACCCAACTCAGGAGCACCCAAATATGTGAAGGAAAGACTGTTAGATTAAAGGAGAGGTAGACAGCAACACACAAATTGTTGGGGATCTCAACACCCCACTGTCTCCTTTAGACCAATCATCTAAACAAAAAATAAGTGAAGACGTACAGGATCTAAACAATATCTTAACATGTACAGTTTTATTTACATTTATTAATAAAATGGACTTCACAGACATCTATAGAACCTTCCTATAAAAAAACACAAAATACACAGTTTTCTCTCCCCCCCCCCACATGGAACCTTTTCAAAAGTTGACCACAAGATAAGGCACCAAACAAGCCTTTACAGATTCAGAGGCATAGAAACTATATCCAGCAATTTCTCCAACCATGATGGAATTAAACTTGATATTAATTTCACAAAATACCCTCAAAACTATAGAAACATGGAAACTAAACAATCCACTCCTAAATGACTTCACAACTGTTAAAGAAATTAAGAATGAACTAAAAAGATCTATTGAAACCAATGATCATGACTACACAAGTTTCCATAACGTATGGGACACAAGCAAAAGTAATCGTAAGAGGAGAGTTCATAGCAAAAAATGCACATAAGGAAAAGATGGAAAGGTGTTAAATGGACAGCCTAACATCATGCCTCAGGGAACTGAATAAACAACAACACTAAAATCCCCCCAAAAAAAGCCAGAAAAGAAATAAATAATGAAGATTCGAGCAGAAATAAATGAAATAGAAAATAAATGAACTACTTTTGAAATATCCACTTTGTAAGACAAAAAATAATGTGATTGAATGTATTAAAGAAAATGAAATAAAATAATTAATTAATTCAAATAATAATAATAATAAGGAAAATATATGAACTCTACAGAAAATAAATGAACCAAAAGGTGGTTCTTTGAAAACATAAACAAAATTGTCACACCATTAGCTAGACTAATTAAGAAGAAGAAAGAAAGGAATCAGACAAATCAAATTCACAGTGAAACAGGCAGTATTACTACAGGCATAATAGAAATATAAAGCATTGTTAGAGAATACCGTGAGTGACTATATGCCAACGAACAAGAAAACCTATATGAGATGGACAAATTTCTGGACACACATATTCTACCAAGACTGAATTTGGAAGACATAGAAAGCCTGAATAGATTCATAACAAGCAATGAGACTGAATCAGTAATAAATAATTTTTCCAAAAAGAAAAGCCCCTCTATCACCATCATCCCCAAAACAGATAAGGACATGACAAAAAAAAAAGGAAAACTATAGACCAATATTTCTGATGAATAAAGATGCAAAATTTCTCAACAAGATACTAGTAAATTGTATCCAACAACATATAAAAAAGATGATACATGATGACCAGGTAGGCTTTATTCCAAGCGTGCAAGGATGATACAACATACACTAAACCATTAAAGTAATGTACCATATTAACAAAAAGATAAAAACCATGTGATCATTTGAAATGTTGCAAAAAAAAAAAAAGCATTTGATAAAAATACAACATCCCTTCATGATTAAGACTCTCAGTGAAATCAACATAGAAGGGATATTTCTCAGCACAATTAAAGCTATCTGTGAAAAACCCCAAAGCTAACATCTTACTGAATGGGGAAAAGCTCAAAACCTTTCCACTAAAAACTGGTATAAGATAAGATTGCCTACTTTCTCCATTCCTTATCAGTAGAGTACTTAAAGTCCTAGCCAATGAAATTAGAAAATAAAATAAAAGGCATTCAAATAGGAAAAATGGGGAAAAAAAGAGGTGAAATTATCTCTATTTACAGATGACATGATTGTATACATAGAAAACACAAAGATATCCATGGAAAAAACACCTGGAAGTGGTAAATGAATACAGTAAAATGGCAGGATACAAAATCAACATAAAAAAAATCAGTAGCATTTCTATATACAAACAACAAGCAGACTGAGGTAGAATTGAGTAAAATGCTCTTACTTACCATAGCAATAAAAAGTGTAAGGTACCTAGGAATACATCTAACCAAGGAGGTCAAAGACCCCTACAAAGAAAATTATGAAAATCTAGAGAAAAAAAAAAAGACACAAAAATTAGAAGGACATCCTATGTTCCTGGATTGTAAGAATTAATATAATCAAAATGGCATGCTACCCAAATTAACCTATGTATTTAATGAAATCTCAATCAGCTTACCAGAGACATTCTTCACAGGTCTAGGAAAGACAATCATTTGTCTGGAATCATAAAAGATCTTGTATTACCAAAGCAATCCTGCACGAGAAGAGTAGAGTAGGAGGCATCTCATTCTCTGACCCCAAAATATATTACAAAGCTATGATAATCAAAACAGCATAGTATTGGCACAAAAACTGACATGTGGACCAATGGGACAGAATAGAGACCCTAGAAACAAACCCTAAAACACAGAGGAAACTGTTTTTTGATAAAGGGCACCAGTCCAGTGGGAAAAAGAAAACCTCTACAAAATGGTGCTGGAAAAACTGGGTATCCACCTGCAGAAAGATGAATCTGGACCTCTGTCCCTCACCATTAACAGAAGTCAACTCAAAGTGAATGAAAGATCTAAACCTAAGACCTCAAATAGTAAAACTACTGGAAAACACTGGGGAAATTCTAGGAGACATTGGGATAGGCAAAGACTTGTTAAATAAGAGCCCCAAAGCACAGATAATAATCCTAAAAATAGACAAGTGGTATTACATCAGATTAAGAATTTTCTGCACAGCAAAAGACATGGTAATTAGTGTGAATCAACAACCCTCAGAATGGGAGAATAGTTTTGTAAACTGTGCCTCAGATAAGGAACTGATAACCAGAATATACAGAGAATTCAAGTGACTTACCAAAATAACAATAATAATAATAATCTAATTAAAAGATGGGAAAATGAGCTGAATAAGCAACTCTCTAAGGAAGACATTCAAACAGCCAAAAAGCATATGAAAAAATGGTCAACATCCCTCATTATTAGGGAGATTTAAATTAAAACTACAAGGATATAACACATAACCCCAGTCAGAATGGCAAAGGTGAAGAAAACAAACAAACAAACAAAATGTAAGTATTGGCAAGGATCTGGTGAAAATAGAACTCTTACGCTGTCGGTGGCAATGTAAATTAGTATAGCCACTGTGGAGATTGATACGGAAATTCCTCAAACCTACAAATAGAACTACCATAAGATCTAGCAATTCTACTCTTGGGTATCTACCCAAAGAATGAGTATTTTCTCAGTCAGAAAGTGCTTGCACATCTATGTCTATCATGGCATTATACAGAATTGCTAAGACATGGAACCAACCCAGATGTTGATGAACAGATGAATGGATTGAAACAGTGGCACATATACTCTATGGAACACTACTCAGCCATAAAACAACCCAACCCTAGCATTTGATAGAAAGTGGACGAATATGGAAGATTTACTGCTGAGCGAAGTAAGCCAGGCTATGCAAGAGAGACATTGTATGTCTCCACTTAATATATACCAACTGTCTACACTCTGTGGTGGAAACTGAAAGAGGATATAGAAGCATGGAAAACAGTTATGGACACTGGAGGCAGGATGGGAAGAGGTTTGGAGATGGGGGAGAGGGAGAGGAAAGGAATCAAGGATAAAAATAGAGAAGCAAGACATTTAAGGGACAGAAATGGAGGATTGTCTATTGATGATAATGTGTATGATATCTTCAGCTTTAGGGACTCAACTCTCACAGGGTTAAGCATAGTTCAAGTTCCAGATCTGGTGGCTTGCTTTTTCACTTTCCTTTTCTTAGTCTCTTTCTGGTCAAATTAAATAATAATAGATAGAATTAAATAACAAATTCTTTAAAAAAAAAACGTGAATAGTTTAAAGAAAAGTCAAACTATAGTGGATATATTAGACCTAATTTTCAATTCTAGTATCTAAAACTATAGCTGAATCACAGGCACTGGTTTTGCCTAACACTGCATTTCATTCACATGTTTCTCTGTTGGCCTTTTTCTCTAACTCTTGTATTTGCTCACCAAGCATTTCAAGATTAGCTATATGAGTGTGCTGGGTTGGAAATAGCATTAGAAGTAATCATAAACGAATGTGTTATGCAGTGAGTTTAGGACTAGTTTTGTTTTGCTCGGTGTGTATATCTGCTCCCTTTCTCCCTTCTCTTTTTCCTATCTTGCCCTCTTACTTGTTATTCCTTCCCTCCTAACTCTCTCAACTTGTTATGTATAGTCATGTACTGCATAACATTTTGATCAATGACAGACTACACATATGATTCTGATCCCATAGTGCTCGCTTTGACAGCACTTATGCTAAAATTGGAATGATACAGAGAAAATTAACATGGCCCCCCATTCAAGGATGACACCCAAATTTGTGAAGCATTTCATATTTTTAGAGGCATGACATTTGTGGGACACAGAAATGGTTTATTACCTGTTGATGATAACATGTATAGTATTCTCTACTGGACTGGTCTGAGAAGTATTTCTTGTTAGGTAAATTCTCTTTACAAGTCAAATGATGTATAGTGATTGAATGTTTAAAATGAGAATAAAAGATAATAATTAGAACTAATATGGGACCAGCAGTTGGCATAATGGCTATGTCACTGGACTCCCACATAGTCGACCGCGATTGGTGTCCTGGACCCGGTGGCTTAAAACTCATGCCGGGTACATGTGTTTGCATGCCCAGGATCCCGAGAGGAGAATGGAGGAGAAGGCATTGTGGTGTGGCCATCCCCCCTGAGGGATGATTTCTCGCTTTCTGTCTCTCTGTCTCTCTCTGTCTGTCTGGTGAGCGCACACGCCCTATAGCAAAAACCTCTCCAAAAAAAAAAAAAAGCCCACTAATATTAATAAATAAAAATAAATAAATAATTCTTTAATAAAAACCCAATAGCTTATGTCATATAGCCTAGGTGGGGAGTAAACTGTATACCATCTAGATGTGTTAAGTACACTCGATAATGTTTGCATGACAGAATTTCCTAACGCTGCATTGACTGTATCCTATCCTTGCTATTAAGCAATGCATAATTCCCTGTGTGTGTGTTTTTTATTACAGATACAGAGATATCTGGATACGTTACTGAGAAAGGAGGATTATATAGTTTACAGACTCTCATAAACAACCTCATCTAATTAAGACTTATAAATTTCATGATCTAATGGCAGCCAAACATTGTTTCTTGGTTGCATTTAATACTCACCAAGGATAGTTTAGTCAGTTATTTAGCACCCTGTAGAAAAGGAAGGAGTAATTTCTTTTACTTCAAAAAGCTTTGTTTAATTGTTGGATGTCTACTTTGATATGAGTGAATCAAACCAGCAACAAAACAAAATATCCCAACGTATCTTAGTGACACTACATCAAACATTACCGGCTTTGAATGAAGAGCTGCGCTCCGGTAGTGTTATTGTAAAACGTGTAGGTGACATTCATGTATATTGGGTAATTGGCCTTACCACTTTTCTAAATACAGAGTCAAGCCTTTTCAAAATGACTGATGATAATAAAATGGTGAGAAGTAGTGTAGCAATAGGAGAGGATAAACTTTAGGAGTATTATTTTCCACTGTCCACTCTTGAGAAATTAATTTGTCCTGTTCTGAGAAGTTAATTTTGTTCATTAGTTTGTCTTTCTGTCTTGCAGTAAACACAGCAGTATATGTTGGATTGGAAATTGACCTTTTTAATCAGAAAATTATACAGATATCAGCACCTTAACTATGAATCTGTAATGATGTTTGTTCTATTTTGAAAGAGAATCATTCTGAAGAACAATAATAATTTATCTGTGTGGATTAGCTGTTCTCCAGAGTGCTGAAACCAATAAACTCTTACTAATCCAGCAAGACTTTATTATACCTAGAGTAGTAGATGTTGCTTTTATTATTCAGGAAAAAAATGTACTACAGAAAGAAAATATCAATGACATCGTTGTGTCGGGTAAATTGAAAAAAAGAGAAGTCAAGGTTTGCAGTTTATGATAAGTGCTCTTTTTGAATTCTAAAATGTATTTGGTATCAAAAGGGGTTTTGTTTTGTTTTAAGAGGTTCTTGCCTTTGGGCATGTGTGCTCCCAGAGACAGAGACAGACAGAGACAGTGAGAGGGAAAGTGAGAAATCACCCCCCGGGGGATGGCCATGCCATAACCCCTTCTCCTCTGTTCTCCTCCTGGGATCTTGAGCATGCATGCACAAGTGCCTGGCATGATTTTGAAGTCACCAGACCTGGCACTGGAACTGTGGTCAGCCACGTGGGAATCCAGCAATAGAACTGCTATGCCATCTGCTGGCCCATCAAAAGGTTTTTCTAGGGAACCAGCAGTTAGCGTAATGGCTATGTCGCTGGATTCCCACTTAGTTGACCGCGGTTCGTGTCCCGGACCCGGTGGCTTAAAACTCACGCCGGGCATGTGTGCGTGCGTGCCCAAGATCCCAAGAGGAGAATGGAGGAGAAGGGATTGCGGCGTGACCATCCCCCACGGGGGGTGATTTCTCGCTTTCTGTCTCTATGTCTCTCTCTGTCTGTCTGGCGAGCGCACGCGCCCTACAGTGAAAATCTCTCAAAAAAAAAAAGGTTTTTCTATTGCTTCAGATAAACAGATAGTGTGATCAGAAGGTTCTGTTTTGTTTACCCTAACTCCTGTCTTTCACTGCAATTCTATATGTAGAAGTAATAGCGTACATATTACTGGATTTTTTAAAATTGAGGTATGTTCATTAAATATGAATGGCCTATCAAATTTACTAATTTTATAAATTAAATGTTCCTTGATGGATAAAGGCAATTTTAAGATAAATCATATTCTTCAAGAGCAGGTCCGTCTGGTCATTTGCAAGCTGGACTTTATTGTGTTTAGTGCAGTAAATTGTTCTAGCATTTGCCTCACTGAGCTGGACTGGACTCCACTTAACCAGTAGCTTGGCATTATCGCCAAGTGCTATCAAGTGACCAGCTGTACAGACTAATACGAGGTGGAATATATATGCCCAGGCATGTATACATACGCCTCCCACAATCCTCTTCTTTGCCTTAAAGCTAGGGGAACTGTTTGAACATTGGCACCTTGAACTGAGGCAATAATCATGCAAATTTTCAAGGTAGTTAATAGGCAAAAGAGGAAATACAGAAAGCTTTGAGAGATCCAGCATGTAGCCAAAAACAACAGCAGGTGTAGCCGTATGGCAATCAAATTAGAAAAGGGAAACTTGCCACACAGCCCTGCAGAAGATAGTCAAGTCTGGACAGCCCTCAGAGACGGATGATTTACTCAGGATATTTGAGGTGTTTCTTATTGCCCCTTTCGCTGTTTGATTCTGAAGGGATTTTAAATCTATTATATCACATAGATATTGAAAACATTTTCAGAAAGAATTAAAAGAATAATCTCTGATTTCCCTTTTGCATTTGGAAGCAATCACTATGCTTAAAGCAAGTATGGCATTTGCTAAGCGGAGACCATTTTCTAAAAGAATAAAGCTTGGTAAGGCTAAATTTTAATGATACTTTATTTTAACAAAACATTTGGTGAGATTATTTCAAGTTTTATAATTCCCTTAGACCAAGACAATAGTTAATGTAATTAAAACTATTTGTATAAGAAATCTTTAACCTCAAAAATAACATTCTTCAGAAGGTCATGAAGCGCATTTTTCTATAAAAAGAGTTTTTCTGAAAATGTGCTTTAGCATCCAGATTAGCTCTTAAAAACCTATTTGACCTACAAAATAGCATAAACTGTATTATTAACAGTCATTCTTTTTTCGTAAAAAGTTTGCTATAGTGTACATGCATTCACTGCAGAGAGATAGAGAGAGAGAGAGAAAGCATTCCCATGGGGAACGGCCACACCACAAACCCTTCTCTTCAGTTTTCCTCTCAAGATTTTGAGCATGTACACACTTGTGCCTGGTGTGCTTTGAAAGCCACCAGGGGTTGTGGACCTGAACTGCAGTCAGCCATGTGGAATCCAGACACCTTAACTACAACAACATGAGATGGCCCAATAGTTATTCTTATATTATTAGTATTGTATTAGTATTCTTATATTATTAGTATTGTATTATGTTGCTATAATTTCAGCAATGCTCTAAGCTGCAAGTGTATGTATAAGAATGTGTTTGTGAGTGTGTGCCTGTGTTAGTGTGTGTGTGTGTGTGTGTCTAATCTGGGAAAATGTCTATGCTTTGTCTTTGATTGTTTTTACTTTGGAGGGGCATGGGGGGGTGGTCTTTGTTCAGAACCAGGAGCGACTCATGAAAATTTCCTTTCTCAAAACACACATGCATGTACACACACACACACACACACACACGCACACAAACACACACCTTTTTAGGTGGTGACAGACTTACACTATAAGAATGAAGGCAATGTTCGTATTTTTACCCTGAATTTCTTGGGCCATTTCAGTTCATAGGCAGCCCTGTACTCTGATTTTTCTGTAACCCAATGTTTTCAACACCATTGCAACAGAGGAGTAGCTATTGAAACAAATGGCTAATAATTATCGATTGTTTCACTTCCAAACAAGCTAATTTTGTTTATTTTGAATTTAGAGCTATTGTCTCATCTATGTAAAAACTGTGAACTTATAGTCAGTTTATTATGGGCGTACCTATTTTACTTCCACTGAAATTCATTTACATGTATTTAGCTTGATAGAATAAGATCAGATGTCATTATAAAACTGATTTTTTAGGAGAATTTATTTTTTGGCTTTTGCTTAAAAACCTAGCTCTGAAACTTACAAAACATTTTTAAATTAGAGGAAAGTTAAATATATGTATATAAAAACCATTGCCTTCCTCACTCAGGTATTTAAACTGCTAGCTTTTGGCAAATGAGGGAACTTTAAAAAATTCATGGAAATTGAATTAAAAGAAAAATTAAAAATGCAAACTTTATTTTCAACATGAACTCCATAAAGTTCAAAATATTTTTGTAAGTGATGATACCAGTCATTTGGTCCATCCCTGAAGGAGCAGAGTCCTGGAAATTTAACCATGACAATGCAGGATTTTGTTTGTTTGTTTGTAGGTTTATGCCATAGGGCATATGCATTAGTGAGAGAAGGACAGAGAAAGGGAAAGTGAGAAATCACTCCCCAGCGGGCATGGCCACACTGCAATCCCTTCTCCATTTCCTCCCTTGGATTTTGGGCACACATGCGTGCATACAACACCCCCCTGAATGATTTTCAAGCCCCCAGGTCCAGGACTTGAGCTGCAGTCATCCATGTAGGAGTCCAGTGCTTTAATAACTATGCCACCTACTGGCTCCAATGCAGGTTTTTGTTTTGTTTTGTTTTTTTATTAACTAAAGAAAAATGTGTACCCTGTAAAGAATTTTTAAGATTAGAAAGCAAAAACAACCCAGAGAGAACAAAATCAGGGCTACCAAGTGGAGCCTAACGATTTCCAATCAAAATTCCCAGAATTGCCCTGATTCGATGAGAGAAATGAACAGGATCATTGCACAGTGTGGGGAGAGGGGAAGAAAGAAAGAAAAAACTCACTAGTGAAGCTTTCCCAGGAGTTCTGCTAAAGCTTTGTCTAACTTTCTTTAAACACTATCACATAAACAGATGCTATTGTTCTTCTCACCTCCAGAAAGTCAACAAACAAAATGCCTTGAACATCTGTGCCAAAAATCTGGTACAATGACCTTTGCTCTTAGCTGCTTTCATTTCACTTTCACTCTCTTGGTAGCCATTGCTGGGATCACGCTTTGTCTTCAGGATCGTACTGGTAAAGCCGTGTGTCATTTCTTGTCATAGTTCTTTGAAAAAAAATCATTAGGATCTTGATCCCACTTGTTTAAACTCCCCGTGGAAAGCTCTGCTCTTGTCTGGAGTGGATCTGACACAACCTTTCGGGCCCCTGTGGAGAAGAAAGATATCTTAACTTTCATTTTTCAGTCAGAATTGTGTAAACTGAACCAGTTGAGATACCTGTGGTATTGGCCATTGTTTCTGTTGTTAGTTATTAGTTCCCTTCTATTGGGACACAAACAAGATTAGTGGTTTCCTCATAAATTGATGTGTATAGTCGTTGCTGGAGGCATCTCCAATACTGCCTTATGCCTTGGTAATATGAGTTACCCATTTGTCAGTTGTTGATTTGGGGGAAGGGAACACGGTCTCCATAAACATTTATAAAGCATCACTTCATTCTCACAGCCAAGCTTCACCGTAAGTGAGATAATTGATACTATTTCAATTTTAGCAGAATTCCTGTTGCTCTCAGAGGGGCTCTTTTCAAACTGATGTCTTATTTTTCTTAGTGTCTCAAATTAGATCTTATGTAGAGATATCATAACAAATTGGTATGGGTTTATTTTGGGGAAAAAATTTCAAATCCAAGCATGGTTTATTCATAATACACATTTCCATGAATTTATTAAAGATTCCCTCATATTTGCTTTCTGTTACTATTAAATAAAACATAAGACTAAAACCCCTTGTCTGGACCAACAGGAGGCATGGTGATTAAGGCACTGAACTCCCACATAGCCAACTGTGGTTCACGACCTGGACCTGTTGGCCTGCTTTCTCTCTCTCTTTCTCTCTGTCACTTCTCTCTCACCTCTCTGCTCAAATTGAGTAATAATAATAATAATAGTAACAATAATAATAATTAAATGAATAGGAGCCAGTGGATGGCATAGTGCTTATGTCATTGGACTCCCACATGGTCAACCATGGTTCAAGTCCCAGACCTAGGGATTAGAAAATCACTCCAGGCGCCTGTGTGAGTGTGCTGAAGATCCTGGGAAAAGAATGGAGAAGGGATTTTGATGTGGCCACTCCCCCCGGGGGGGGGGTGATTTCTCACTTTTCCTCTCACTGTCTCTGTTTATGTCTCTTTCTCTGGTGAGTACACACATCCTATGATCAAAAATACTCTAAAAAAATTAAAGGAATTTTGTAATCCTCTCTAATATGAGAGGCAACCACTAACATGAGCTCAGTGTTATTTTTTTCCTTTTCACTTAAAAAATAATTTATATATATATATACACATATATATAAATATATATATGTATATATCAACTTTTTATATGTATATATACGCATATGTATATATACATATGCGTATATATACATATATGTATACATATACATATATATAAATATATATCAACTTTTTTAATATATGCAATTGACATATGTCAATATATAGATCTACTTCCTCCTTAATTAGTTTATAATGTTTCATAATATGAATATAAAATATTTTATTTAACTACTTCTTTATTAATAGATAGTTTTAAGTTCATTTTTAATGACAGTTATAGCTTTATTATAATTTATAAATTTGGCAATCTGGTTAAAATAAAGAAAAATAGAAGATACAATATATAAACCTTAAGCTAATTCTGTCATATATAGGTGGTCTGCTGTGATAAATTTCTTTCTTAATAGTTTTTCTGGTAGTCCATGATTGTTTAAGCTTAAGTAACTTTTTATAGTCATAAAAAATATTTAAGTACTTAGGATTTGCAGGTTGAGATCACATAGTGAACCACTCTTGAATATTTACTATGGGGATTTTTTTTTTTAATTATGCCTCAAATATAGCAGAATGGCAAATAATTCAAGATATTATTTTTAACATTAAATGTAATTTGTTCAAAATTTACATCAATCTTTTTCATAACTAGTCACTTCCATTTTGTCTTCCTGTCATCCCAAAGAATGAAAATGTAATTTCCCAGAGGCTCTAAAAATTGGGGGAGTATTAAATGTAGCTGAAATTAAGTGATTAATAATTTACTTTTGGGTCATGAATCAACTTCATGGGATGCTAAGGATCATTTGCAACCCCAGAAGTATGAGCAGAAACAATGCAGTTTTTAAGACTTGAGAACTCTCAAAGGTTGGCTGCCCAACCTAATTAAACTTCAATCTTCTGATCCCAAATTTATTTCTTCTTTGTACTGAATTTCCTCAGATCTTCTTGACAGGAAAATGTCACTTTACCTGACAGCTGATAGACAGGTTATGTAGCACCATAATTGGAGAGAAAAGGATAGCTTAAAGCTACTCAATTTAATGGCTATGTGTATGGCTCTTTCTTTCTTTCTTTTTCTTCATTTTTTTTTCTTTCTTTTTTTAAGTTTCTATGACAGACACAAAAGGCCTTAGCAAATAGGCCCAGTGCCATTTTTTTCCTGCTTTCTCTAGGGGTAATTATCTCACTCCATCAATAGGACTGTCAGAAATTGGGCACATAATTCAGCATTTAAATGAACAAGCAATGTAATATTTCCTGTCTCCCAGTGGAATGCCTTGCAGCTCACATTCTTCTCTGTCACTCGCTCACTCTTGATGTATGGCCCATACCCAGTCCTTGAATGCCTTCTCTCCCTTGTGTTTCATTGCAGATGTTGGCTCCGACTCGACACCTACTTCATTTGGAGTTTTATAGGACCAGCGACCTTGATAATTATGGTAAGAACTCCTAATTAACTATGTGTTTCCCAGGTCAAGAAATAAAACGTTCATGATCCCTGTACTTACTATCTTTAATTTACATAGGTTAATGTGGGGGAAGCATGTACTTAGTTGACCCTACGTAACTCAAGCAATTAGACAATCATTATAGTCTACTTTTATATTATAAGATAGTTTATCAGCATCAATAGAAGAGGAAAACATGCATTTGCAAGAGTTTATGCATATAATGGCTACCTAGGAGTCCAAGCCAACATAGTCCAGTTGATCTTGTAGGTATTTGAATAGAGATGACTTTGAGTTTGACAGAAGTGTATTCCCATCCTTTTGGTTTCGGATCATTTGAATTAGGAATGGACAGAAATTGGGAAGGTGGAAAAACACCTGACTATCCATTCCAGATTTTTGTTTAATATATATGAATCTTGAGAAATCTAAAATTCAAAAGGCACAGCCTAATTACACATGCATTCAGGAATCATACTTTCTCTTTTTTCAAATTTTTAGATGCATATGATTTGGTTTCAAATATAAATGATTCTAGTTTAGATTAAAATATTAGTGTGGTTGTTTACATATTTACTATGTTTTAAGTTTATTTAATCATTTATTCCATGAGAGAAAGATAGACAAACAGGCACTTCTAGTAGAGTCTTCATACCACCATCCGCCCCCAGCCTCAGCCAGCCCAGATCACAGGCGTGCACACGTGTTTGATGTGCAGGGAGACCTTGGGATGTGAACCCAAGGCCATCTCGCATGGTTCTAGCATTGTGGAGTACTGAGTTACCACTGTGCTCTGACCTCTTATTCATTTTACAAATGTAAAGTCACTATCTATTATTTGAAATAAAATGTTAGTCCCTTGACATGGAATAAAATATAGGTCTACAATGCCTTATCTGAAATTTTGGGGACATGTGTATTTTGGAATTTAGAAATTTATCTGTCAGACTTCAGAAAGGGACTATCTTATTTTAACTGCTTGTTACATCATAACCCCCATGAGGAATAGGCAGTTGCCTAAAATCAAACACATCAAGCAATTGGGACAAGGCAGCAATCTGTCCAAACACAGTGCTATTTCAAGAGGAAAAAAAAAATAGAAAAGGTAAGAGCAAGTAGAATAAAGATCAGGGACAGCCTTATGTCAATTCAAATCAGTTTTTCCCAAGTAATAGATTCAGTTCCAGTTGGGCTTATCGACTACCCAATAGATTTTTAAAACTTTTAACTTTTAGACTTTTTCATTTGAGGAAGAGTTGTTAACATGTGTTACTGAGAGAATTCCAGTGGGGATTTTTTTTTTTCCTTTTGAGGGATTTTTTTTTATATATATATATAGAGAGAGAGAGCACATGCTGTCTCTCCTCACTGGAGAGACAGACAGAAAGTGAGAAATCACCTCTCAGGGGAAATGGCCACACTGCAGTTCTGTCTCCTCCATTCTCCTCTCAGGATTTAGGGCATGCACACACATGCACCTGGCATGAGTTTTAAGCTGCTGGGTCCGGTACTCGAACCATAGCCGACTTAGGTGGGAATCTAACATTATAACCATTATAACATCTGCTGGTCCCTCCAGTGAGGCTTTTCACAGGACTTTCCTGGTTCCCCCCAATCCAGGTTGTGGAATATGTAAACTAGCCAGGTGGTAAAGAGTAATTGAATGTGTCTTTTCTATATAGCTTATATATATTCGATCTATACAGTTTGCACAAGAGCTTTTTGTTTTGTTTTGTTTTAAATCATATGCTTCCTCTGGTTCCATTGATCGGATAGTATCATTGAGGGTTCCCTCTGCTTTAGTCCTAGATCATTGCAGGGTCAAAAGCTTGCTAGCCTTTTATAATTCTTTTCATGTAGCTTTTCAAAAAAATGTTTATTTTCATTTTGTAACATATTATTTGAAACTGTATCTCTAAATAATACATTTGAGGTCCTATTCAGAGTACAGAAAGAGTAACACACTTCAGATAATTATCAATCTTTTTTATTTTTTCATTACATCGGATTTTGAGTTTCAGAATTTCCGTACGAGCATTCCCACTGCTGCTGATTTTGTACTTCTGTGTGTGTATGCCGTAGCAGTGCGTCGTTACTCAGTGGAATCCCAATTCCCCAGACTGGCTTCTTGCCTTTGCTAAAATACTAGGCAGTCATCTCTGAGCCAATTCCTTTAAAAGTGGAGTGAGAGCTAATTTTGCAGAGCAACTCATCTGTTACAGAGATTAGACGTTTTTCTTCTACTCCAGTTTTGCTACATAACACTACCTCTTACATTCCAGCTTAATGTAATCTTCCTTGGGATTGCTTTATATAAAATGTTTCATCATACTGCCATACTGAAACCTGAATCCGGCTGTCTGGATAATATCAAGTAAGTGATTTTTCTTTTTGTTCCTATAGGTGGTCTTACATTTGTGCTCTAAATTATCCCCACCTTTTATTATATCAACATCTTATGACAAAATGATTAAGAAGATGAATGGAGGGTCTTTGCTGAATAAGATCATTTATTGATTATTAAGGTGACTTGCTAGCATGAACATAAGTATAATAAAGCTCTGTTTTCAAAGATGCTTTTTTCAAGCCCCAAGCTCTCACGTAAAATGTGACACATTTTTAATAGCAGTATTCATTTTTTCCTAAAAAAGTTGCAAACTTTCTGGATTAGGACAGACTCTTAATTTCTTACAGCAGCGACTGTATCAGCTCCCACACCCTATCCCCCCTGAATGAATGAGGTGATTAAAAACCAGTGTGGGCACCTGCAAGTACTAAAAGGAGGATTTTACACCATAGGATAGGAGCCCACAGATTAGGACTATGGCTCTACACGGAGGCTGTTATACAGTGCTGTCCTTTCCTCCTGAGAGAGGGAAAGAAACCTCCCCAATGTAAATAAGTACTTGTGAATCTGTTTAAAGTCATATAAAGTCATACACCATGTAACGACACTTCAGCCAACAATGGACCTCATATATGACAGAGGTCACATCAGATTATAGAAAGCTATATCAGACCAACCAGGTGGTATCCTGTTAAGGCAGCTGGATCCTACATGGCTGAATGCACTGTTCGAATCCCAGACCTGGCCGCTTGGAAGTACACCAGGTGCATGTATGTGCATTCCCAAAATTCCAACAAGAGTATGGAGGAGAAGGGACTGTGGCATGGCCATCCCCACTGGGGAATGATTTCTTACTTTCCCTCTCTCACTTTTTTTTCTCTCCAGCAAGCACACGTGCCCTATAGCAAAAAAAAAAAAAAAAAAAAAAAAAAAAATTTTAAAAAGGATGAAAACACAGTGGCCATATAGAAAAAAAAAAAAAAAAAAAAAAAAAAAAAAAAAATCTTAAAAAGGATGTATTATGTAGCCTAAGTTTGTAATGAACTATACCATCTAGATTTATGTAAGTGCCCTCTATGATGTTCACAATAACAAACTTGCCTAAACTATTTCTCAGAATATGTCCTCATCATTAAGCAATGCTCGATGGTATATGTCTCCAAGTTTTACCCTCCACCTCCAAAATATTAACACAGCCTCTGGAAGGTAAATTTCTCTAGTAGTATCTAACTATCCAATCATCTTTAACCTTTAAAGTTTGCTCTTTAATCTGAGTTCTACTTTTCCAAGCTCAGAAACTTCTAACGATGCAGAGATACTGAAATAGTCACCTTCCTTTATAAAACTAGTTTTTCTATATATGCAAAAAAGTAGCACATTTACATTTCTGAAAAGAAAAATAGTTTGGTGTAACTAAAAAAATTATCTTATTTCTTTAGAGTCTATAACATATGAGAAAGTAATGTCAAGATGCATGCTAGTCATGAATACATGTGATATATTAAATTGACTTTTTGTATAGTTTGCCTACGCTGTATGTTACCTTGGTTAAATGTTCTTATTTAAATAAATGCTCTTTCAGAAGTTCCATGAAGTCCACCTGTGACTTTCATGTACTGCTGACATTTTCTTGAAACTACCTGAGACAGTAGTTATGTCACCCATTTTCCATCCTTCTACATTCAGGGCCTGGGGCTCTTGGCCAATAGTAGGCCCTTAATGAATGCTTATAGAATAAACTGACACAGTAAAGCCTTTTGTGACAAAAGCGTGTTGACATGAGTAGTTAATTTTGTTAAAGGAGTCATTTGTCTACTGCATTGGAAAGGACAGTCAAGGATTAGATCAATAAAAATATCATGCAACAAATTAGTAATTACTATAAGGAATAGCCTGTGTAATTCTTACTATTACTGAGTTAATAGTCATTATATTATTGAATTATATACGATTATACTGTCCTTCTAAAATATACTGGTTAGTTTCTTAAACTCCTTGTTCTTTATGAAATTGAATTTGGGTAAATTAAATGGTCATGAAGAAATGTATTTTATCATAAATACTTTTATTCACTTTAGTATCAGTTACATCATTGTACCTATTATTCTGCAGTATAAAATAAAAATAAGGAGTACTTTATAATTGATGTTGTCATTTAAAATTACTATCAGAAAGGAATGAATTAAACTTTCATTTTTATGTAACATCTTTTACCAGGTTAAAATTTAGGAGAAAAAAAATGTTCATTCTTTGTCCTATTCTTCAAGTATACGTTTTAGACAATTTCTTAGCTTTTCTATCCAATTCAGCAAAAGTAAAGACTTTGACTTATCTTTAACTTTATAAATTGATGCCATCATGTATTTTAGAAGATCGATTTGTTCACTTACTATTTACTTTGTTAGATAATATGCGTTAAATGTTTATGATATTACTGTTTAGAAAAACAACGAAACACACACAAGCCAGTAATGACATTGAGTGAAATTGACATCAGATTTTATATTACAAAGCATAATAAAGGCATAAATGAGAATATTTCATTTGAATTCTGTCAGAATTGCTTTTATAGGTTATAGCTATTTTCTCTTTAGATGCAATAATGAAAAATAGCTCACCGTCAAATGAACAGAAAAACACACACAATCTTTGAGATGTTTTTTAAAGTTGAGTAGCTGTGAGAAGGGGTATAGAGGGTGGTTTAAGATAGAAGTGACGTAACTATGGATTTGTGCTAATGGGAAAGTACCATTGACAAATTAAGAATATAGAAAGATAAATCATGATTAGAGTTATATCTTAAGGAAATGTAGAGACCATAGTCCAGTTTACTCCATTAGATTTCAGGAAAGACCCTCTTCCTGCAAGCTTGAAGAGGCCAAGAAGGAAGATGTTGTATCCCTCAGATTGGATGGTATAAGTACGAATAGATGCAACATAGATACATTAGTGGAATCAAGGGCAGAAAAATGGAAGGATTTCTACTTACACTCCTGGAATAAATCGAAAAGATGACCCTCTGAGGATAAGGGGGCATCTTAAAGAACAATAACAAAAAAGACATCTCAAATATTCTCAGTAATTTCCAGAACCTGAAGGAACTATCATTTTATTTAACATATATTAACTATTGGGTCCAGCAGGTAGTGTGGTGGTTAAGGTGCTGGATACTCCCACATGGCTAACCACAGTTCGAATCCCAGACCTGGTGGCTTGCTTCCTCACTTTCCCTCTCTCTCTGTGTCTCTCTCTGTTCAGATTAAAAAATAAATGAATGAATAAATAAAATTAATTATAAAAATAATAATAAAATATATTAACTATTTAATAAGGGATTATAGAGAAATCAGCAGAATATAATTGATAAGAAAGAAGGATTTAAGAAAAGCAATAATGATTTTGAACATTAAACAAAACACAAAATCTGGCATCTGTTTTTGTTTTTTGTTTTTTGTTTTTGTTTTTGTTTTTTTTTTTGCGAACAAAATAAGGATCCATAGCTATGTATTTTGCAATGGTGTGCATGACACGAGAGTGTTTGCTATAAAGGTTATAGCATCATTTATCTAGTAAGTCTTTGAGTATCTACACAAAGGCATAAAAGTTAATAATGTTTTCTTGAAATTATTTTCTTTTTTGGTTTGTGTGTGTGTGTAAAGTAGTAAATAGGAAAATCCATCCCACTCAGTTTATTAGGAAAAAAAAGAAAAAAAGTCCAGTATGGCCTTTCAGAATTCAGTGTCTTTTTAAAACCGTACATTCATCCAATCTTTTGTTTTATTATATTTGTTATTTCACACACAAACATCTCCTTACTCCAAAATGTGTTTGCTTCTCCCTACAGTCACTGCCCCCATTTTCTTTAAGCTACTGTCACCTCCTGCCAAATCACTGTAGTGGCCTCCTAACGTCTCTCCTCATAGTGATTCTCGCTCCTGCCATCACCACCTGCAGAGATCAAATCTTACCATGAACCTGTCTTGGGCGATACTTGTCAAAGGTCCCATTACTCTTTACACTTAAGTCCAGACTCCCCACCATGGCCCACTTGGCCTTCCTGGTCTACTCGCCTCTTGCTTCCTTCAGCCACGTTGTATGTGGGCCGCTCCTCCGGCCTCACTGGCAGTGCTCCCTCTCGCCTCAGGTCGTATCTCCACTGTTTCTCTGCTGTCTCTCTTCCTTAACACGATGCCTGGCTGACTCCTATTCACCCCCAATTAACTTAATTACTTTTTTTTATTCCCAAGTTTACTTCAGGGTCACCATAATAAACTCCTTTTGGCAGTAATACAGAACATTTATTTGGCTGGCTCATTACTGTATTAATGATATACTCTTGAAAAAAAATAATAGAGTGAAGTACTGTGGTCACCATGGTTACAGGACAAATGAGATACCCCAGTCCTCCACTGTAACTAAAAAAATAATTAAAATTAAATAATACATGTTGATGTGGCGCTTGCTTACTTATACTTTGTCATCATATTAGGTCATTGTACTTAAAAGAACGAAGTCATTCCAATCATTTCAATTTTCTGTGTTCCTGACAAGAACATTGAACTTACAGTAATCATAGCAAAGATCTAATCCAATTGAAGAAATAATATATATATAAATATGAGTAAAACTTTTATTGAATTATTACCAGCACAAAATTAACTTATCGTAGGGCTGCATCATTATGATATGTAAATCTTCCATTTGTGAGGAGCTTTTGGAGCGCTCTTGACATTTATGTAAAAAACAATTGATAGTTTCTGTAATTACCCACTTTCTCAAATCTTACAAAGCACTTAGTAACTAATTATTATTGTTGTTATCGCCATTCATGAGAAGGTCCATTCACTCACCAGGGAGAGATAGATGTGAGGGGAATAGAGAAAGCACCCTCCAGTGGGGTGCAGGCATGCTGCCATCCCTTCTCCTCCATTTCTCCATTCTGTAGGGATTTGGGGCACACATGCTCATGTGCTTGAAGTGTTTCCCAAGTCCCCAGGGCCCAGACTTGAACCATATGGTTGGCCATAGGGGAGCTGTATCCTTGACCATGTAGTTGAACTAATAAGAAATTATGTTTAAAAATAATTTCTTTAATAACATCACAAGCTATTGTAAAGAATAAGAAGAAATAATAGAAATTCGAGAACCTAGGAAAGAAAATAGATGACTTTATGGAGGGAACAAGGAATCTCCCAGGTTTTTCTTTACCATGTCTGTTCTTTTGCCTGTTTCCACTCATCATGTGTCCTGGATTCTGGTCTTTCTCCTTTGGTTTTCCGTGAGTTATGGGTTGGCAAACACTTTGTTGAATGGTTGGGGTAGAGGTGAGTAATAACCTGACTGGGGACCAACAGATGGTATAATGGTTACATCACTGGACTCTCACATAGTTCACTGCAGTTCGAGTCCTGGGCCTGGCATCTTAAAACTCATGCAAGGCACTTGTGCCTGCATGCCCAAAATCCCAAGAAGAGAATAGAGGAGAAGGGATTGTGGCATGGCCATCCCCCTAGGTGGTGATTTCTCACTTCCCATTTCTCTGTGTGTCTCTCTGGCGAGCACATGTACCCTAGAGCAAAAATCTCTCTTAAAAAAATAACCTGAGTGTCAGACCTACATGGGTTTGAATTTCTGTTCAGCCCTATAATAGGTTACATGACCTTGGCAAGTTACATCAGAGCCGTTGGTCTGTTTCTCCTCTAAATTAGGAAATGATTGTGTCTATTCTGTAGTGTTTTGTGGTAATTAAGTGTAATCACATGTGTAAAGCATGCAGCATGTAATTTGGTGCCCATACTGGGTGGTTTTTTAGCAATTCTGTAGCAATACCCTATTGCCTTTGGTTCTTTGTGTTTTCCTTGGAGAAGCTTTGCTCAGCCTCTATCGAAATCCCATTAGAATCTGACAGCTCTTGTTTACCATATGGTAACATTAAGAATTATGCATGATATGATTCTTTCTTTTTTAAAGCCAAACTTATCCTATTATTACAGAATTGGCTCCAAGGGTGAAATGCTCATGTGATTAATAAATAGCAAGTTCTATAGTTAGTTCTAGAGAGGGGAAAAAAAAATGTCCTGTGTCAATTTGTACACTTGTCATCTGTAAAGAAATCTAAGAGGACTTCTGAATAGCTTCAGGGAAGAACAGAAAACTGTTTTACCTTAAAGGATCTGTAATAACTTCTTCTGTTTCTTAAGAAGTTAACATTTATTTGGAGGACTATGTTTGTAGATATTAGTAAAATAATTAAGTCACAATTACATTCAGCTTGGGATTTAGTATTCACGTAATACTTTATGGAGGTAAGGGTGGTTGGGTTCTAAGAATGTGAAGGCAGAAAAGCAAATGACACAGTGTTGAAGAATATAACAGTATGACAAGACTATTTTAATGCTTTAATTTTCTCCTGCATAGTAATATATTGACATATCTATACACTTATAATTCATCTTAATATATTATTAAATACTTTGTGTATTAATACATAGCTTATATATTAATATATGAAAAGATATATATAGCATACTTTTCAAAATTATCTCATTTTTATACATAGTCAGAGCAATAACCTAAAAATAGTTTGAGCCTTTAGGAGAACAATAAATCTAGTTCTGAATTATGTTTAATAAAAATATTCATCAGTTTCAAAGTTTCCTGCATGAGTTTGGAGAAAATGTTTTTAGGATTTTTCTCATTCTTCTTAAAATATGAGCTATTAAAAATTTGAAATATTTATTTGGGTCATTAAAAAGCAAGCTCAAAATAGCCCATACCAATTTAAAAATAGTAGTTTAGATCTCCATATAATTGATTATATTCATAGTTTATCTTCTATAACAAAATATTTAAAATACGCTGAAAATTTTACAGGTTTCTAATTATTTAAATATCTTAAAGGTGTTTTGTTTAAAACTGCCTCCTGTTGTAAAAAGATTATGCAACACACTGCATTGAAGATGGTTTTACCAAAAAATTATTTTTCCATCAGATATACTTCCTACTACACTTATATCCTATGAATGCTTTCACTCTTGGATTTAAGAACAAATAATGCATTTACTTTACGCATCGTAATAAAAGAAAATTGTTTTTTTAAGAAAATTCTGAAAATGACTATTTTCTCATTATTTCCGGTCACCCTCCATGTCCTAGGTCTGTGGTTAAGCATCACTGGAAATGTGCCTTAACATTGTCATACGTAATCCAGGTGTATTTGTAGAGAAGTATAATCCAAACAGCATTGCTTCGAGCTCTGTGTCTTGTTATCACACTCTTAGATTTGCTTCAGACATTCATGGTCTATATAATGTAGTGTTTAGTCTTTGCTGATTACCTTAATTCAGCGTTTAAAAGCATTAACTATCCCTTTTTAAAAAATGTTCATTTTAGCCAATGATTCACAAAACTGGGTATTGTGTAGGTGTTAATGCCATTCTTATGGTGTCGCGCATTTTAGGTAGTAGTTTAAAGTTTTCTGAAATGTAAAAGTACTAGTCCTTCTCTCTCTCTTGTTTTTTCTTTTTCATCGTTTTACGTTTTTGCCATAGGGTGCATGCGCTCGCTGGAGAGAGACAGAGATAACGAAAGTAAGAAATCACCTCCTGGGGGGATGTCCACGCCACAGTCCCTTCTTTTACATTTTCTCTGGGTATTGGGCACACATGCTCATGCATCTGGTGTGATTTTCAAGACACAGGTCCCGGACTCAAACCATAGGTGGTCATGTGGGAATTCATCACCTAATCACCACACCACCTGCTGGCCCCAGTGCTGGTCTCTTACCTCGGTTTTTTTCTTGAAAATGCAAGAAAATTCTCATAATGTCTTTCTAGGACTCTGTTTTATGCAGAACCATATACAGCATATGTCACACACTGACACCTGACCTTTGAGAACCAGTCTGGAGGGTGACTGCCATTGGCATACCAGAGCCATTATGCACTGTACATTAAGAGCAAATTATGCTTTCACTTTGTCTTGATAGAACTAGGTTTATATCAGATACGGGATGGTCCTTGCTATCTAAAAATGAGAAAGCCTGCAAGATGACGTAAGAGAAAAATGTCTTCATAAAAATGAAAAGATGAACTCCCATGTAGTCGACCGCGGTTCGAGTCCCAGACCCAGTGGTTTAAATTCACACCGAGCAAGTGTGCATGTGCCCAATATCCCAAAAGGAGAATGGAGGAGAAGGGCTTGTGGTGTGGCCATCCCCGTGGGGGGTAATTTCTTGCTTTCTGTCTCTCTGTCTCTGTCTTTCTAGCGCATGCGCCCTATAACAAAAACCTCCCCCCCCAAAAAAAAGATAAAAATTAAAAATTAGGGGTTTTTTTGTTGTTGTTATTCTTTACATGGAGGAGTTAGACCTAGATTCCCTTCATATCCCACAAGAAATGTTCAACCAGACTATGGGAAACCTTGACAGTCTGAATTAACCCGAACTAGTTAAGTACACGTTTTTGCGAAAATAGAAAAAAAAAAAATCTGAGAATAATTGCAATGAAATAACATTTGTATTCCATATAATTGACATATTTTATTTGGCCTTTAATGTATGATTTTTTTTTTTTTTAGGCTTTTGCCATAGGCCATATGAGCTTGCTAGAAACAGACAGAGACAGAGAGTGAAAATCACCCCCTCCCCCCATGGAGATAGCTACCCTGCACTCTTCCCTCCACCATCCTCCTCTCCGGACTTTGGACATGCACACATACATTCCCAGCGTGATTCCCAAGACTCAAACCATGAGCAGCCATATGGAAATCCAACACCCCAACCACTGCGCCATCTGCTGGCCCATATTTTGCTTTTATCCTAATTAGTAATTAACTTAGTCAACAAATAAGTGCTAAAATTTTGAGTATGTTCAGGGGACAGAACTTAGATTCTGAGAGAAAGAAGTGGAGTGTGACTCTAAGGTTTTTAGTTTGGATTTAAGAGTGCATGAGATGTAAAAAACTGTGGAAGGATCACCTTTGAGGTGGAACAGGATTTTTTTTTTTTTTTTAACCAGTTAGCTTACTAGAAATCCCAGTTCAGTAGACCATCTAGGTGGTGAAAGCTCAACATAGTTTGCATTCAGCAGTGTTTAGATTTTATTGTTTTTATTTTTGCATTTGATGTAATCTACATTTATTTGCAGTACTGATTTCATTTTATATATCTTTATTATATTCTACAGTAGTTAATAATCTTGTTTTTTTGTTTTGTTTTGTTTTAATTTATGGAAGCTGACACTAAATAGTGCCATTTCTACACACCAGTCAATGCTTACCTGCAACTATTAATAGATGTCCAATAATTCATTTCGGTTATGACACAGACCTCTCCAAGGTAAGGGCTTAGCCCCACCAGACTGTGTCCACTTCAGGCACCAGTTGCAAAGAGGGTACCTTGGCTACCCACACTTCTGCTCAGCTAAGTGCAAACTAAGTACAAATTTAGAACTTCCGGTGATCACCCCTCATGTTCAACAATTCACTAGAACACCTTGTACAATTTAGAAAGGTCCTGTACTTAGGAGAACAGCTATAATGGCTGTTCATGCCTCTCCAGGAGGCTCCCCTCCCAGGCACATGGATGTATTCATTAGTAGAAGTTCTTTGAACACCGTCCTCTGTGGGGGTTTATGATTATTATACCTCATAGGCATTATTATTAAGTCATGGACCACTGGTGCTTGAACTCAACCTGCAGCCACCCTTTCTCCTCCATGATATGGGGGAAATTGATAAGGAATGGACAGGAGTAGAGATTGGCTTAACGTTTTTTTTTTTTTTTTTTTTAATTTTTTTTTTTTTTTTTTTTTGAGAGATTTTCACTGTAGGGTGCGTGCGCTCGCCAGACAGACAGAGAGAGACATTAGAGACAGAAAGCGAGAAATCACCCCCCAGGGGGGATGGTCACGCTGCAACCCCTTCTCCTCCGTTCTCCTCTCGGGATCTTGGGCATGCATGCACACGCGCCCGGTGTGAGTTTTAAGCCACCGGGTCCGGGACCCGAACCGCGGTCAACTACGCGGGAGTCCAGTGACATAGCCATTACGCTAACTGCCGGTTCCCAAGATTGGCTAAACGTTTTAACCTTATAACGATGGTTTGGTCTTTCTGGAGACCACCCCCATCCTGAAGCTGTCTGCCCTTCCCACATACACTCATACATGTACATGTACACACTGAGTCATGTCAGTAGTATACAAAAAAACACTAAGATGATCCTATGGATTTTAGGATGCTATGTCAGAAACCAAGAACAAAGGCTAAGTATATTATTTTTTTTGTTGTTAGAACTGCACCCTTGAATTTTCAGAAGTTGGTATAATGAAAATGTAGTACTAGTATGAAAACAGTTCATTAAAAAGGCTACCCTACATTTTATCCATGAACATATTAGCAAAGAATAATCTAAGTATGTCATTTTCTAGAAAGATCATATATCTATATTTCTAACCTCTGAAAAGGTTCTTTAAAAACCAGGTCTAATTTTCTATTGTTAATATGCTACAGGGAAAATAGCTACATAATGAAAATTTAATGAAGTCTTATAAAAAAATGGGAACATTTAATTATTGTAATTCATCTGTCTCTACATTCTTTGTGATTTCTTCCTCTGCTTTAGGGTTCTTCTTCTAATCTCTCCTGTTTAGAATTGCTCCTGTTCTTATCATTTAAAATTATTTGGGTATGGGATCAGCAGGTGGCATGGTACTTAAGGGCACTGGACTCTCACATCGCTGACTACAGTTCAAGTCCTAGACCTGAAAGCTTGCTTTCTCACTTTCTCTCTCTCCCTTGGTCTGTCCCTCTTTGGCTAAATTTAAGTAAATAACTAAATAAAGTTAAATAGAGTAATTCTTTAAAAAATTATTTGGGGATAAAATTTTTAAAAACTTAGTATTTTTCTTTTCTGTTCATTTGTAAAAGGTAATCTGTATTTGTTTCTTTGTATTTTAAACCTTTGACTAAATACTCGAAAACAAGTACATATATTAGGGAGCGTCCTCAAAAAGTTCATGGAAAATACATGTTATGGAAAACACCTATGCATATATTTCAAGTTTTTTTGCGCAGAAAAAAGCTTGTACTTTAATTGCGTGTTTCCACAAACTTTAAAAAGTAACCTTTAAAAAATACCCTTAGTCCTACCTTGTAAAACAAATCTCATGTATTATGGATGAAACTTAAAATATTATTCTAAAATGATTTAATAAACTTTTTAACATGTGTATTTTAATGTCACTGCAGTTATCAGTTACACAAAGGTAAGATTTAGAACTACAGATTCCAAATGTAAATAAACGCATTTGAATCTGTATAGAAGAAAACATTTTTTCTCTCCTTTGTCATGTTTATAGCTCAGACCCTGTGATAGGGAACCAATTAATAAGAGAGAAAAGCTACCAAATATTTACTGTAACTTTTACATGACATGAGTGCCTTCATGTCGAGGACCCGGGACCAGCAGTTAGTGTAATGGCTGTGTCGCTGGACTACCACGTAGTCGACTGCGGTTCGCGTCCTGGACCCAGTGACTTAAAACTCATGCCGGGTGTATGTGCGTGCATGCCCAAGATCCCGAGAGGAGAATGGAGGAGAAGGGATGCAGCATGGCCATCCCCCTTGGGGGGTGATTTCTCACTTTCTGTCTCTCTGTCTCTCTCTGTTTGTCTGGCGAGCACACGTGCCCTATAGCAAAAACCTCTCCAAAAAAAAAGAAATGAGGACCCAAAAGAAATAATAAACTTGTGTATTTTTTGTATTAAGTTTGATGAGGAAGTGGTTAGATGGGGAACAATATGATGAGAGGCCGGAAGTTCTTGACCTCATGGTGATGAACTGGAGGGAATTTAGCAAGGGCAGTTTGTCAGATACTTCTCAGTGTCTCTGTGTCTTTGAAGATGAGAATGTTCCTTTCCTCTGGGTAAAAGGACAGTCCCTCTGAACTGAGGGGTCTTATGACCTTCATCAGAGAGGAAAGTCAGAAAATTCTTTTACGGCCTGCTTCAGGCAAGAGGGTGAAGGAAAGGTCAGAACGACCTTTTTGCTTCTGCTGTTTTCTCAAATGCCGGGATGCTGTATTGGGGGATAATATGTCTAAACCCCATTAAATCACTTCCTAATTATTTTTGAGCGTATCTTTTTTAAAGACATAAGCCAATTTTTTACCCAAATATTATTTAAAGTCATAGTTCTTCAGAGTCTTAGGGAGGAAATATATTTTTTTTCAAAGATGAAATTAAATACACATGAAATCTCTTTGATAACATTGTCTTGTGGCTTTTATGAGTTTTTCCTGGTTACTATAAACAGAAGTAATGGATTATAGGAATGTCATTATGCTTTTTTGCATAGAAAATCATGTCCTAACTTTTCCAACAATCTGATAGAAACACACTTTTCCCTAACATGCTGGATTGTGGGAAAAGTCATAACATATTTTAATATTTTCCTATACTAAAATGTGTCATGGCTTTCCCGACAACCAAATAGTTGTTTCTTGGGGGAAAGGTTTTTTTGCTATAGGGCACGTGCGCTCACTAGACAGACAGAGACAGAGAGACAGAAAGTGAGAAATCACCCCCCAGGGGGGATGGCCACGCTGCAATCCCTTCTCCTCTATTCTCCTCTCAAGATCTTGGGCACGCACGCACACGCGCCTGGCGTGAGCTTTAAGCCACCGCATCTGGAACTCGAACCGCGGTGGACTACATGAGAGTCCAGCGACATAGCTATTACACTAATTGCTGGTCCCCCAAATGGTATTTTTTTTTTAAGATGACATGACTAAGTTTAAACAGAAGGCTTTATTTAATACAATGATTATATGTATATAAATGAGTCTGAAAAATGACCGTAATTTACCAATTATTAAAATGAGAAAGTTTGAATAACTGATATGTGACTGAAAGACCTTTGGCTTCCAAATCAAAATCAACCCAAGTTTTAAAAGGTATTTGTAGATATTTAAAGTAAAATGGTGGGAGTAATATTAAGCTATGTATTGCATTATATTTTGAGTCACATACTGCAAGGAGAAAGAAAAGACACATATTCTGAAATAAAAAAATGAGTACTCCTTAATTGTACCCTTAAATCCACTGTAATTGATGCCCTTGATCAAAGACCAATTAGAGATTTTAAATGTTGCATCTATTTGAAATAGTGTTCAAAATAACAAGTTAATTTATTGAAACTTTACCATGTGCTAGATACTATTCTGTGTCCTTTATATATAACTAATCTTTGAAATAATTCTTGGAGGTTTCTGAGAAGTTAATTAACTTTTATTGGGACTTTGGAAAAGTCATAATAAAATGCATTGTGACTTTTCTGGGACCTGCAGTTAGCATAATGACTCTGTCGCTGGACTCCCATGTATTTGACCACAGTTCAAGTCCCAGACCCGGTGGCTTAAACTCACGCCGGGTGCGTGTGTGTGTGTGTGCCCAAGATCCCGAGAGGAGAAGGGATTGTGGCATGGCCATCCCCCCGGGAGGTGATTTCTCACTTTTTGTCTCTCTGTCTCTCTCTGTCTTCCAGGTGAGCACACACACCCTGTAATAAAGACCTCTACAAAAAAAAAAAAAAAAAAAAAAGAAATGCATTGTGACTTTTCTGATGACCCAATAGTTGGTGCCAGAACCAGGATTCTTTTTATTTAAAAAAAATTATTTAATTCATAACTAGTGTTTTTTTTTTTTTTTTAACTTGATCAGAGAGAGAGAGAGACAGAGAGAGAGAGGGAAAGTGAGAAAGCAAGCCACTAAGTACAGAACTTGAACCAAGGTCAGCCATGTGAGAGTCCAGTACCTTAACCACCATGCCACTTGTCCTGGAACCAGGATTCTAACAGACAAATGTAGCTCCAGAGTCCATTTCTTAATCAATGTATTATAGAGTCCTTGTCAAATCACATTGCATATATCTCTCTCGCTTGCTCTGTCTGTTAAATTGTGTCTAATTTTAAACATATTTTCTTTCCAGTAAAAAGACAATCAATTTAGATCATTTTAGAGGACAAACGTAAGAGGCTTTACATCCCAGTATGGGTTGGATCACAATGCTCATTAAGGCCTTATGTTTAAAACCTGCAATTATTTTAGTATTTTAAATTATGAACTGTAAATCAGCCTAGAAAAATGCAATTCTCAGGAGTCTTAATGCCACAGCAGTCTTATCAGGATTAGTGATAAAGATTTCAGTGTAAATAGTACAAAGTGAGTTACCGAATGAAAGCACGTAAGAATATTGTCCTGGTAAAAACACTAAGAGCAGTTGAAGAAAATGGATGCCTGGAACAGAAGGGATGAGCAGCCAGAGTGAGTTCAGGAGGTGTTCAGGGATTGGGAGGTGCGGCAATACTTTTGCAACTGTCAGCGTTTTTAAAAAAACAGTAGGGGGACCAGCAGTTAGCGTAATGGCTATGTCGCTGGACTCCCACCAAGTCGACCATGGTTCGAGTCCCGGACCCAGTGGTTTAAACTCACGCCGGGCGCGTGTGTGTGCATGCCCAAGATCCCGAGAGGAGAATGGAGGAGAAGGGATTGCGGCGTGGCCATACCCCCTGGGGGGTGATTTCCTTGCTTTCTGTCTCTGTGTCTCTCTGTCTGTCTGGCAAGCGCACGTGCCCTATAGCAAAAACCTCTCCAAAACTAACAAACAACAAACAAACAAAAAAATAGTAGGTACTGTTCAGCTGACAGAGTTGAGATAGAAAAGAGGTTTGGGGTTAAAGAAAGATGTGAAATATTCTTTATGGAGAATGTAAAAGAATGTGTACTTGGGGAGTCTAATTGGCTTGTCAGACATTGTGACGTGCCTTTAGACATGTGTTGTCATGACGGCAGTGTCTCTTCAGTAGTCATGGTTGTGTGTTTTTTCTCCAGCAATGTTCAGCTCCTCAGGTTGAGGTTTTATCAAATCATGAAATAAGAAAGAGGATGGAAGGGAGTACAAGGTCCTAGGAACTATGGTAGTCAAAAGGAAAGTAGGAACATGAAGCAGGCGATGCATAGTGAAAAGGTGGAGAGACAGAAGAAAAGGAGATCTGGGGAAGTTGGTACTGAAAAACCAGGAGGAATAGAGAGAGTTAAAATACCTGATGGTGGGACCCTCTGTAGAGCTGGGAAATTGTGAGCAGTACTTCCACTCCAATAACGCGAACCTGTGTGGTCTCGGGAAAAGCACTATCTGTGGGGACCAATTCTGCTTAAAGCATTAAGTGGCAGAAACACACAGAAATGAAGTTTAATTGGGGCCAACCGGTGGCATGGTGGTTAAGGCAGCCAGATCCCACATGGCTGATTATGCAATTCAAATCCTGGACCCAGTGACTTGAAAACAAAAGTAAAATGAAGTTTAGGATATAAGGGAATTCATTCATTGATATTGGAATATGAGTTTCAAAAGACAGAATATAATTTAGGAAAGGAAAGAAAAATCTTCAAAAATGTGATTGGATTAAATGGTGCGCAAGAATGTCAGATGAAATGGAAGCTCTGGCTTGTATTACAACTTTTACCATGTTTGTTGTCCAAATTCATCACTTAATTATCTTTTCACAATTATGTGGCATCTTGGGCAATAGGATCTCACTTATCAGTGATGGACAAGTCCCCTTGAAGGGGAAGAGTCCTGTTTATGCTTTACCTTAGACACAAAAATATTGTCCTCAACATTCCAGAAAATACCATGATTTATAAACTTTAAAAATCATGGACTAGCCAGGTAGCATGGTGGTTAAGACAGCATGGCCAAGTGCATGGTTCAAGTCCTAGACCCGGCACCTTGGAAAATATGTTAGGCACATGTGTGTGCATGCCCAAAATCCCAAGAGGAGAGTGGAGGAGAAGGGACCATACTCCCTGGAGGGTGATTTCTCACTTTTCCTCTTGTTCTTTCTCTGTCTCTCTGGCAAGTGCATATGCCCTATAGCAAAAACAAAAACAAAACCAAAATCTTTCATTTTATCCCACCTCATTAAAGGATATTGTAAGATGCTGTATGATTGAAAGTTAATACAGATCATCAGTGATTGGCAGATTAATCATCACTATGGTCAGTGGACTACACAGAAGGATTGCCTTAATTATCACTATATTCTGGGTGCATATCTGTGCATCCTTATTCCAAGCAAATATCTTTCCTTTAGCAAAACAACAGTAAATTTTTATACCCTTTCAGACTTTTTCTCATTCTCCTATTTTTGAGGAGTAGTTTCCAACAGAGGCATTACTTGGTTTTAAAATGATTTTTTCCCTTTGCTTCATTTTAAAAGTGCTGAAAGTATGCATGTCATAGTTACCTGAAAGAAAAGAATATATTTTAAATCACTGAGTATGTAATTAAAATGTGAAGACAGTATACAGGGGTGTGTTAAGCCCTTGAGCTACTCAGTCCACACTTGGAAATATCCTAATCTTCTCTTCTCATGGTTGAATCCCAGCTTTGGATTTCCCCACTACATACAGTTATGTATTTTTAAAAGGTCTGTCATCAAGGTCCCTGGCACTTTTGTTAATGTGCTATTTGAGTATGCATTCTAGAATATTCTGAACTGTTGCCTATGGAGGCCAATATTATAAACCTTATGCTTTAAACCGCTAACACAAAAATCCTCTCTGTTCCCAAACTGAGACTGATAGTCTGAGGTGATAATTTAATACTGTTTAATAATCATGAGATTAAAAAAATAAGCTCTGGACATTAAAAGTAATAACTCATTAGCAAAAGTATTGACATTATTGGGTATTAATATATTACTCATGCCAAGATATGACTCAAAAGCTGGCACATTTTCTTTGTAACAGTCATCGTCATTACAGTTCTCTGACTGTTGACTTCATTGAATTGACTAACATGTCACTTGACTAATCATAAAAATGTTCAGAAAATTTCCAGATCTCCCATTTGGTACCTTTTTTTTGTAAAGAAATTTTTAATTTTATTTTATTTACTCATTTATTTATTTTAATTTGACCACAGAGAGACATACAGAGAGAGAGATAGAGAGAGAGGGAAAGTGAGAAAGCAAGGCACCAGGTCCAGGACACGAACCATGGTCAGCCATGTGGGAGTGTTCAAGGCCTTAACCACCACACCACCTGCTGGTCCCCATCAGTAGCTTTTATTAATGTGATAGAATGTAATGTCACTACTCATAGGAATTCTTTTAGTAAAGGGATTAGGCTTATTTGTTTCTATTAGATTTTCTTTTTTATTTACGGTCTAATTTGTATTTCTGTATTTATATATCTTTATTCCCAAATCAGTATAATATCAGTTTGAAGATCATCTATATGATAAAACAGATTATACAGAGGATCGCATTTACAATGACACATTTTCTTAACTGAGTCACCTGATCTGCTACCTCTGATAGCAGTAGGTTAATCAGCCCAACTCTAATCTCTGAATGGAGCAGTTTTATTATTTTCTGGGGAAGTTTTGAGCTCTGTATGGTTTTTTTGGTGCTTTTTTCTATGATGCAAGGGTTAAGAAAATCCCTGCGTATCAGCAATTTTTTTTTTTTTGAGAGGTTTTTGCTATAGGGCACGTGCACTCACCAGAAAGACAGAGACAAAGAGACAGAAAGTGAGAAATCACACCACCGCCCCCCACCTCCCAAGGGGGATGGCCACACCGCAATCTCTTCTCCTCCATTCTCCTCTTGGGATCCTGGACACGCACACATATGCTCCTGGCATGAGTTTAAGCCACCAGGTCCAGGACTCGAACCACGGTTGACTATGTGGGAATTCAGCAACATAGTCATTATACCAACTGCTGGTCCCCACATCCACAATTTTAACCAGACTTCCCCAGGACGGAGGATAGACCGGAGCAGCGATAGAGACAGTAGACACGAGGCCCAGGAGTCCCAACCTCTACGCCTCCTACTTGACTTCAGAGCATTCAAACACTCGAGGTCCAGTCTGGAGCCATATAGCCTGTCCCATCTCAGATACCCAAAACTACTATATTTAGCAGGATGTGGTGGGGTAAGGGCACACAGTGAGGGAGGAATCAGTCCCCAAATTATATAAACATTTCTAAATTTTCCATAGCAAGGAGTACTTTCTAAACCACAACCTATGGACAGCAGCTATCTGGCTAGCCATTGAATGAAGCATGAGTGTCAACGAAGTTAAGGAACTGCTGGGCTTGCAAGACCATGTGCAGCTTACTTAGCTCCAATTTTAAAGTAATTCATTCTTTGTTGGCTATACACGTAAGCAATGGAGGAAGTGGTGCATCTGCAACCCCAGCTGGTGCTAAGGATTTCAACACTTCCAATAGGTATGGGCTAGAAAACTCTTGGGCACCCGAAGGGTTCTTCCCTTTCAGCCAAGACGCCCCCATTTAAGTCACTTTTAAACTCCATTTCAAGCTTTTATTGTACAAATCCCAGCTGTGGTTGAGGGTAGCCTCCAAAAATTTCTTGAGTTGCTCTTTGGACTCTGTTTGGTTCTATTGTGTTTTCATGAATAATACTTGAATCCATGTTTATATGTAGTCCAAGACGTCTTTTCCTGTAGTGATGTTGTAGAGTTGTGCATTTTGAAGGTCTGGTTATACTGTTTCAGCCTTCAGAGAGTCCAGATAGCGGCTTGTCAGGTTCGTTTTCATAGTCTGGTGGTGTTTGCTAGCAGTCCTCAGGTGGCATGGTAGTAAAGGTGCTGGAAACTCCCACATGACTGACCACGGTTCGAGTCCTGGACCTGGTGGCTTGCTTTCTCACTTTCCCTTCCTCTCTCTCTCTCTCTCTCTAGTCAAATTAAAATGAATGAATAAATAAAATTAAATAAATAATTTTAAGAAAAAAAAAAGAAGGGGTATACTGCTTCAGTCAGGTGAAAGAAGTGAAGGCATATGGAATCTGGGAATCATACACCACAGAAGGGGGTTCGTGTTGGATTGGCTTTGCATACTGTACTCCCCAGTAGTTCGGAGCCAGACTGCGTTCCCTTCCATGGCTCTAAAGCTGATTGTCACTTTTTTTTAATGCACTCTGAAGAATTTTCTTAAGGAAACTTTTGAATTATTCCATATCAAAAAGATCAACGTCTTCACCTTTTCCTTTACACACCTGAAAAATTCTAAATTTTCTGATGCCAATAAACTTGAGTATAAATGATGTCTGAAACGGTTGCATCTTTGAGACTTGCATGCTTTTTCTTACAGCACAATTGAATGCTGAGCCAAAGATTCCTTTCTCTGCCGAAAGTTTATGGTCTATAGTTCATTTTCAGACAAAACGTTTTCCAGGCTTTTAGAATTGTCATCAGTTTGATCATGTGGATTTTCTTTTTTTTTAAGAAGTATTTATTTAATAGATTTTTTTTCCTTTCTGGCATATGCACTCACCAGGGAGACAGAGAGAAAGCAATAAATCACTCTCCAAGGTGGGATGGCCATGCCACAATCCCTTCTCCTCCATTATCCTCTTGGGATCTTGGGCACACATGCACACACACACCCAGCACGAGTTTTAAGCCACCAGGTCTAGATTCAAACCATAGTTGACTACGTGGAAGTCAGTGACATAAGCATTATACCATCTGCTGGTCCCAATAATTATTTCATTTTATTTGTTATTATTATTTATTTGAAAGTGAGAAAGCAAGCCATATGGGAGTTCAGAGTCCTAGCCACTACACTGCCTGCTGGCCACAGGTCATGTGGATTTTCAAGATGGTCCTTCTGATAAACTCGGCAACAGTCTCGGGAAAAAGTCACTGCAGACAGAGGCTTTGGGGTGCGGGTTCCTCAAGGTTCCCACTATCCTCAGCCTATCAGTACCACAGGGGGATCTCTTACCTCTCATTGCATCGTCAGCCATCTCGCTCCTCAGCAGGATTCCCCCTCGCTATCTTTTTGTACATTTTTTTGTGCTAGCTTTCTCGTCCTTTTTCTTTTTTCTTTTCACATCCTGTTGCTTCATTGGCATATCTTCCTTGAATTACTACATTTTATTTATTTATTATCATTTCTAAAAATTATGTTATTATTTTAATTACTTAATTTTTATTATTATTCTAATTTCTTTATACATTCAATCATTGTGCATCACTACAGCTTGTAAAATGAGTTTCTCAACTTGCCCTTTTTCTTGCTTACTTGCTAACACACATTTTGAATACTTTTGCCATTGCAAATATCTTCTTTTCATTGGTCACCTCTCTGAGAATAATAAACTTAAATCATCCGCTTTTCCCTCTATGGTGTTTGCTTCCAAGCCCTTTTAACAGAAATAATTTTAAACGAGTAATAAAAAATATTTTTTCTTCCATTTCTTTTTATTTCCTATACTAACTCTTAGTTGTCTTAGAGTTTTACAATGCACATAAAGATTTTTACTCTCTTTATAGAACATGCTATGTTCTTCTTATAATAAGCCAAGTTACCAACATCATTTGCTAAATCATTGTTTTCCCTGTGGATTTATGTTGCCACATTCTTCCATATCAGATCTGTTTTGGTGTTCTCTTTTCTGTTCTGTGGATATCCTTCGTGTTCCTCCACCATTGCCAAATTACCTATTTCTGGCGTGATCAGCCATCCCATTTTGATCATCTCTTACAAAATTGTCCGAGCTACTGATGGACTTATATTGTTTTTTTTTTCACATAAATTTCAGAATCAGTTGCCAAAATTCTTCCACTATATTCCTCTTCTTTCAATTAGGATTATGCTAAATATATAGATTAAGTCTGGAGAACTGATATATTACAATATTAAGTCATATCATCCATATACATGTATTTTTTCATTTCTTTTTTCTTCTTTTTATAAGAATTATTTATTTATTTAATTCTATTTGTTATTACTATTTTTTTTTTTTATTTGACCAGAGAGAGACAGGGAGAGAGAAAGCAAACTGCTAGGTCTGGGACTCAAAGCACAGTCAGCCATGTGGGAATCCAGCACCTTCATCCACATTGCCATCTGTCGGCCCCTATTTCTTCACTTACTGATGTTTCTCATTATAACCTTTTATAGACTTTTTTATTTTTTTCCCAAGGATTATTCCTATTTTTTACTGGATTAAATTCTATCTAAATGCTTTGTTTTGTTGTGTTGCTAGTGCGAATGATACCTAACTTCTTTTTTTTTTTTCTTAGTTGGTTATTGCTAACTAGGAGAATGAAACTGATTTTCGTCTTTCAATATTATATCTGACAAGCTTATTGAACTCTATTAATAATACTGGCAACTTTTCTCTTAGTTCATTTGTATTTTTACCAGGAGTGGTTATGTGATATTTAGATAATAATTAAAATTATCTCTATATTTCTGTTTATAGCAGTTATTTTTTTTTTCTTATTTTGTTTGTACAGAGAAGATGGACTTTGTTAAGTAGTTCTAAAGGTAGTCTCCATCGCTGTTTTAGGCCTGATATTTAAATATATATAAATATTTAAAGTGTCTCTATTATATATAATGTTTGCTATAGAGTTTTTTGTTTTAAAAAAAAGCTAATTCTATCCAGTTAAGAAAACTAATATGTAGCCCTAGTTTTCTAAGGTTTTCATACTGGAAGAAAAGTACTAAACTTTGGGACCAGCAGCGTAATGGCTATGTCGCTGGACTCCCACGTAGTCCACCGCGGTTCGCGTCCTGGAACCAGTGGCTTAAAACTCACGCAGGGCGCGTGTGCGTGCCCAAGATCCCGAGAGGAGAATGGAGGAGAAGGGATTGTGGCGTGGTCATCCTCCCTGGGGGGTATTTCTCGCTTTCTGTCTCTATGTCTCTGTCTGTCTGTCGAGCGCACACGCCCTATAGCAAAAACTTCTAAAAAAAAAAATACTAAACTTTACTAAATAGTTTCTTTTTTTTAATCTGGAAGTTTTTTCAGTTAGACTATACATGTGACAAATGACAGGATAGATTGATTTAATTCTCCTAGTATAATCCTAGAATAATACGTAATTGATTATGAGATCTGTGCATTATTGAGTATTTTTGCAGCATATTTAGAATTTTAACTAAGTTCTGTTTTAATTTTTATTTTTTTAAGAGAGATTTTGACTATAGGATGCATGTCTTGCCAGAGAGACAGAGGGACAGAAAGCGAAAAATCATCTCCCTGGGTGATCGCCATGCCGCAATCCCTTCTCCTTCATTCTCTCAGGATCTTGGGTACACACTTGCATACATCCAGCGTGAGTTTTAAGCATTCGGGTCTGGGACTCAAACCATAGTCAACTACGTGGGAATCCAGTGATGTAACCATTATGCCATCTGCTGATCCCTTTAACTAAGTTCTTAAGTAAATGTACAATTTGTTTTTTTTCCCCCTCTTAAAGTATCCTTACTTGCTAAGACATAAAATTTATCTTTTCTGGTTCAACCTTTATGAAAAATGATTAGTATTCAAGTATTAGGTCAAATGTATTTGTAAAATGGTGTGCAGCTTGAGACATTTTTGGAGACATAACAGCAAATGGATGACTCATATTTTCTTAGGCATGTATACATATTTTGTTAGTTTGGGTATCTAATTTAATTTCATTACAATCAGAGAATACATTCTGATTTTGATTCTTGGGGTTTGTTGAGACTGTCCTTTTACCTAGAATGAATTCCACTTTTAAAAAAGAATTATTTATTTAACTTTATGTATTCTTATTTTTTTAAATTTTGCTATTGGGCACATGCACTCACCAAAGCAAGGTAGAGAAAGAGCAAGAAGGAAAGTGAGAAAGCCAGATCTGGGACTCAAGCCATGGTTGGCCAAGTGCAGTCCAGCGCCCCAACCACTACACTACCAGCCTACCCCAAATGTATCCCATTTGCAATTTATTGTTTTACTTTTTGGAGCACTTTAGGTATCTATAAGTTGGCTATACTTACTATATTCCTGAAGTTTTTAATAACATTTCATATTTCTTCTCATTAATACCATTTTAGGAAGATTATGTTCAAATTTGTAATAAAAGTTTTAATTAGAAACAATTACATCACACTGGGCTTCTGTGAGAATGAGATAGGGATCTTGAGTCATTAAACAGACTTACTCAACTTGAGCCCAAGTAATAGCTCTTATGCATCAACTGTATAGTGTGATACTTTTCGAATTCTTCAGCAGAGAACTTATAATGGGCTTTCATGGTTTCATAGGATAATTTCAAGAATTCAGAGCACATCTCAAAAACTCTTAATAATTGATAACCCCCTGAGGGCCACAGATTATTCTTTCCTTGGGTCCATTCAACTTTGGAAACATCCTAATGAAATTTTTTTATTCATTGCAGAGGCGAGTAAACTAAGGATTATAAAGGACGAGTTACTTGTACAAAATTAAATAAAACTTGTTAACTTCTTTGTGTACTGTAATGTCTCCCTTGGCCTTATTTATTGACTTATTTCATAAGTACAGACATATGTTAAATACTCAGTTGTGTTTTCATTGTTCTTACAAGTAATTTATAATAAGTTGTTTATTCACAGAAGAAGTATGATAAATGTTTCTGTTGCAAGTTGGTGAAAAGAGAGGTGATAATACCATATGGCATGAGAAAGTGTATAATAGGAATTCTACCTGTCAAAACACATTTGGCAAAGATAACAAAAAGTTATTAATTTCCTGACTGACTTTACTTTTAATCAGTAAAGTCAGTCACCTCTTCTAGGGTGAAAAAAGGGAGTTCTGGAACCTATGTCCTATATTCCTTTAATTTCCTCATTTCTTCACATCCCAGTCAACATATTATCGAAACATGTAGTCAGTTTCTAAGGAGTTGATAATACTAAGTCTTGATCCAAGTCTAAATGGTACTGAGCCTTTAACCAGGAAATGCTGTGGACTTTAATGATAAGCATCAATATATAAAAACTATCAACTTGTTGATAATAATTTATGGACCTTGCTTGAAATGTTGCTGACTAAAATAACAGTTTACCTTGATTTCAGGATAAAAATTACTAAAAAGAAACACATGTGTTTCTTGGTATGGATATCTTGACTTTAAATTTTTCTAAGAATTTTTAAAAATTTTAATGCTCGATGCCTTATACATACGATACATTGCTCATACTTTACTCAGAACTATCTTAAATTCAGAAACATTGCTTATACTTTACTCAGAACTGACTTAAATTCTTAATACCTCTTTCTTGTAATCTTCCTGTAGTAATATACAATGATAGAATTGAATGTAATACTGTTATTCCAGGATGGTATAGTCCCAGTGACAAAAAATATCTTTTAGAGAAATATAAGGCAATCCAGATTTCTATCAGAAATGCAACCAATTGATTAAATATTTTAACTCAATGGGATACTAAGTTAAAATATTTTTTCTCTACTCATTACTTGTCTAGCTATGATCTTTTAAATATTGCTTAACCCCTGAGTAACAGATGGCCTGATGCTATCTTTAACAATATTGCAATGTTGACAGTCTATTCTGGTTATTAGATGTCTGACTAATTTAAAACTTGAATACCATATCTCATTTCAACTATCCTTCTGGGGCCAGTAGGTAATGTGGTGGTTAAGGCACTGAACTCCCACATGGCTGACTATGGTTCGAGTCCCAGACCTGGCGATCTGAAAATCACATGGGGCATATCCATGTGCATGCCCAAAGCCCTAGAGGAAAATGGAGGAGAAGGGATTGTGACAAGGAACATCTCCTTGAAGTGTGATTTCTTACTTCTCCTTACTCTTTCTCTCTTGGCAAAAGCATACACCCTATGGCAAAAACTTAAAAATAAATAAAAATAAGCCTTCTTGATGGCCTCCTAGATTTATGACTTGTAGATTAGTATAGGAAAAGATTTTCCTTCTTCTTTCAGCAGTTTTGTATATTCTGTGTATATTGCAGTCTTAAAATGACCTTGTCTTTACTTCTCAAGTTTGAATACTGGGACCACCTGAGTTGGGACAAAACAGTGTATCTCAAATAACCTCTGCATAAGCCTGCCAATGTTCTATAACTCAGGTTGTTGTAGGCTCTTAGAATTTGGGTAAGTTAATCTTTAGTCTTTAGTGTGGGGGTTCTATTTATTGTCTAAGAGGCAATGGGGAAAGCACGTTCAACATTCAGAGACATTAGTATTTATCTTCTCTCTCTCTCTCTCTTTTAGAGGTTTTTGCCTTAGGGTGTTTGCACCCACCAGAGAGAGACAGAGATAGTGAGAAGAAAAATGAGAAATCACACCCACCCTGGGGGATAGCCATGCCACAATCCCTTCTCTGTTCTCTTCCCAGGATTTTGGTCACACATGCCTGGTGTACGTTTCAAACCATTGGGTCTGGGACTTGAGCCAAGCTTGGCCATGTGGGAGTTCAGTGACAAAACCACTATACAATCTGCTGGCCCTATATCTTTTTCTTCAAGAAGAATGAAGAATACATTTGTCTTGAGACACTCATCCACATTACCCTTGTCATTTCTATAAGAACTCAAACCAAATTTAAGGGAGAGAAGTTTTGTTCCTTTGATAGAATTAATTTTATACTAGGGAAAGTAAATTCAGTGGTATACTGAAACTGGAAATGCTGGAAGATCATTCGGGGCATCACTATACATCCCGATAATATGCGTACTCTTTAGTCAACACAGTTCTTGCACCACCACACATTAGCCTAACTTTCCTCCCACAACTCCAGAGCATCCCAGAATATCTTCGTCTTGTAGTTCATGGGATTCACAATTCTGCCCAAATCATTTCTTTTCCTTTATTTTTTTGTTAAGTCATCAATGATACAATTGTTTGATTTGGTGATTTAACTCTCAAAGCTGCTCCTATCACTTCATCTTCCCTCACACAAAACCTTACCCACCTCCCTATTCTGAAATTTTTCTGTACCAGGACCAGCAGGCGACATAATGGTTACATTGTCAGACTCTCACATAGTCAACTGCAGTTCAAGTCCTGGAGCTGGCAGCTTAAAACTCACGCTAGGTGCATATGTGCATGTGCGTGTCCAAAATCCCAAGGAGAGACTGGAGGAGAAGAGATTGTGATGTGGCCATGCCCCCAAGGGATGATTTCTCACTTTCTGTTCGTCTTTCTCTGTCTCTGGTGAGCCCATGCACCCTATAGCAAAACATCTCTAAAAAAGAAAAAAAAAATTCTGTACTATCTAAATGTAATAAGAAGTCTTACAACTATTTAAATAATTTATCTCCTTTATATATTGAGTTTCTGGTAATATTTTCTTTAAATATAATGTCAAAAATAATCTGTTTTATTTTGTAATTCTTGAAATCAGAAGAATATTCTATAACAACCTTGGCTCATTCAAATTCTTTCTGTCTATTCATTGTCTGTTTACACTGATCTCTTGACCATGGCATTAATATAACAGTTAATATTTGGGTTAAGAAATCTATTCTCTTGAAAATGTACTTCAAGCTAAGCTTCCATGGAACTAGATTTTAACAGTCGTTATGTGTGCTTTAGAATTACTATAGAATATATCAATATATGCATAATTATTGTCAATCTGTGTTCACAACTCTAAAAATTACTTTCTTGTTTTATTGTTAATTTTTAAGTCAACTTAATGACATTAGTACTTAAATAAAGTTTTTAATCTAAGTACAAGTAAAAAAATAGTGAAAGATTTGACCATAGAAAAATGTACTTCCCTAAGAAAGGAGTGTCACTTTCTCTCATTTGTCTTGAAAATTGTGTGTATAAGATAATTTACTTCCGGGACCAGCAGTTAGTGTAATGGCTATGTTGCTGGACTCCCATGTAGTTGACTGCAGTTTGAGTCCTGGATCCAGTGGCGTAAACTCACGCTGGACCCATGTGCGTGCGTGCCCAAGATCCCGAGAGGAGAATGGAGGAGAATGAATTGTGGTGTGGCCATCCCCATGGAGGGGGATTTCTCGCTTTCTGTCTCTCTGTCTCTCTCTGCCTTTCTGGCGAGTATATGCACCCTGTAGCAGAAACCCAAAAAAAAAAAAAAGAAATAAAAAAGATAATTTACTTCTTTTTCAGTAAGTTAGTACTTATGCATCATACGATAATTTATATATTTCTGCCAAAAGCATTTTAGACCTTTGTGTTAATGTTGGAATGGCATTTTTAGATAATTGCAATAAAATTATTTTAGTCATATGAACAGTCTTCAAAAATTTTAATGGAAAATGCATATTATAAAAAAAACCCCTAGGCACGGATCTCAAAATATTTTTGCATCAAAATTAATTCATATTTTAATTCTATTTTCCATGAATTTTTAAATTGTACCACCGACAGTAGAATTTTAAGTAGACTTTCATTGGCAAATCGGATAAAAATTATTTGGCTTTAGAAGTTAGTTCTAGATGGTACCAGCAGTTGGTGTAATAGCTATGTTGCCGGACACCCATGTAGTCAACTACGGTTCAGGTTCTGGACCTGGTGGCTTGAACTCATACTGGGTGCGTGTGCATGCATGTTCAAGATCCTGAGAGGAGAATGGAGGAGAAGGGATTGTGGTGTGGCCACATCCCCTGGGGGGTGGGGGGTGATTTCTCACTTTCTGTCTTTCTATTTTACTCTGTCTTTCTGGTGAGCTCATGTGCCCTATAGCAAAAACCTCTCTAAAAAAAGAAAAAAAAAGTTAGTTCTAGGGACCAGCAGGTGGCGTGGTTGTTAAGACACTGGACTCCAACATAGTGGACTATGGTTTGAGTCTTAGACCTGACAGCTTTCTCACTTCCTCTTTCTCTGTCTCTGCCACAACCCCTCCCCCCACCCCGCAAAGCACACATGCCCTATAGCAAATTAAAAAGTAATAATAATGATAATTAAAATTAAGTAAATAATTGTTTAACAAGAAAAATAATTTAGCTCTATATATCTGCTTTTTAGAATAAAAATAAATACCTAGCATATGGTCTTTTTTCTTTTTTTTTTTTTTTTTCTGTAGGGTGCGTGCACTCTCCAGACAGACCAAGAGAGACAGAAAGTGAGAAATTACCCCCCAGGGGGGATGGCCATGCTACAATCCCTTCTCCTCCATTCTCTCTGGATCTTGGGCACGCACGCACATGCGCCCGGCGTGAGTTTTAAGCCACCGGGTCCAGGACACAAACCATGGTTGACTACGTGAGAGTCCAGCGACATAGCCATTACGCTAACTGCTGGTCTCCACTAGCATATAGTTTTGACACCACAACTGATGATAACATTACATCAATTTTACTTGGATTTGGTGATGAGGTATTATAAAACTAACTTCTCTAAGCTAATAGACTGTTCACATAAATGATGACATGGACATGGGTAATATTTGGTTATCTTTAAATTTCAAGTCATTGTTTTATTTATGCCTTCCTGAAGATTAATGAATAAGTTTTTGGGGTTTTGGGAGTTTTTTGTCCAGTAGCATACATTTCTATATTAATATGAACTAGGAATTTTTATAGCTAGAAAATAAAAATTAATTAACAATTAAGTATGACACATAGTAAGCCCCTGTAAAACAGACTCTAAAATATAGTGGCTTAATTCTCTTATATAAGAGTCTAGAAGTAAGTGTTCTAAATCAGTGTGTTGGCTCCACATCAAAAGTAGTTTCTGCTTCTGGGTCTAAATACTGCTGCCATTTTTTCCTAGGCATGGAGAAAAAGCAAACGTTACAGGGGAGCCCAGTTCCAGTCCTTAACTGGCAAGATAATGCCCTTCTGCCCACATTGCAGGGGCCATCACTTCAACACATGGGTAGAGCCATCTGTAGGTGAAACCAAAATGACAGTCTTTATTAATGGGTGGAGCAACTGGCTGGTTCCCATAATTGCCAAGCAAAACTGGTGATAGGTACCCTGATATCACTCTTTTTTATTTCATATTAAAGGCAAAGCATGTCACTCTAGCAGTCATCATGCAAACTTTATATTTTAACTTTTAAAAGCATTAGTATAGGGACCAGCAGTTAGTGTAATGGCTATGTCACTGGACTCCCACGTAGTCGACCACGGTTTGAGTCCTGGACCTGGTGGCTTAAACTCACGCCGGGCGCATGTGCATGCGTTCCCAAGATCCCAAGAGGAGAATGGAGGAGAAGGGATTGCAGCATGGCCATCCCCCTGGGGGGTGATTTCTTGCTTTCTATCTCTCTGGCGAGCGCACGCGCCCTATAGCAAAAACCTCTTAAAAAAAAAATAGCATTAGTATAGGGGGCAGCAGCTGGCATAGTAGTTAAGGTACTGAATTCCCATATGGCCAGCTGCAGTTCGAGTCCTGGACCTGGCCTTTGAAAGATCACGCTGTGCACACGTGCATGCATGCCCAACATCATGAGGGGAAAATCAAAAAGGGATTACAGTGTGACTATCCCATTCCCCTTGGAGGGTGATTTCTCATTTTCCCTTTCACTTTTGCTGTCTTTCTCTGTCTCTCTCCAGCTAGTTCACATACTCTATGGCAAAACAAATAACAACAACAACAAAATAACAATACAATTTTGTGAAGCATTTTTGCATATATTCCTATATGCTAACCTGTGTAACTTTCTTTATTTGACGTTGTACTATCCAACTTATGGTAGGGAGAGTTACTTTAATCATGAACTTGGTGTCACAGATGGAATATAAAGATGCAGGGGGAATGTGTACAATAGGGTAAGAGTCTCATTATGTTTTGTAACTTTTAAACATTAACATAGAACTGGGTTTTCTTTCTAGACAAGTTTTAAAACTATTATCAATTCTTAGAAATCCTTTTTATCTTTATCATTCACACACCCATGGCATTCGTTAAGTATCTCTTAGAATACCATTTCTTAGCTTAAAACCCCGTCTGTCTTAGTCCGACACCTTCCAACAGAACTTTCTGTGATGACAGAAATGTTCTCGAACTGCACTGTCCAATATAGTAGTTACTGCTGTGTGAAGCTTCTGAGTACTTGTAACATGACTGATATGACTAAGAAACTGAATTTTCAGCTTCATTTCATTTTACTGAATTTAAATGTAGATAGTGGCTAGTAATCACCATATTGGATGCTCAGTTCTAGTCACTCCCTGCTCCATTGACCAACATACTTAAGCCATATTACACCTGTAACACCCACAGATGAATTTAACTACTGAACATTTGGTGTTTTATTCTTTGAGTAAGGGATTTTATATGTCCCACGTGACTTCAGCTTCAGATAGTCAGGTAATAATAAGAGTATGTAATATGTATTGAGCACATTGTGTATTAGGCACTGTCAGCACGTCTACGCAATCATGTCATTATCACGAGAAACTTACATTCTAACACAAGAAACTCACATTATAATGATCAGCATTTTATAGAGGTATAAACTGACACAGTCACAGAGTTCATTTTGGCCTAAGATCAAAAAGCTCCTCGGTGGTTGGGCTAGGAGGTAAACTCCAGGTGAACTGACTTTAGCTACCGGGCTCTCACTCCATCCTTTTTTCTCTTAGTGTTCTAGAGAGAGAGAGTCTTCATCTGTGGTTTTCTTTATTCAGAAGGGATCTCAGCTTTATTTATCTCTGTGTGCATAATATTGGAAACTCTACTGCCTCTGCTAAGAGAGAAGGGAGAAAAGAGCTCTTTATCTTTTTGTCCTGTAATAATTCTTTGATCAGAAACTTTATTTGTAAAAAGATGTTCCCACATGTCCACTAATTCAGCTTTACCAATTTGACACTAGGATCTTTTATCAGAATGATACTAAAAAAATTAGTAAATATAAGTGACAATGAGCAGGTGCTATATTTTGCTCCAAAAGATTATTCCTTCATTATTATTATTTTTTTTATCCTCCTGTCACTAATAGGAAGAATTTTAATGTAGTCAAGATTGATTATTTTCAAAGGGCTCTAATGTTGAGATTTCACTCAGGTCAATCGTCTGCAAGTTAAAATTACTTAGATGCGTCCTGTCCATAATTAAATAATCTTACCTACTAATATTACAGATTAAGGATACCTTTAGACATGAAATCTGTCATTTTAAGCATGCCCCCAAGCCTTCTCCAGATTGCTCATAAAATTTCTCATTCTCTAGAGAAATGTGATCTCTAAGAAATAAATGTCTCTGTCAAGTCACAAGTAATATGAACACATGATGAAAAAATGGAATTTTTGAGTCTCATAAGGGATATTGCAGTATTGTACTATTGATTTTATTCCTTGTTATTTAAGTTCTCATGGTAATTTTAGGAATTACCTTTTGGATCTAAAGGGAAGGTTATGATACCTTTTAGGGAGGTGGGAGCCAGAGATCTTTGGGGACCAGGAGAATATTTTTCATATGAAATTCTTTGTCATAAAATGCTAATGTTGGTGTTCTTGTCTTTATGTCTATGCATTCTTTAGCTATGAGGATAACAGACCCTTCATCAAGTAAGAATGACCTGAATGGCTGATAAATTCCATTTATCAGTGTGGTCCCATGAACCAGCTGTCAGATCAGTACTGAAAAATCATTAGAGCTTCTGTCATTCACACTGAGGCAGAAGAGCAAACTGTGCAGGAGAATAATCTGGCATACAACTCACAGGCAGACTAAACATGTTGCAAGTGTATTGCCAAAAATAAAAAAAATTCTGCTTCACCTTTGTTAATTGGATATCACTTGAATCCAGTGCCACAGTGATAGCAGCTCCCTGTGGTACAGACTTGTTTTGCTTTAACAGCTTCCTCCTTCCATCGTGATGTGTTTCTCTGTGCTGCATATGCATTTCCGTTGTTTGTTTGGGCATGATTCATCTAAAATTATTTTGTGATTTAGTGATATTTACTCAAAAGGATCTTATGCGTATGGCATTAGCTAATTACAATTTATATTAATGAATCACTCTATGAAATATTCAAAAAGAAATAAAATGCTTGCTTCAAAAAAAGAAAGTTTACATATGCAAACTGTATCCCTTTCAGATTTGACACTTGTCACTTGACTAGTGATCGGATTGTGAATAAATTAGCATTTGAGTTTTTGAAACAAAGCTACAAGTCTGTACTAACCTAGTAAATATAATAAACATGAATATTAATAGTGGGGCATTATTCCTGTGAACATTTTACAATTATATATCCTGCAAAATTCACTAAAATTGGCAACGTTTGGGCAACCTTGTTGTAGACTTTCAGTTTGTTCTTCTGGTGAAGAGTCCTTTGTTTTCATTTTATCCAATGCCATTTCACTTCATGCTTTTGTTCTTTTTTCTTTTTAATTGGGACTCATTGCAGTTTTATATCATTTAACTCTTGGGCTCATCATGTGTTTTCTAGTGGCTAATAGCTGATTTTAGTATTTTATCCTATCTTTTTTTTTTTTCTAAATAGCAGTTTTGCCTTGATTGAATGATGATTCTCCCCATTTTTCCTTTTTTCAATGTCTGTAAGAAACTAAAGTTTATCTTTGGAAGTCCCCAATCCAGTTGTAGAATAAAATATTAACTTCTAAAATGTTTTCTAATTTGTATGAGGAAAGGTGCCACATGCAATAATAGCAAACCTCCTTTAGGGATTCTTTATTCAAGAATGTTGATATTCTAAATTAATGACATTAAATTGACTGGGCATTCAGATCTCAACAGTGGCTGTTATAGAAAAAAAAGTAGTAAATATTTATAATTAATTTTAATAAGACTTTAGTAATTAACTACCTTGGGACTAGATTTTTTTGAGACGTAGCTCTTTCTAAGAAAAACATTGAACTCAACGTTAGGTTATGGTTAACATACATGATTTATTTCCTTTCACTTTGCAAAGTTTCAATCCCCACCAATATTTCTTCATTAGACAGTACAGGTGGAGGGTAATAGAATGCTGAAAAGAAACATTAGTTAACCCTGTTCAGGGAAGGTTTGCAGAGAAAGCAAAGAGTGGATTTATCCGTGTCTAGAAATTTCAACTGATTTTGTCCTATTTTCTCATGTAATCAGAGAAGAGTTGAGAAGGATTCCATTTCCAATTATTGGAGTCCTGTCTATTGGAATAATTTATTTTATGTTGGTAGTATATACATAATGTAACCATGACTATATGAACTTTTGACACCTATTTATTACCACTGCAAATGGCAGCTTAGAGGCAACTAACAGAATGGAGTAAAGGGAGAATCTGTTTTTCATTCTGTGCTACTCCACCCATACCCTCTGTTCCCATTCCCACTTCATCTCCTCCCTTGAGCTCACAGACAGGTCAAAAGATGAAGGTACCCTGCACCTTTAAGATTCTTTCTAGCAAAACTGCCAAATTACCCATTTCCAAAATCTTGTCCAACATAACG
>NW_006159648.1:1942900-1955958 GCF_000334495.1 Tupaia belangeri chinensis
GCAGGAATCCAAAGGCTGAAAGAAAGCTGAACTACAATAGATGGCCCCAATAGAGGAAAACCATTTTTCACTTATTCTGCATAACTATAGAATCAGACAGCTAGGTCTTTTAAAAATGCATCTATGTACTCCAAATGCTGCTTCATTCTGATAGGAGTGTTTTTGTCAGTAAACACTAACATTTTAAGGAAAAAGAGGAAATTTGGAAAAATGGGCTAAAAGACTATCAGATAAAGCACCAATGGAGAGAGTTCAGTCAAACACACATATCAAGCCAGTGAGACCAGAGGAAAATAATCCAGCTTTGCAGACTCCCCCCGGCCATTCACCATAATTACACCATTCCATTTGCATATATGTGCTGCAAATACGTGAATAATTTATGGAACGAATCTGCTTTTGCTTAAATGATTTCTGTGTTCATAACATTTTCATTCATGTGTATCTCCTCAAGCTTGAAAACTTAGTCCCATTAAAATCTTAAACTACTTAACACCACGTGTCCTACGTTTTCTGTCAGTAATACTTACCGTAACATTTTTTTCAGTGTTGGTATTGTTGATATGATACTCTGTGTTGATTAAAGACCAATTATTTGATGACTTTTAATTTTCTCTTTTCTTTACAGGTCATGGGTTATAGGTGCAATAGCTCTTCTCTGCCTGTTAGGATTGACCTGGGCCTTTGGACTCATGTATATTAATGAAAGCACAGTCATCATGGCGTATCTCTTCACCATTTTCAATTCTCTGCAGGGAATGTTCATATTCATTTTCCATTGTGTCCTGCAGAAGAAGGTAAGCTGAATTCTCTTTTCCAGAATAAATGGCATGTATCTCATGATAATCAAGCAACTATAACATACTTAATATAGTGTTCTTGATGTTTACTTTACCTCACATACATTTATTCATTTTTTTTATAATATTAAAGTCAAAACAGACACAAATGCAACCCTAATAGTTGGTAAGAGTGTTCAGCAATAAAAACAAAATGAGAGCAATTTCTGATTTGAACAGTACACAAAGATTATTTTCCTGGGGAACCAGCAGTTAGCATAATCGCTATGTTGCTGGACTCCCACGTAGTCGACCGTGGTTCGCGTCCCGGACCCAGTGGCTTAAAACTCATGCCGGGCGCGTGTGCATGCATTCCCAAGATCCCAAGAGGAGAATGGAGGAGAAGGGATTGTGGTGTAGCCATCCCCCCTGGGGGGTGAGCTCTCACTTTCTGTCTCTATGTCTCTCTCTGTCTGGAGAGTGCACACGTGCTATAGCGAAAACCTCTCCAAAAAAAAAATTATTTTCCTGCACACTTGACCTTAAAGTCCAATATATTTTTTTTCAGACTAATGAAATTCATGTGGTAGGAAGTCTATCTTTCCTAAAATATCATGGAGGCATGATATCTATACATATATATGTATATATATTTGTGTAGATATTTCCTACATGTAATATCAAGATATGTATGTATGTTTCTATATAGATACATACATATGTATTTATGTGATATCTGTATTTCCTATACTATGATATATAGGTATGGCATAAATCTATATAGAAATAGTATATAATATAGATTATATTTCATATTATATATAATACTATATAATGTATAGTAATGCAATATATTAATATAACAATATATCATATATTTAATGTCTATTTATAAGATTTATATGTTTGCATTTTGTTTATAGTTATATATTTTTATTTTTATTGTGTAATTTATTTATAATATGTTTAATATCATATGTATAACTTATATATAATATTTTTATATAGATAAATATATGGAGAGTCTTGAAAAGTTCATGAAAAAGGGATATTACAAGAAATGTTTGGGGAACCAGCAGTTAGTGTAATGGCTATGTCACTGGACTCCCACGTAGTCGACCATGGTTCAAGTCCTGGACCTGGTGGCTTAAAACTCACGCTGGGCAAAAAAAAAAAAAAGAAAAAAAAAGAAATATTTGCATAGATTTTAAACAGTTTCCCCCCAAAATAAACACATACTTTAATTCCATATTTTCATGAACTTTTTGATGCCTCCTTATCTTGATGTCTTTAAAAACTAGTTTAAACTAGAAAATATGAATGTCTAGATATTTTGTGGTAAAATAATAAACATTCGTTTTTTTAATGAATGATGGAATCCTTAGTAACGTTTTCTATATTTTTTCTTTAAAGCAACTTTTATAAAAATCTGTTGTTGAATTATTATAAGGCAATATTTGATTTTTTTATACTGTTCTATTTTTGCAACTAAAGAACTAAAAATGTTCTTTTTCTTTTTTTTAAGAATTATTTATTTATTTATTCCATTTGTTATTGTTGTTGTTGTTATTATTGTTATTTTAATTTGACGAGAGAGAGTAAGAAAGGGAAAGTGAGAAAGCAAGCTGCTAGGTTTGGGACTCGAACCATGGTTGGCTGTGAGGGAATCCAGTGCCTTTATCCACCACACCATGTGCCAGTCCCCCAAAATATTTTTTTCAAAGTTAATTTTAGAAACTTAATATTTTTATTATACTTTTTTAAACCTCCAGATAGGTTTTTCAATCTTAGACTTTCTAACTGTATTATTTAACTCTATGCCTCCACTTAAATAGAGTCCTAAGCCAGACTGCCTGGATTCAAATTTCAGTTTCTTCACTTAAATACTTACATGATTTGGGGGCCCAGCCACAATAATCTTCTCATGCCAATGCTATATGAAAGGCCTGGGTTCAATTTCTTTCCCACCCTAAAAACCCATGATTGGGTATTGTCACCTCTGGTGTTAGCTTCTCAAGATGCTGAGGCAGGAAGACTCCACTACAGTGCGACTCTATCTAAAACACACATGCCCTTCACAGACAAATAAAGCCCAGCTGATGTGACTTTGGGCAAGTTAATTAACCTACCAAATACCATGTTTTTCATACATGACATGGAAATGATAAAAATAATTAGGAAATATTGAAAAAGGTAGCTCTGAAAATGAAATGCTAAAAAGTAAGAACAATTTTAGGAAATAATAAAAACCTATCATTTTGCTTTGGAAATCAAAGAAAGAGTACACATATCTATCTCTGGGATTTTTGGTTTGAGACATTAGTGGGGCCTAAAGCAGAAGTTGAGAATGATGTCTACTGGCCAAAATAGATAAGAATAAAGAAAAACTTTATTCTACTTCAACTTTACGTGTTGGTAGATATCTACAATGTTGACATGATCACAAACAGTCTAGAGTAGTCACGATGACTCAGACCTCTAAATACAGATTGCAGAAAATAAAAGATAGGAAGAGTAGATGGATTCTGATGTAATGAACCTTAGGAAACAGCTTATATTAGCATAAATGAACTTTTCAAATACCGAATGGATATATTCCTACAATAACTTTACTGTATGTTTGTGTGTGTGTGTGTGTGTGTGTGTGTGTGTGTGTGTATTTTATTACTATTATTTTTTACTTATTGCTCAATTGACTGAGATGCCACATATAGAAATACAGGCTGATGAAGACTGAAACAATCTCATTATATGATTCCATAGTCATCTTAAGTGTTGACATCCATCAGAGTCTTAGAAGGAAAAGGGGATTTCATTTAAAAGATCAAGAAATGGGAGCCAACGGGTGATATGGTGGTTAGATGCTGGACTCCCACACAGCCTACCATGGTTCAAGCCTGCACCCAGCTGCTTGAAAAAATCATGCTAGGAACATGTGCGTGCATGCCAAAATCCTGAGAGGAGAATGAAGGAGAAGGGATTGTGGAATGCCGTCCCTCTGAGGAATGATTTCTCATTTTCCCTCTGTCTGTCTTTCTCTGGTGAATGTATGCACCGTATGACAAAAAGCAAAAAGGAGAAAGAAAAAGTTCTAGAAATGGATCAAATCAGTTTTATACACCTCCCATTAGATAGGAATCTATTGATGGTATTTCTCACAGTCTCCCTTGCATATTAGCCTTTTTTTTTTCTTTTTTTTTTTTTTTGAGAGTTTTTTGCTATAGGGTGTGTGTGCTTGCCAGACAGACAGAGACAGACAGAGAGAAGAAGGGGATGGCCACACTGCAATCCCTTCTCCTCCATTCTCCTCTCGGGATCTTGGGCATGCATGCACACACACCCGGCATGAGTTTAAGCCACCAGATCCGGGATTTGAACTGCAGTCGACTACGTGGGAGTCCAGCAACATAGCCATTACACCAACTGCTGGTTCCCGTACTAGCATTTTTATGAAGAAAGATGAGTCATTAATGCAGCGAACAACTAACAATCTGTTACACTTGATGAGTCATAGGAATAGGAGGTATGGAAATGGTAAGAATAAAGATGGAAGGTAAAAGATGCCAGAAGAGGAGAATAAAAATCGAGATGACAGACTGAATTAAAGACAACAGAAAATGTAAAGTGAGCTGTGGTTAGTATTGTAAATGACATTAGATAAGTCAGATAAAATTGTAAATGCTTGGAAAAGATATCTATATTGGAAAGAAAAAAACCATAATTGGATCTTAATGAGACATATAAACAGATGTGAGAAAAATTAGGAGATTAAGGGAAAGGAGGATTTGTCTATTAGAGAATATTGGGCTGGTATAATCATAACAGCTGACAATATGGTTGATCAGATTAACCTATCATCTTTATTTTATATACCATCTGGAAATTGGAGTGATAATGATTTTTAAATTTTAAACTTCCTATGAAGATTTTCTACAGAGCAGAAAATAAGTTGTTGGCATTTTGTACATAATCGTTTTAGTCATGAATATTTTTATTAGCTATTGTGTGTTAGTTTCCCTAGTTATTAGCTTCTTTTCTTTTTGTCTTAAATAGAAGCATCACTGGAATAAGTAGGAACTGCATTTGATATAAAGGTAGAAGTTTTATACCTTAGGACGCAAAAACATGTCTCAAGTTTTTAGTCTGTTTAACCTAAGTTAAATATTAAAATATGTATGTCATCAAGTTCCATCTCGGAATTTATTAGAATGGAGTTCAGGAAGCTCTGGCTCACTGGGCAGAATGGTTCACCTGCCTTTTATTTTTTACAGCCAGTAAGCCAGGAATAACTATTATATTTTTAAATGCTTACATTTAAAATTTGAAATAAGAGCATGCACTGTATCCTTGGTGTTGCCGCATGGCTCACAAAATCTAAAAATAGTGACTATTTGGTCCTTCAAGGAAAAATTTGCCAGGCTGTGATTTAGGAACTTACAGTTATGATTTGCAGTAACAAGTAATAAACATGCTATTCTTATATCTACTTGCTATTTTCAATTTTAAAATTTTGGTAGCATCTTTTTAAAGAATTGTTTACTTAATTTTATTTTTATGACTATTATTTTTATTTATTTATTTTAATTCGACCAAAGAGAGAGGGAAAGTGAGAAAGCAAGCCACCAGGTCCGAGTCTCAAACCACAATTAGCCTTATGGAAGTTCAGGGCCTTAACCACCATACCACCTGCCAGCCCCTTTGGTAGTATTTTTATTTGGTTTTAAGAACATAGCTTAGGAGAGACCAGCATGTGGCATAATGGTTATGCTGCTGGACATACGCCACTTAGTTGTTCGCAATTTGAGTCCCAGACTGAACAGCTTAAAACTCATGCTGAATGGGACCAGCAGTTAGCATAATGGCTATGTCACTGGACTCCCATGTAGTCGACCAATGTTCGAGTCCTGGACCTGGTGGCTTAAACTCACACCAGGTGCATGTGTATGCGTGCCCAAGATCCTTAGAGGAGAAAGGAGGAGAAGGGATTGCGGTGTGGCCATCCCTCCTGGGGGTGATTTCTCGCTTTCTGTCTCTGTCTCTCTCTGTTTTTCTGGCGAGAGCATGTGCCCTATAGAAAAAATCTTCTCCCCTAAAAAAACAAAATTAAAAAAAAAAACTCAGGCTGAGTGTGTGTGCATGCATGCCTAAGATCCCAAGTGAGTGGAGAAGAAGGGATTGCCATGTGGCCATCCCCCTTGGCGGGTGATTTCTCACTTTCTGTCTCTCCAGGGAGCACCTCTGCTCTCTAGCAAAAACAAAACAAACCAAAAACTCTCTATTAAAAAAAAATTAAAAGAACATGGCTTAACATCAGAAAATAGAGAAAACAAGTAATTTTGGTTTGCTCTTTTATTTTCTTACACCCCCCCTCCAAAAAAAATTCTAGTATTTGTCTTTGAAATTACAGAAATAGTTTTTTTTAAGTTTGTATTTTTTTAAGAATTATTTTTATTTATTTGTTTATTTTAATTTGACCAAAGAAAGACAGAGTGAGAGAGAGACAGGGAAAGTGCGAAAGCAAGCTGCCAGGTCTGGGACTCGGATCGTGGTCGGTCATGTGGGAGTCCAGTGCCCTTAACTACCACGCCACCTGCCGGGCCCCTTAAGTTTGTATTTTTTTCTTCCATGAGAGAAAGAGAGGTACCCATAGGATCTTCATGCCGTGAACCATCCCACGTCTCAGCCCACCTGGATCACAGGCATGGGCACACACCTGTTTACTCGGGGAGGTCCTAGGATGTGACCTGGTTACACTGTAATCCTTTCTTCCTTCACCTCTCTTTCCCAGCGGGATTTTGGACACACGCACATTCGACCTGGGTGTTTTTCAAGCTGCCTGAGCTTGTGTTTGAACCATGGTTGGCCATGTGGGATCTAGCTCTCAATGTACAGGGCTGACCTAGGAGGTCACCGGGGTTTTTGTTTGTTTGTTTTTGTTTTTGTTTTTGTTTTTGTTTTTATAAGCCATCCAATGGAATTTTATTAATGTGCTCTTAATATAGTTGCTGATACATTTTGATTGAGGAAATAGGAAATTTCAATTTTTGAGGATTTTTTTTTTGTCTAATAGTGTGGTCAATTCAATTAATTATCAAAAATCAAATTATGCATTGGCAGCTCTTTACTGAGTATGGAGTCCAATTTTTTTCTTTTCTTTTTGTTTTTACTGGTAACACTAAAATAGTCACTTTTGAATTTGTTATGCACTCAAATATTTTCTGTAATCTCAGAACTTCCTCATTTTTTTTTTCTGATCTAAGACTGTGGAAGAAAGTGAGCTATATTCTATACTGTAGAACAACATCTGAAAGATACTATCTCACAGGGGCTAATTAAGATAGAGTACCGGGACCAGTAGATGGCATAATGGCTACATCGCTGGACTCCCATGTAGTCGACCGCAGTTTGAGTTCCAGACCCGATGGCTTAAACTCACGTCGGGAACATGTGCATGCGTGCCCAAGATCCCGAGAGGAGACTGGAGGAGAAGGGATTGTGGTGTGGCCATCCCCCCCTGAGGGGGTGAGGGATATGATTTCTCGCTTTCTGTCTCTCTTTCTGGCAAGAACACGCACCCTATAGCAAAAAAAAAAAAAAAAAAAAGTACCACATGAAGAGGTAGATTAGAATATGTTAATGATAGAATAATCAAATTACTGTTTTAATATCATCTAAAACAAAATGTTTCCTGGACATCATCCATGCTATTTTCTTTCTTCCTTTCACTTCATGTGCTTACCATTTCAAATCAAAACAGAGCAAAAGAAAGTACCGTGATTCAGTCAGCGAGGTAGCTAATGCAGTATTTGGCATCAGTAGACATCTTGATTTGCTGGTTGTTTATATAATCAGTTCAGAACATTTCATATTTGTTGGAATTGCAAAGATGATGAATTCCTATGGCTTACATTATAGTGCTGCTTGTTAACAGCAAGAGGAGTGATTCTCTTTCTCTTTTCCTTCTTTTTCTTTCTTTATACTAAAATATGTTTAGATTTAAGTTATTTCATTAAAAGAAAAACCTCTCCTCTAGATGGAAAAATATCGCTTGCTGAATATATTAGGAAAACAAGGCAAGATGTGAGAGGAAGGTGATGATCAGAGGGTAGGACGTTAGAGATGCTTCATGCATTCAGTTCAAACTACTAAACTATAATCAATAGTTCTTACCTTTGGTTAGAGATTATTTTAAGTCTTCTTAAGTTGTAATTAAAACACTTGCTCTTATTCTTTCTAGATACAGAGGAGATAATGTAATAGATTACTTTTTGTTTGTTTTAATTTGCTATAGGGCACATGTGCTTTCCAGGGATGGGGAAGGAGAGAGGAAGAGGGAGAGAGAGAATGAAAAAGCCTATTTCCTGCCTCCCCATGAGGCTGGGTCATACAGCAATCCCTCCTTCTTCATTTTCTTCTCGATTCTGGGCACACAGGCATACTTACCTAGTGTGTTTTTTAAACCACCTGGTCTGGGACTTGAACTGTGCTGTTGGCCACACAGGATACAGCCACCTTAACCATTATGACATCTACTGGCCCTAAGTTACTTAAACAACGATTTTAGTAATATATATAGCCTCTGTCAGTCATTTATTAATGTTAAGAATGAGGCATCTTGGAGCTTTCTGATCATAGACCATCTTTGATACTTGTTTTTGTTTTTGTTTGACAGAAGGCGTAACCCTTAATCTTTTCATTCTTTCAGTTTACTTTCATTGCCTAATGAAAGGTATCTGGCAGAATACCTAGACAATAGTGATTAAAAATTAAACTTTTTTTTTTTTTTTTCCATTTGGCCCTTCCAACACATACAAATAGGTAGACCTGCTTATTATTTTTTTTTTCAAAATAATTTTTGGATTGGCTTGCAAACACTGAATACCAATGCCTATCTTTATTTCTAGCTATTGATAAATGTAGCATAGAAAACATTAGTTATAAAACAGATCAATAGACTTTTAGGTATATTTGGGGTTGGTAGGCAGCATGGTGGTTAACGATACTGGACTCCCACATGACTGACTGCGGTTCAAGTCCCAAACCTGGTGGCTTGCTTTCTCATTTTTTCACTTTTGCTCTGACCCTCTCTGGTCAAGTCAAATCAATGAGTCTGTCTATCTCTTTATTAACATTAGTTATAAAACAGATCAATAGACTTTTAGGTATATTTGGGGTTGGTAGGCAGCATGGTGGTTAACGATACTGGACTCCCACATGACTGACTGCGGTTCAAGTCCCAAACCTGGTGGCTTGCTTTCTCATTTTTTCACTTTTGCTCTGACCCTCTCTGGTCAAGTCAAATCAATGAGTCTGTCTATCTCTTTATTAACCTAAATAAGCAAAGTAAGTAAGTTAAATTTTTTTAAAAAGAATTTTATATATATTTAAGATATGTAATTTTGGCATACCAGAACAGCGAAAGGCTTTAAGATTGCACATCAGGGACCAGCAGTTAGCGTAATGGCTATGTTGCTAAACTCCCATGTATTCTACCACGGTTTGAGTCCTGGACCTGGTGACTTAAACTCACGCTGGGCGTGTGTGTGTGAGTGCTTGAGATCCCAAGAGGAGATTGGAGGAGAAGGGATTGCTGTGTGACCATCCCCCCTGGGGGGTGATTTTTTGCTTTCTGTTTCTCTGTCTCTCTCCGTCTTTCTGGCAAGCGCACGCGCCCTATAGCAAAAATATACTGCTCCAAATAAAGAATGCACATCACAGCTCTGTTTTGTTCAGTCTTTACCTATAATGCTTTTTTACCTCACCCTCTAAGCTGACTATCACTCAGCCGTCTTTGGAAGGTTTTCTCAGAAGCCCTCTTTTCTAGGAAGCCTTCCTTGGCACCCCCAACCCTCACCTCCAACAGGCACCCCTTCTCCATGGTTAATTAATCTCACTCTATCTCTAGGAAATTGTTCTTTGTTTGTTTGTAGGCTTTTACCATAAGGCACATGTGCTCACCAGAGAGACACAGAGAGAGAGACAGAGAGAAAGAAAGTGAGAAATCAGCCCCCAGTGGGCATGGCCATGCCACAATCCCTTCTCTTTCTATTCTCTTCCCAGGATTTTGGGCATGCACATATACTTGTCTGGCATGATTTCCAAGCCTCTGGGTGCAGGATGTGAACCATGCTCAGCCATGTAGGAATCCAGCACCTTAACCACTACACCACCTGCTGGTCCCTCTGTCATAGCTCTTATCACATAGTTAACATTTGATAAATATGAGCTCTTAAAGCAAATCTGGACATATTCTATGATTTTGCTTTATCTTTGACAGAATAAACTGTACAATAATAAGATACAATATTTCAGTCTTGAATACTAATTTCAATGCACCATTCATACTCCTTTTTTGCTTTTGATTCTAAATAACATTCCTTTTTAAATGTTAATTATTTTTAGTTTGCTATACGATGTGTGCACTCACTAGAGAGAGACAGAGAGGAAAAGTGAGAAACCACACCCCAAGGGAGATGGCCACGTCACAATCCTTTTTCCTTCATTCTCCCTTTGGGCTTTTGGGCATGCATGTGCACATACCTGGTGTGATTTTCAGGTTGCAAAGTTCAGGACTTGAGTCATGCACTTGGCCATGTGGGATCCAGCCACCCTAACCTCTATGCCCCTGCTGATCCCTAACATTCCTTTTAAAAGCAAATATTTGTAACTTTTAAAAATAAGCATCATGTTGGAATAATATATTGTCATAAACTGTGGAAACATGAACTCATGTGAAATCAAATATATAAAGAGTTAGGAGTAATATTATATAATGTTATTTTATCATGTCAGTTTGTGAATATATAACCAATATGACAAGATTGTTGTTATTCCTGGTGAAAGTGTGATTTAGGAAAATTATTATTTTTGTATGCCTTGTTCAGTTAAAAAGACAAGAATACCAATTTTAAGCATTTTTAAATGTTTTCCCCAGAATTGTTGGTAGCAGCAGCAATGAAAAATGTTTACCTATGTTTTCTTTTTCTTGATTCCCAGAAGGTGCGTGCATTCTTCAGAGAGAGAGAGAGAGAGAGAAAGCACCGCCACCCGTGGCCCAAAATGAAAAAGCGATTCTTTTTCCTCCATTTCTTCTTCCTGTCAGGATTTTGGGCACAGACACATGTCTGGCATGGCTTTTTTTTTTTTTTTTTTTTTTTTGGGGGGTTTTTTTTTAGTGCACATTTTCTTTCTACAGCATAGACAGAGACAGACAGCAGACAGAGAGACAGAAAGCGGCGAGAAATCACCCCCCAGGGGGAATGGCCACACCGCAATCCCTTTCTCCTCCATTCTCCTCTCGGGATCTTGGGCACATACGCACACACGCCTGGTGTGAATTTAAGCCACTGGATCCAGGACTTGAACCGTGGTCGACTATGTGGGAGTCCAGCGACATAGCCATTACGCTAACTGCTGGTCCCCCTGGCATGGCTTTTGAAGCACTAAGGCCAGAATTCAAAATGTGGTTGAACATGTGGGATCCAGCTCCCACTGCACTTAACCAACTGTACTTCAGGGCCAGCCCATTTATGTGGGTATACTTTTTTTTCTTTCATTTAATTTTTTTTTAAAGAATTATTATATTTAACTTACTTACTTATTTAAATTTGACCAGAGAGGACAGAGCAAGAGAGAGGGAAAGTGTGAAAGCAAGCCAACAGGTCTGGGACTTGAACCGTGGTTAGCCATGTGGGAGTCCAGCATCCTGAACCATCATGCCACCTGCCAGCCCCCATTTAATCTTTTACTATAACAAGGACTAAGAATTTTAGCAGCAATGCTATAAAGAAAAGAAATTATATTTCTCTGAGATTACTCAGTAGACTCAGCTATCTTGACAGAATAAATTTTAAATATTTTAACATTTTTCTTCAAGAGTTCCATATTTGGTCTCTTTTAAGAGAAATAAATTTTGGACTGGCTCCAGAGCCTGGTAGTAGCCAGATCCCACATGACCAACTGCTGGTTCAAGTCCCAGACCCAGCAACATGAGAAATATGTCAGGTATATGTGCATGCATGCCCCATATCCCCAAAGTGGGAGAGATGGAGGAGACAGGTTTGCTTGTATGACCATTTCCCATGAGGGGTGCTTTCTCCTCTTATCTTTTTTATGTCTCTCTCTGGAGAGCACGTGTAGCCTCTAACAAAAAGCAGAGAGAGAGACAGCAAGAAAATAAATATCTACAAATTATAGATTTAGAATAAATGCTTTCATTTTTTCTGTCTTTAAATACTCTTTTCTACCCTCCCTGCCTTCCTCACCTTCTCTTTAACTTCCTCACTAAATTTCTGCCTAAAGACAAATAGTTGGAATAAAAGTGCCACAGTAAGATACTTTGTATCAAATTTGTAAGCCAGAAAATAATATCTGGAAAAGTCTGAAACATCTCTTTTGAACTAGGAATACCATTATGATGTGATTGGAGTGCGTGTGTGTGTGTGTGTGTGTGTGTGTGTGTGTGTGTGTTACAAGACTCCAGTTAGGCAAAATCTCAAGCTTGGCAGTATGGATCTAATTGTATTATATTGTAAAATATAGCCTGAATGGACTTTATTGTATATTTAGGGCAAGGAAATAATTATATGGTCTAAAAATAGAGCTCACATACATTTTATACCTTAGTGACTAGCTGAAACGAATTGCTTGCTAATAGACGGTAATATTTCATTGGCTAGGTACGAAAAGAGTATGGGAAGTGCCTGCGCACGCATTGCTGCAGCGGCAAAAGTACAGAGAGTTCCATTGGCTCAGGGAAAACGTCTGGTTCTCGAACTCCTGGACGCTACTCCACAGGCTCGCAGGTAAATGCCATTGTCCGTTGACAGTAAATACTACATTCTGTTGCAAGTTACTGTCCTTTCTGGTTGGTGCTAGTTTGTGTTGTTTTTCTTTCTGCGTTTACTCACAAGAGCGTGCGTGTGCATGCGGTGAGTGGGTGCGTGAGAGGGTGAGAAAGAGAAGAGCACACCCTACAGGGTCGGGCTGTGCCTGCTCCTGCCGGACACATGCTGGCCCAGCACACACAGGGAGCCCGTGGATGCTGACCTAGTACCCTCAACCACGTGGCAATGATTCAGACAGCAAAGAAACCAACATCTTCATCAGATAGGAAATGTAGGGTCTAAACCTGTGTCATAATTAGTGACGTCAGATTGTTTCTAGTTGAATGAGGATAGCAAGTAAAGAAAGGAGTTTGCTATTTCACTCTAATTTCAAAGAAAGTAATCTTATATATTTATGTGTATATATATATATATATATAGGGTTGTTGTTATA
>NW_006159648.1:1956081-1961912 GCF_000334495.1 Tupaia belangeri chinensis
TCATTTATTTTCATTTGACCAGATGGACAGAGTGAGAGAAAGAGAGACAGAGAGAGAGAGAGAAAGTGGAAAAGCAAGCCACCAGGTCCAGGATTCAAACTGTGGTCAGCCGTGTGGGAGTGTCCAGCGCCTTAACCACCACACCACCTGCTGATGCCTCTCTTTTATCTTAGATTACTTTTAAGCAGCATAGAGCTATCTATTACATATTATCTATTTTATATCTATATGATCATTAGAAATATTATACATTTTATATATATTTACATATTTTTAATATATAGGGTCACTGGAAATCATATATATATATATACACACACACATACACACACACACACACACATATATATTTAGGGTCGTTGGAAAAGGCATGATTTTTCCAATGACCCTGTAGGTAAGAGTGTATTATATATATACGTGTGTGTGTGTGTGTGTGTAGTGTGTATTATATATACATGTGTGTATATATACACACATAAATATACACATACATACACATGTACACATACACACATATATAGAGACATGTAAATATATATATAATACACACATACACATGTGTATAAAAATATATATAATTTCTTGAATTACTTCTATTAAGCAGTGTGTAACTTCCTGTCACATACCGAAACTAGTCACATAGAAATGGTATGTTGGGAAAACAGTGCTGCCTTATACCATGTAATGTGCTGACAAGCTGAAGAGCCAGTGAGGGCAGTGAAGTGTACAACAGTATCATTGATGTGATTGGTCCAAGCACTACTCGCATCAATCCAGCCCACATGGAGTTGCATAGTCAGTCCCTCACTAGAGAAATTTTGAATGTTTATGTACACCGTCTGCCATTTTTCCCAGGCCACAGAGTCCACACACACACACACACACACACACACACACATATATATTTAGGGTCGTTGGAAAAGGCATGATTTTTCCAATGACCCTGTAGGTATGTGTGTATTATATATATACGTGTGTGTGTGTGTGTGTGTAGTGTGTATTATATATACATGTGTGTATATATACACACATAAATATACACATACATACACATGTACACATACACACATATATAGAGACATGTAAATATATATATAATACACACATACACATGTGTATAAAAATATATATAATTTCTTGAATTACTTCTATTAAGCAGTGTGTAACTTCCTGTCACATACCGAAACTAGTCACATAGAAATGGTATGTTGGGAAAACAGTGCTGCCTTATACCATGTAATGTGCTGACAAGCTGAAGAGCCAGTGAGGGCAGTGAAGTGTACAACAGTATCATTGATGTGATTGGTCCAAGCACTACTCGCATCAATCCAGCCCACATGGAGTTGCATAGTCAGTCCCTCACTAGAGAAATTTTGAATGTTTATGTACACCGTCTGCCATTTTTCCCAGGCCACAGAGTCCTCTTAATGATTATTGCATGGAAATTTCAACATCTCCCAGGTGCTCATATAAGCTAGTCAGCTGAAGATGGTGGGAGTCAGGAGTTTGGGCACAGACTAATACTTTTAGATTCCATGATTCGGTAGGAAAAACAGTCATGTTTTCAGTGTTACCAATTAAATTTTTCTGAAGAAGCTTGAATTTAAATTAATAAGCGGAGTTATAAATCAAGAATTTTTTTCTTTTAGCCCAATATGTACATTATTTTTTTTATAAGTGTAATATTATGTAAAACAAACATGATTATCTCATTTGTTCTTTGTTGGGTGTTCAGTTGGCTCTATGTTTAATAGATTGAATTCCCTTAAACAGTTTCATTCATATACTTCAAATATGAAATGTTCTTATATTGCTTAAATATCATTAAGATATTTAGTATATCTGATTGCCCCAAACACATCAACTGTTGGACCAGAGAGTACTACACACCTAACTAACACCCAAACAGTTCTTTAGAAATCAAAGACAGTATACAATGTTTTTGTAAACAAATACTTTATTCAAACTTAATGGAGTTCTCTTTTATCTTTTTTTTTAAAGAACTATTTATTTAATTTTTAAAATTTATTCATTCCTTTATTTTAATTTAACCAGAGTGAGACAGAGAGAGAGAGAGAGAGAAAGTGGGAAAGCAAGCCCCTGGCCCTGTATTCAGATTGTGGTCGGCCATGTGGGAGTGTCCAGCGCCTTAACCACCACACCACCTGCTAATGCCTCTCTTCTATCTTATAGGGGAAAAAAAAACATATACCTAATATTACTTTAAGAGCTCCACCTAAAATTTTAAAAAGTATTGGGTTGTCAGAAAAGTCATGACACATTTTTGCATAAAAATCTATGACTGTTGGAACAACCTAATAATATACCAGATTATCTTAAATAATTTAACAACCATAAATGATTAAATTCTACAGCAAAATTTTTTAAAAAAGAGAGAAGGGACTAGCATATGGTGTAATGGTCATGTTGCTGGACTCCCACATGGCCAACTGCAGTTTGAGTCCCAGACCTGGCAGTTGGAAACTCACACCGGGCACGTGTGCGCACATACCCAAAATCCTGAGAGGAGAAAACAGAAGGGACTGTGGTATGGCCATGCCCCTGGAGGGTGATTTCTCACTTTCTGTCTCTCTGGCAAGCAAGTGAAACTTATAGCAAAAACCTCTCTTTCTCAAAGTAAAAGGAGAAAATATTTGAGCAAAAAGTGAGAAAATTGAAGGACTTATGTATAGGAGGAGGAAGGAGCACAGAAATACTCCAGGCAGATAAAACAACCAGTGCCAAGCTGTAAGGCAGAAACATGCCTGGTATGTTACAGAATAGCATGGGGACAGGTGTGGCTGGAACGGGTAGTGGAGACTAACAGGAGATAAGATTATGGGGGCAGTTCATGTTAATGTGACCTAATGATAATTCTATACACGCTTGGTGTTAAGATGTTACTTCTTCAATGCATTGTTCTCAGATTCCCTAGACAAGGACATACCTCCTACTCCTGCAACTTTTTACATTTTTTCAGTTGTGTAATATGTTCACAAAAGTGCACAAAACATCCATATATGCCACAACGAGTAAGTATCCCTCCCTGAGTCCAACTGTTGGGAGCACTGCAGGAAGCCTTTGAGCTTCTCTCAATAAAGCACCTTCAATATAACCACTGTCTTAACTTTTAACAGTGCATTTTATGTTGCATGAACTTCATACTTCACCTTAAATCATGTATCCACATTCTTTTACATTTTCCTTCTTTGCCCCAACATTTAGTTGCTACAGAGTGCCATGTTGCCTTTTAGTTTTCATTGCTGTATAGTATTCTATAATTTGTCCATATACTTTACCATTGATGGTCATTTGGTTGTTCATAATTTGCAACTATAATATATAATGTGTTATAGAAATCTGTGGACATAACCTTCTACTTTTGCATTTATTTTTCTGATAAATTTAGTAATCTGTCACTTAGCAGTCTAGCAGTTCCATGAAGGCAAAGAACTTTTGTGTATGCATTTCCCTTTTGTATCTCTTTTTAAAAAAGAATTATTTTATTAAACATTTATTTATTTACCTATTTATGCATTCATTCATTTTAATTTGACTTGGAAATAATAGAATGTGAAACAGAGAGAGGGAAAGTAAGAAAACAAGGTGCTAGGTCCTGGACTCAAACCACAGTTGGCCATGTGGGAGTCCAGCACCCTTAATCACCTTGCTACCTACCGGTTCCTCCCCTTTGTATCTTACAGATTAGTATTTGACAGTTAGAAAAGGGTGATTAATATTTTTGAATGAATGAATGAATGAATGAAACAAATGTAAGAGGCTCATTCAAAGAACTGCCTTTTGTTTATTACATATGCTTTTCGTGTGTGCACAAACATGTGTGTGATTGTTTGTTTGCTGACCTCGGAAAATGTAATACAAATATTTCTGAAAGATGAGCATGTCCCAGGGTTCTTAAAACTGGTCATCTACTATTCTAACATTAGCTACCTCTGTTTTTACAGGAGTCTAAAGATAATTGGAACATCACTCATTTTTGAGCTTAGTTCCACAATGAGTAGTAGTGGATGTTTGTAACTATTTCATCCTGGGAAAAACTTCTAAAAATATCTTTCTTCCCTCACAAGATCATTAATCATGTTTGAATTCTTATCTTATTAAATGGGCAAAACAGGGGAAAAAAGAAACAAGAAAACTTTCCTCTTGAAATGAAAAAATACTAGAATGGTTTCTTGAATTATCTGACACTTACAAGTTTGGATTTAAGAATATAAATAATTAGAGGGGAATTTTCAGTTATCTGTCAAAGTTTCTATTATGAAGCAATGAATAGGGAGTGAATCAACTACCTTATCTCTTCCAAAAGAAAGAAAAGTCAGGAGAATACGTAATCTTGAAAGTTACATTGATCTTCTTACAAAAGTTATGGGGAATGTAAGTTCAGTAGCATTTTTAATAATATTCGATGTTCTTTTCTTACCAGACTCTCTCTCTCTTGCAAAATTCTGAATTCTTCAACTAAATCTTTTGTTAACATAGCTGACAATGTAATACCTATTTTAAGCATTCCCATTCCAATAAAAGTTACAATGAAAATAATTTATTTTTACCTTGGAGGCCAACATTTTCCAAATCTGTCTAGAGTACACTTCTATTTTCAGTGTGTTTAAGTTGGTGTAGTGTTTACATTTATTCCTTTTTCCTAGTTATAAGTCTCCTTGGTATAGGAATTTAGGAGCACACATAGTGAAAATCAAGTATTACCATGCATTTTATTTCTGATATTCTCTTATTAGTAAGCAGCAAACACAGAGAAATTGTTTATTTGCCAGATGCCAGAAACAAAGGACTCATATAACTCTGACAGAAAGAAAAAGAATGTTTTGTGGGAACATGCACTGCTTCACGATTTCATTCCCTTTCTTCTCTTTCTCTCACCCAGAGCCGAATTCGTAGAATGTGGAATGACACGGTTCGAAAGCAGTCCGAGTCTTCCTTTATTACCGGAGATATCAACAGCTCAGCGTCACTCAACAGAGGTAATTAGAAATGATTTTTCATATGTATTACTTTTCTGATTACTTTAAGAAGTTCTTGAATGCGTGCTTTATTTGCAACTTCTGAACCTCATTCCAAACGTGGTAGGAATATTGCAAGGATATAAAACCTGGCTGAATGTAGCAGTGTGTTGCATGATTCATAAGACTTTTATTTATTTATTTAAACCTGAATTTTCAGGAAATCTTTACTGAAAGGAAGTTAGAAAACGAAAAACTTCTTTTTCTAGTCATCTGCCACTGTTGTAAACTGGTGAGCTGTCAGGCCTCATTGGAAGCAGTGAAAATGGGCAATTATGTGGCTATAGAGTCTGCTAAGCTTCATAGAGTTCCACATTGTCCCAGGTATAAAGCAATTTCACAGTCTTTGTGGAAGTAAAAATATACTGTCTAATGCATACTTAAAGCAACCTGTGTACTTGGGGAAAAATCACATCTGATCTTAATATGTAAGTCATATCCATATAATACTGGATATTTAAACATCTAAGAGAAAAAAAAATACTTCTGTGTGTATCATGACTTTTATGTTTCTGTACTTCTGCTTAAAATGCTCTCCGGACATCATTTAGACTTTGGAAATGGAGTTCCTTTCAGCTACTGTTTTGTTTGTAGTCAATTTTCTTCCTCTCCTTCTTCCTCCTCCTCCTCCTCCTCCTCCTCTTCTTCTTCTTCTCTCTTTCTCTCTCTCTCCCTTTATCTTCTCTCTCTTTTTCTCTCTCTCTCTGTTTTTCTCTCTTTCTTCCTCTCTCTTTCTCTCTTTCTCTCTCTGTGTGTGTGTGTGTGTGTGTGTGTGTGTGTGTGTGTGTGTGT
>NW_006159648.1:1962194-1977310 GCF_000334495.1 Tupaia belangeri chinensis
CCCCCAAAAAAAAAAAAAAAAAAATGAGTACATGCCAAGATTTGTGCAGAGCAAACTGTCACTATGGTCATTATTGGGAAATATTTAGAATACAGTCTTATCTGGGAAGGTAGCATGGCATTTGAACTTACAAACTTAGTTATTTTGATAATGAACATTTTTTTTATTATCCCAAAACTAGAATTATTAGTTTGTTTTTAACCTATTTCTGTCAGGTTTTTGTTAGATCTAATGCTAATGAGAAGCAAATAATGTAACAACTATGTTTTATGGTTAATAGGGACTCAGATACTGATGTTTTTCATTATTTTCATTCAAGTAAGTGCCCCTTATTTTTATAGAAGTGAGGCAGGTAGTGTGTGATTTAATTTGATATAGGGAACCATGTTTAATATCTTCTTAACTGAGTTTCATTTATGAGGTGGAGCAGTGATATAACCATAATCTGGTGATGATTTTAAATTGCCTACATCCTTTTTCATTAAGTAAGAACAATGAATGGGAATATTTCACCAAGTCTAAAGAAAATCTATTAAAACAAAACAATGACCTTCTTGTACTTTGTTTCAGTATTAGATGATTTTTTTTAAAGAGATTTTTGCTATAGGGCGGGTGCACTCACCAGAGAGACAGAAAGTGAGAGATCACCCCCCAGGAGAGTGGCCATGCTGCAATTTCTTCTCCTCTATTCTCCTGTTGAGACTTTGGCATGTGAGCACATGCGCCCCATGTGAGTTTCAAACTGCCATGTCCAGGTGTGAATTTCAAGTGGCTAAGTCCAGGACTTGAACCACAGACCACATGAGAGTCCAGAGCTTACCCACTATACCGGCTACTAATCCCTCATTATCAGATTTTTTTTAAAAAAACTTTTGCCACAGGACACATATGCTTGCTGGAAAGAGAGAGAGAGAGAGAGAAAGTGAGAAAGCACCACCCCTCCACCTATGGAAGATGGACACACCGCAGTTCCTTCTCCTCCATTTCTCCCTCCTTTCAGAATTTTGGGCACACGGACACAGGCCCTGCGTGTTTTCCCAGCTGTCTTAACACCATGCCATGGACTGGTCCTTGATTGTTTTTATTTGCTATAATACATCCATTTAGAAAACTGGTCTAAAATATTCTCTTTTTCAATTAGTTTTAATGCTTATTTTGTGAACATTTATTTAAATGATTAAATTATTTTACATTGTTTTACACGTCATTTTGACCTTACTTTCTAAATCATAGAATGCATTATTTACAAATGCCACCAAAGCAAGCCGTGGAACTAATTTGCTACCATAGTGACTAGGTTTCCTTATTCTTCAAATGACCACATTCATAGAAAATTTGTAGCATGTCTTTAGAAAATAACTATTATCAATAAAATTCACTGTTTGAAGCATCTTGCAGTCAAAGATCACCCTGCCAAAGAGTAATTATTATTTAAATAAAGGATGAGATACTATTTCAGAAAAGCCCTGTTTATTTGCCTGTGGTGAACATGGATAAAATATGTGAAATTATTATTTTCATTAGCAATGTGATCTAAATTTTTACAAAAATAGTAGTGTACATTATATTACTAAAAACTTCTTTAGGGGGACACATTTTTATGACTTCAGGGTCTATTATGTAAAATTGCTCTTTAGTTCTTTTTTTTTTCATTCCTTCTCAAGAATTTCATCACCTTGGAATATAGTGGGAGGTGAAAGACTGGATCAATTTGAAATATGCTTAAAGAAATAATAACATTTGACTGGTCATATGTTTACATGATCACATGTTTAGGAATTTACTAAAATCTCTGGTTTCAAAAAATATTTATTCGAAATATGTTTCTTAAAGCTGTTGAAAGAAGGCTATGTATGTCTTGTGGCATTGAATAAATTAATTTAATGATGACTTGGGGAAGGAAGTTGAATTGAATTGACAGTTTGAAGTGTGACTAGGCAGCCATCTTTTTTTTAAGGATACATACTCTTCCTTTCACTTTGTAACTTCAGTGGCTAGAAACCATGGTGATCTTCTTCATTTCCTGTATTCATTTCCTAGCATCCCTCCCTCCCCCCACAGTGAGAAACTCCTTACTGTTATTCTCATCTCATTTTTTTTTTTAATCTTAGATGAGTGGATACTTTGAAATTTTGTTTCTTCATATTATATCTCTGAAGATAGTTCTTAACACCCTTCTTTAATCTTGTCTTATTTCCCAGGGTCCTATCTTCCCTGCATTCAGGCGTGTGTATCATATTTAGGTAGGTGACAGCCAAGATTCATCTTTTCAGACAAACACTTCAGTCACCTCAGCAACATACTTATTCACTTCTGTTTATCCAAAAGATTATATTCTCTATTATTAAAAATCCTAGACACTGCATCTTTACATCTTCACATATTCTAACTTCCCATTCATTCTTAGTTTCTTATACCTGGCAACTTTCTTTTCATTCAAACTCCATTTTCCTTTCTTTGTTAATGGGATATATTAAATCTCTTATTTTTTGTCTTTTAAATAAGTGTGGATTTTGAAAACTACAAGATGTTCTCTAATCCTATTTTTACTTAAGGTTTTCTTTGCTAATGCATACCACTGCCCAGTTCATCAAAAGAGTATTATGTTGGGACCAGCACTTAGTGTAATGGCTATGTCGCTGGACTCCCATGTAGTCGACTATGGTTCGCATCCCGGCCCCCGTGGCTTAAAACTCATGCCAGGCGCGTGTGCGTGCATGCCCAAGATCCCAAGAGGAGAATGGAGGAGACGGGATTGCGGCGTGGCCATCCCCCCAGGGGATGATTTCTCGCTTTCTATCTCTCTCTCTCTCTGTCTGTCTGGCGAGTGCACGCACCCTATAGCAAAAACCTCTCAAAAAAAAAAAAAAAAAAAGAGAGTTTTATGTTAAAATTCCTTATGTCTTGGTACCAGCAGATGGCATAAAGGTTGCATCATTGGAATTCCACATGGCTGACCTCAGTTTGAGTCCCAGACCCATAGACTTGAAACTCACACTGGGCACATGTGTGTGCATGTCTAAAATCCTGAGAGGAGAATGGAAGAGAAGGGATTGCAGCATGGCCACACACACACACACACACACACACACACACCCTCCCTGGGGGTGATTTCTTGCTTTCTGTCTCTCTGTCTCTCTGGCAAGTACACTTGCCCTAGAGCAAAAATACTCTCAAAAAAAAAATTCCTATGTCTTATTATCTATTCTTCTAAAGAAGAGTCAGTCATTATCACCTTAGGATCCAATAAGAATAAAGAATTCACAATGCAGTTTGGAACTACTTCTGAATGATTTTTATTTTTTTAAACCATTTCTATTATTTCATTCTTGAACCAACTTGTTAACGTCAAATATACCAGATTACTTTTCCAGATTTCCTAATGAAAGGCCCCGTGCCGTAAGAAAAAACCCCCCCAAAAAAAAAAAAAAAAAAATGAGTACATGCCAAGATTTGTGCAGAGCAAACTGTCACTATGGTCATTATTGGGAAATATTTAGAATACAGTCTTATCTGGGAAGGTAGCATGGCATTTGAACTTACAAACTTAGTTATTTTGATAATGAACATTTTTTTTATTATCCCAAAACTAGAATTATTAGTTTGTTTTTAACCTATTTCTGTCAGGTTTTTGTTAGATCTAATGCTAATGAGAAGCAAATAATGTAACAACTATGTTTTATGGTTAATAGGGACTCAGATACTGATGTTTTTCATTATTTTCATTCAAGTAAGAGCCCCTTATTTTTATAGAAGTGAGGCAGGTAGTGTGTGATTTAATTTGATATAGGGAACCATGTTTAATATCTTCTTAACTGAGTTTCATTTATGAGGTGGAGCAGTGATATAACCATAATCTGGTGATGATTTTAAATTGCCTACATCCTTTTTCATTAAGTAAGAACAATGAATGGGAATATTTCACCAAGTCTAAAGAAAATCTATTAAAACAAAACAATGACCTTCTTGTACTTTGTTTCAGTATTAGATGATTTTTTTTAAAGAGATTTTTGCTATAGGGCGGGTGCACTCACCAGAGAGACAGAAAGTGAGAGATCACCCCCCAGGAGAGTGGCCATGCTGCAATTTCTTCTCCTCTATTCTCCTGTTGAGACTTTGGCATGTGAGCACATGCGCCCCATGTGAGTTTCAAACTGCCATGTCCAGGTGTGAATTTCAAGTGGCTAAGTCCAGGACTTGAACCACAGACCACATGAGAGTCCAGAGCTTACCCACTATACCACTTACTAATCCCTCATTATCAGATTTTTTTTAAAAAAACTTTTGCCACAGGACACATATGCTTGCTGGAAAGAGAGAGAGAGAGAGAGAAAGTGAGAAAGCACCACCCCTCCACCTATGGAAGATGGACACACCGCAGTTCCTTCTCCTCCATTTCTCCCTCCTTTCAGAATTTTGGGCACACGGACACAGGCCCTGCGTGTTTTCCCAGCTGTCTTAACACCATGCCATGGACTGGTCCTTGATTGTTTTTATTTGCTATAATACATCCATTTAGAAAACTGGTCTAAAATATTCTCTTTTTCAATTAGTTTTAATGCTTATTTTGTGAACATTTATTTAAATGATTAAATTATTTTACATTGTTTTACACGTCATTTTGACCTTACTTTCTAAATCATAGAATGCATTATTTACAAATGCCACCAAAGCAAGCCGTGGAACTAATTTGCTACCATAGTGACTAGGTTTCCTTATTCTTCAAATGACCACATTCATAGAAAATTTGTAGCATGTCTTTAGAAAATAACTATTATCAATAAAATTCACTGTTTGAAGCATCTTGCAGTCAAAGATCACCCTGCCAAAGAGTAATTATTATTTAAATAAAGGATGAGATACTATTTCAGAAAAGCCCTGTTTATTTGCCTGTGGTGAACATGGATAAAATATGTGAAATTATTATTTTCATTAGCAATGTGATCTAAATTTTTACAAAAATAGTAGTGTACATTATATTACTAAAAACTTCTTTAGGGGGACACATTTTTATGACTTCAGGGTCTATTATGTAAAATTGCTCTTTAGTTCTTTTTTTTTTCATTCCTTCTCAAGAATTTCATCACCTTGGAATATAGTGGGAGGTGAAAGACTGGATCAATTTGAAATATGCTTAAAGAAATAATAACATTTGACTGGTCATATGTTTACATGATCACATGTTTAGGAATTTACTAAAATCTCTGGTTTCAAAAAATATTTATTCGAAATATGTTTCTTAAAGCTGTTGAAAGAAGGCTATGTATGTCTTGTGGCATTGAATAAATTAATTTAATGATGACTTGGGGAAGGAAGTTGAATTGAATTGACAGTTTGAAGTGTGACTAGGCAGCCATCTTTTTTTTAAGGATACATACTCTTCCTTTCACTTTGTAACTTCAGTGGCTAGAAACCATGGTGATCTTCTTCATTTCCTGTATTCATTTCCTAGCATCCCTCCCTCCCCCCACAGTGAGAAACTCCTTACTGTTATTCTCATCTCATTTTTTTTTTTAATCTTAGATGAGTGGATACTTTGAAATTTTGTTTCTTCATATTATATCTCTGAAGATAGTTCTTAACACCCTTCTTTAATCTTGTCTTATTTCCCAGGGTCCTATCTTCCCTGCATTCAGGCGTGTGTATCATATTTAGGTAGGTGACAGCCAAGATTCATCTTTTCAGACAAACACTTCAGTCACCTCAGCAACATACTTATTCACTTCTGTTTATCCAAAAGATTATATTCTCTATTATTAAAAATCCTAGACACTGCATCTTTACATCTTCACATATTCTAACTTCCCATTCATTCTTAGTTTCTTATACCTGGCAACTTTCTTTTCATTCAAACTCCATTTTCCTTTCTTTGTTAATGGGATATATTAAATCTCTTATTTTTTGTCTTTTAAATAAGTGTGGATTTTGAAAACTACAAGATGTTCTCTAATCCTATTTTTACTTAAGGTTTTCTTTGCTAATGCATACCACTGCCCAGTTCATCAAAAGAGTATTATGTTGGGACCAGCACTTAGTGTAATGGCTATGTCGCTGGACTCCCATGTAGTCGACTATGGTTCGCATCCCGGACCCCGTGGCTTAAAACTCATGCCAGGCGCGTGTGCGTGCATGCCCAAGATCCCAAGAGGAGAATGGAGGAGACGGGATTGCGGCGTGGCCATCCCCCCAGGGGATGATTTCTCGCTTTCTATCTCTCTGTCTCTCTCTGTCTGTCTGGCGAGTGCACGCACCCTATAGCAAAAACCTCTCAAAAAAAAAAAAAAAAAAAAAGAGAGTTTTATGTTAAAATTCCTTATGTCTTGGTACCAGCAGATGGCATAAAGGTTGCATCATTGGAATTCCACATGGCTGACCTCAGTTTGAGTCCCAGACCCATAGACTTGAAACTCACACTGGGCACATGTGTGTGCATGTCTAAAATCCTGAGAGGAGAATGGAAGAGAAGGGATTGCAGCATGGCCACACACACACACACACACACACACACACACCCTCCCTGGGGGTGATTTCTTGCTTTCTGTCTCTCTGTCTCTCTGGCAAGTACACTTGCCCTAGAGCAAAAATACTCTCAAAAAAAAAATTCCTATGTCTTATTATCTATTCTTCTAAAGAAGAGTCAGTCATTATCACCTTAGGATCCAATAAGAATAAAGAATTCACAATGCAGTTTGGAACTACTTCTGAATGATTTTTATTTTTTTAAACCATTTCTATTATTTCATTCTTGAACCAACTTGTTAACGTCAAATATACCAGATTACTTTTCCAGATTTCCTAATGTAATAAAATTTATTATTATTAGGATTTCTCTTTTTGGAATCACCAAAACCTTAGAAGATTTATTGATAATTTTTAATGAGCATACTCATTCTCTAATATTCTTATTGGGAATTTGTTATTTGGCCACTTCATCTCTTTAAAGTCTTCCATTAAATCTGTACTTTGAATATATATAATTATGAAGATATTTTTCATCTGGCTCCCTGTTTATTTTCAAATAATTTCCCTCTTGCAGACTGTTTGTTTACATGGTCACATAAACCTAGAATTCACTGAACCAATACCGTAGCACTACTACCAGTCTAGCTTTATTCATTCTACTATATTTATACACACAGAAGGAGATTTAAAATAGTCATTATGGGATGATCGATTACAGAGTTTCAACAGAAGTTAACTCTGAGCCAAAGGTAAATATTCACCAACTCATAGGACCCCAGGAAGATTTACTCACTTTATTTAAATATTTACTATGGTGTACAGACCTTGAAGGTTTAGTTAGGACTCAACCCTGAGCTCTTCACACAGCAGTTAGATCTCCAGTTACTGGGACCAGTAGATGGCATAGTGGTTATGTTGCTGGCCTCCCACGTAGTTGACCACGTTTTGAGTCCTGGACCTGGTGGCTAAAAACTCACACCGGTTGTGTGTGCGTGCATACCCAAAATCCTGAGAGGAGAATGAAAGTGAAGGGATTGTGGTGTGGCCTTCCCTCCTAGAAGGTGATTTCTCATTTTCTATCTCTCCATCTCTCTCTTTCTCTCTCTCTATGTCTCCCTGGTGAGCACATAAGCCCTGTAACAAAAATCTCTCTCTAACCAAAATGAAAGAAGAAAGAAAGAAATCTCTAGTTGCTTCCATTTTCTGTGAGGGCATCAACGTGTAGTTACAGGAGACCTCAAAACCCATAGATCCTATCCAGAATCTCCACTGGCCGAACCTCATCCCCAATAATTGATATGAACCACACCACTGGAATGTGAATTTGAACCCAAAATGCAGCATTTGCTGAGGAGTTTCTCTGGCAGTTCAATTAATTGTTTACAATGTTCATTCCTTTTGAAGTTCTATATAGAAATAAGAATTTTTTCTGAAGTTAGATATTATCAGGCTTTATATTATCATAAATAAAATTATGTTTCACCTTTCTTAAATTTAATTAGTTAGGTTGAGATCAGAGATTTCTATTTAAAATCAAATTTGCTAGGTTGCTCTTACCAAAATGGTACCTTTGTATGAATGACAGAAAGATGTCTCACCCACTTCTAAGTGAATGCCTCAAAAAGGAACTAATCGTTGACCTAAGATGGTGCTACCCTTGAGGCTAACAAAAAGAATGGGTACCAAATGAAAAATTGTCTATTGATTATAATGGGTATGGTAATATCTTTGGACTGATATACAGTATATTCAGGCTGGAAAAAATTTATTTTGTATGATGTAAAGATGTACAGTGATTAAATGTAAAAAAGAAAACACCATTAATTAAAAAAAGATACCAGCAAAAAAAAAAAAAAAGTGAAATACTAAAAAAATGTAAGATAAACTAGTAAGAACGAATGATCTCTTCTAAATCAGAAATTAAATACAAATTATATCTACCTAGTTTATCTTCCACTTTTGATTTGTAACCGTATTTTAGCATCAAAGAAATAATGGTAGTGTATTTCTTCTCCCTACCTTAGATAAAGATGTAAGAAGGACTTGCCTTCGCCTTTCTTCTGAGTCCTGGCCTACCCTTCAGAAGCTTAGGGAACACTAGTTTGATCCATACAGCCCTGCTAAGTAACCAGAGATTTGACTCAGACCCATTCTAAACTCATGTCTTCCCAGAGCATGGATTGTTCTTTCCAGGACAGAAGCAATTTCACAGAAAATCACCTGCCACCTCATTATTATTCATGTTGATAAGCATATTTTGCTTTTATGTTTTTTTAAAGAAAAATGCAGGGCCCAGCAGGTGGCATAGTGGGTAAGGCGCTAGATTCCCATATGGTCATGGCCAACCACGATTCAAGTCCCGGATGCAGTGGCTTGAAAATGACAACAACTAAATAGATACATAAATTAATAAATGTTAAGAAGAAGAAGAATGGGACCAGCAGATGGTGTAATGGCTATGTTGCTGGACTCCTATGTAGTCGACCACGGTTTGAATCCCAGACATGGTGGCTTAAACTCATGCCGGGTACCTGTGCGTGTATGCTCAAGATCCCAAGAGGAGAATGGAGGGGAAGGGATTGCAGTGTGGCCATCCCCCCTGGGGAGTGATTTCTTGCTTTCTGTCTCTCTGTCTCTGTCTTTCTGGTGAGCACATATGTCCTATAGCAAAAAACTCTCCAAAAAAAAAAGTACGAAGATTAAAAATGCAAATTAAAAATATAAGTGATGATGGACAGTGTTTCATAATTTATATAAATGAAAGCTCCTAGGGTGGAGCACACACTCCTTCACTGCACTTGATTAACTTCAGTAAATATAATTGCGCTTATCTGCATAAAATGTGCCCAGCTATTCTGAAGGATTATAAAAAGCATAGGTTATAGGGACTGGCAGATGGGGGGGTGGTTAAGAACGCTGGACTCCCACATGGCCAGCCACGGTTTGAGTCCTGGACCTGGTGGCTTGCTTTCTCACTCCCCACCCTCTTGCTCTGTCCCACTCTGAGCAAATTAAAAATAAATAAATAAAGTTAAACAAAATGATTCTTAAACCAAAAAAAGCACTGATTATAAATATTAACCAGTTCCTAAGGTAATCTGACACCTATTTGTAAAAGTTGCAAAAACCAGTTAATATGTGGTTGCGATACTTGCATAGCTAATGAAACAGCACAGCTTGTGAAACAAACTACTTTTTATTTCGAATAAACATGATGATACGAATCCAAATATAAGTATACTATGCCATGGGTAGAAGTTTCTTCTGAGATTAGCCGTATATTTATGTTGAATATTTTTTATCCTTTATATTCTATTAGGTAATCAGGAAAGTTATGACTTGTTTTTATGTTTTTCTACGCATCATGACTTTCCAGACAACCCAACAGATATATAAACAAAGCAACCGTACCCTCTATGGTAATTTCTTTCCTTTTCACACGTCATCCTACAGATGTAATCAGAAAAAGCAAATACAGGGACCAGCAGTTGGCATAATAGCTATGTCGCTAGACTCCCATGTAGTTGACTGTGATTCGCATCCTGGACCCGGTGGCTTAAAACTCACGCCGGGCGCTTGTGCATGCATGCCCAAGATCCCGAGAGGAGAATGGAGGAGAAGGGATTACGGCATGGCCATCCGCCCTGGGGGATGATTTCTTGCTTTCTGTCTCTCTGTCTCTCTCTGTCTGTCTAGTGAGCGCATGCGCCCTATAGCAAAAACCTCTTAAAAAAAAAGCATATACAAAAAAAAATCTGTTAGAAAAACTAAATTAATAACACAAATAGGTACAAAATTTAAAGTGAGATGCTAAGTCCAATAGATAGGTAACAATGATAACAATAACTAATTAAACAATGCTATTAATATCCTGATTTGCAACCCAATATCACCAAGGAATTTTCAAAGAAATCAACTCTCCTTTCACGTGGCAAAAGGAAATATATTGCTTTTCATTCAATTGAGACAAAGGTTCTTGCTGTAAATTGTTAGCAATCTGAAAAAGGAAAGTATACGAAAGCCACTTATGTAGCAAGTTTTTCATATATTTGCTTTCAGCTTTGTTTCGTTGATATGACCCCTTCAAATAATCCAGTTTCTGACAACCAGCTTAAACACTTAAGAGGAAATGTGATTTCCATTTATTATTATTATTTACTTACAGCTTTCACAGATACCTTTACAAAATGAGTTTTCGTTTATTTGTTTATAAGCTAGAGGGCATGTGTGCTTGCAAGAGAGACACAGAGAGGAAAGAAGAAGAAAGTATCCCACAGTGGGCGTGGTCATACCACAGTCCCTTCTCCCTTTCTCTATTCTTCAGGCGTTAGGGCACATGTGCACACATGCCCAGTGGGTTTTTAAAGCCTCTGAAGGCAGAATTTGAACCACATGTTTGGCCAGTTGGCATCTGGCTCTCTAATCAGTGGGCCATGGGACCAGCCTGAAAGTGTTCTTTTTTAAATCTACATAGAGTCCTCATTGTTATGGCTTACTATATTATTGCCTTATGCATAATCAACAGTATTTCTTTATTATGAACCAAAGAAGTTGCAGTAAAATACTCTGAAACATTCTAACTATAAGTGATGTAGAACATTTTCATTTATCTTTGAAATATTGTTGTAACATACAACTTACTAAGGATGTAATTTTTCAAAAATATTGTCCTTTAAGACTGAATGTGGGGACCAGCAGTTAGTGTAATGGCTATGTCGCTGGATTCCCATGTAGTCAACCGCAGTTCGAGTCCTGGGCCCGGTGACTTAAAACTCACGCTGGGCACGTGTGCGTGCGTGCCCAAGATCCCAAGAGGAGAATGGAGGAGAAGGGATTGTGGCATGGCCATCCCCCCTGGGGGGTGATCTCTCGCTTTCTGTCTCTGTCTCTCTCTATCTGGCAAGTGCATGCACCCTATAGCAAAAACTTCTACAAAAAAAAAAAAAAGACTGAATGTAAAGACTCCAACTTCGTTTTTGGTATTCTTTTCTCTAATAGAATGCAAGATACGTCTTTATAGTTCTAAACTTGGTGTTCTCTTTTAGTGTGTGTAGCTATTATTTACATATTATACTGTGTTTTCCATAAAGACATAAAAAGAGATAGAGAAAGAAAAAGTAAGAAAACACCTGCCCATGGGGCATGGTCACCACAAATCCCTTCTCCTTCAAAACCTTTTGAGGTTTTGGGTACTTTATATAATTCGTCCTTACATAGTATATGCCATTTAAAAGTATGTGTGTGTTAAGTTCTCCTATGATTTTCTTTTTTTGTTTTGTTTTGTTTTTTGGTGTTTTTTTTGAGAGTTTTTTTTTTGCTATTGTTGTTGTTGTTTTCTTGTTTTTTGTTTTTTTGAGAGAGGTTTTCACTGTAGGGCACTTGCGCTCGCCAGACAGACAGAGAGAGAGACAGAAAGCGAGAAATCACCCCCCAGAGGGGATGGTCACGCTGCAATCCCTTCTCCTCTCGGGATCTTAGGCACGCACCCACACGCACCCGGCGTGAGTTCTAAGCCACCGGGTCCGGGACGCAAACCACGGTCAACTACGTGGGAGTCCAGCGACATAGCCATTACGCTAACTGCTGGCTCCCTCTGGCGTGAGTTTAAAGTCACCGGGTCCAGGACGCGAACCGCAGTCGACTACATGGAAGTCCAGTGACATAGCCATTACACCAACTGCTGGTCCCCCTATGATTTTTTTAATAAGATTTCTTCATGATATATCATGTATAAAGAATGTGGATGCTTCAAAACCTAAGACAGGTTACCCAACACATTCACAGAAGGTCATTTACAACTCTGGAAAATCACTGGAGAACTAAGAGGGGACCTACAGATGAACGGAACCTAGTCTATCTTGATTTAGAAAAATAGAATCAATATGTTTCTGGAATCAGCCTCCGTCTAAACAGAACAGGGCTCATTACGATCATATAAGATAAGCCCCCTCTGAACATTACAAAAATTCTTTCTATTCATGGAAACGTTGTCTTAATTCACATCTACTTTTCCAGATAAACTTTTTTTCAAATAGAGTTTCCAATGTTAAAGTTCCAGTTTGTATCAGGACAGACCTGCATGGGAGCTTATTGAATTTGTTTCATGTAGAAAAAGTATGCCAATATTACATAGTGAATGATATCGTATGTTCACCAATTTGGTAAATTATTTTATACGTACTAGTTATTATACTTTCGTTTGTTCTGCAGTTTGTTTTATTTGGCAAGAATTTACAAGCAGGGTACAGTTTACAAATAAATATAGCTGTGGAATTGTCTATACCATTAGCAGATGATCAAGAATAACCTGATTTCGAGAAAATGAAATGAGCGCTCACTGTGTAAATGACAGAGGTCAATATGTTTTGCTAAATTAAATGCCTTTGGTTTACTAAAATGAACTGCCATGTACTCTTATTTTGTCTCTGATTAAGCAAAAATGGCATGTGATCTTCAAGCTCAATATTCTTTGAGTGCCCTACTAAAGTATTCAAAATGCCTAAGTTCATAGAACACAGAAATGCATGTCTTTGACCATAAAGATGAGCTTTGGAGATGAAGGACTAATTGACATCAACTCATCACCCCTATCGCAAACTTACCACTTCCTCTGCTGTGAAGCCCAGATTTAGCAAGAATTCTGAGCATCACTTCATCCACTGTTGACTAAGCACTTGAAAAATCTAAGATCTCTAAGCCGCTTTGCTTTCAGCTCTGTGACAAATGTCAATAAATATCTTATTACATTAGTTTCTTCAACTACAATGTGAGGTTGCATGAAACAATAAGTATAAGAAAATAATACTTTAAAACTTTTAGAAGAACCTATAATTAAGATTTTAGGTTAAAGAAAGAATTCTTAAAAACCACATAACAAAGATCACAAACTAAGAGCAAGACAAAATAAGGTGTCTCAAGATTTCAGCAAGCTTCATAAGATATTAGGAGAAAACATAAACAATATATAACACAAACAAAATGTTAGCCCACCTTCTATAAAAGAAACCATACATAAATAAAAATAAAACTTCAACATAGGAATATAGGGAAAAGATAAGAACAGGTAACTTATTAGAATTGAAACCATGGCCAATAAACATGTAAAATTATCCCCCTCTCTAATGGGAAATGTAAAGTGTAACAGTGATATCACATGTCATTTCATGCTGTATAAATGATTGGCAAAAATATCTGATTAGTAAAAATAACAATTGACAGAGCTAAGTCCTGGCAAGACTTGGAGAAATACACACTGCTCATTGGCGTGTACTCTGGCACCAAGGCATTTGACAGCGTTTTGGCGATATGTTGTAAACTGAAGATGTGCACAAAATATGACTCAGTAATTTGGCTTCTGAAGACTGAACTGTAGAAAAATTCTGTGTCTGGACAATATGACATGGATAAAGTCAATTAGTGCCAAAGAAGAAGAAGGTTATAGGTCATTCCTGGGATTCCCAATTCTGACACTTGGAATTTATATCTTTAAAGAGAGACCACACCTCTGAATTCAGAATATTGCATTATATGCTGAACTAACAATAATCCATTCTGTACTTTGGAGGAAAACTATCATTAACATTCCTATCAATAGATTCTCAGTAAAAGAATTAGCTATTAAAAGAAGCTGAAGTGTCTCTAAACCATTTGAGTGGAAATTAACAGGCACATTGATTAAAATTGAATAGCAAACTTGTTGGCTATTAGAAGTGTACAGTATGATAAGTCAACATGTCAGCTCTTCAATTTATGACTATAGAAATAAAAGATAAAAGACCTCTTGGTTTTCAACAAACTATTTCTTGTTTGATGTGTTACAATTATATTCATTGTTTGAATAAAAGGATACAAGCAAACAGGTAAAATTATGCTTTCCTTGGTTTTTAAAGTTATTTTACATAGGATATCATACAGACTTGGTCAGATTTTATTTTATTTTGCTTATTTATTTAACTTTATTTATTTATTTATTTATTTATTTTAATTTGACCAGAGAGGGAGAGAGTAAGAGAGAGAGAGAGCGCAAGCTACCAGGTCTGGGACTTGAACCACAGTCAGCCATGTGGGAGTCCACACCCTTAACCACCATACCACCTGCTGGCCCTGTCAGTTTTCATTTGTTATGATTGATTTGATCTTGATTTATATAGTTGTCCCTATTTCTGTTTCATAAAGTTACCCTATGAAGTGGAACTAATTGCATACACTCTGTTTTTTAGATTGTATATGCTATGTTGATTGTGTTGCCTAAACAAGCAAAAAGTAGAAAACAAATACTTTAAGTTAACAAGTTTCTCTGGAAACCTGTTCTTTTACCTGTTCACTTTCATTTTTATTTATCGACTCATTCTCAGAAGGCTCCTGATATTATGATGTGGAAACATTTTTAGGGGAGAGGATTCTAAGAAAATATTGAAAATCACTGATTTAAACATGTTTAAGTAAAACTACCAGAGTCACATGAGATGTCCAATAAATTATAAATGTTTTTTACCTGTAAAAAATCAAGTCTCCACTACAGGCTAAAACGGAAGTCTGAATTCAGGAACACAGGCATTACTTGATAGGAACTCCGCTTCCTAGATGTTTCTGATTCATAGACATCATCTTTACTAGAAATGATCTCATTAAAAAAAAAATTGTCAAACCAAGGG
>NW_006159648.1:1977341-1983453 GCF_000334495.1 Tupaia belangeri chinensis
AAAGAGAAACATGGAATGGAGGATAAGGTGTTCTTAAAAAGAAACAGCCATCAGGCTAAAACTACTTTATTAGAACAAATAAAACAGAACATTTGCCATCCTATACATTTCTTTATGTGGGAATTTCGAAAAGTTCATAGAAAAATGGAATTAAATACACCAACCCATGTCATGGTGTTTAAGACAGCGGGATCTTGGGACCAGCATTTAGCTTAATGGCTATGTCGCTGGACTCCCATGTAGTCGATCGTGGTTCACGTCCCGGACCCAGTGGCTTAAAACTCATGCCAGGCGCGTGTGTGTGTGTGTACCCAAGATCCAGAGAGGAGAATGGAGGAGAAGGGATTGCGGCATGGCCATCCCCCCTGCGGGGGGTGATTTCTCGCTTTCTATCTCTTGTCTCTGTCTGTCTGGTGAGCGCACGTGCCCTATAGCAAAAAGCACTCCAAAAAAAAAAGACAGCGGGATCTCATATAGCCAACTGCTTAGTTCAAGTTTCTGACCCACTGACTTAAACTCCCGGGCACCTGTGCCTGAGTGCCCCAAATCCCAAACCAACAGAGAAATGAAGGAGAAGGGATTGCTGTAATGACCATTGCCCATGGGGGCTGTGTTCTCACTTTCCCCCTTTTCTGTATTTCTCCAATGAGTACATGTAACCTCTAGCTAATTTTTAAAAATTAGAAAAATTTTAAAAATGGAATTAAAGGAAGAGATTATTGGGCCAACCCCATGGCCTATTGGTAAGGGGACAGGACCCATACAGATGACTCCTGTCTGAAATCCCAGTCCTGGCAGCTTGGAAAGCACACCAAGTGCACGTATGTGTGTGCCTCCAAATCTCATCAGGATAGAGAAGAGGAGGGGGTGGGGGTGCTTTCTCCTCTCCATTGCTTTCTCTCTTGCAAGCAACATACCCTCTGGCAATAAAAGAAAAAAATACAAGTTAGTTTCAGTTCAGAAACTTTTTGATATCCATGCTATTTGTTTTTGTTTGGTTGGTTTTTGTTTTATTTTTTGTTTTTGCTTTTGTTTTTGTTTTTGTTTTGAGAGAGATTTTTGCTATAGGGTGCATGTACTTGACAGAGAGACAGAAAGTGAGAAATCACTCCCCCACGGAGGATGACCACGCCGCCATGCCTTCTCCATTCTCTCAGGATTTTAGGCACGTGCACACATGTGCCCAGCATGTGTTGGAGCCACCAGGTCCAGGACTTTAGCTGCAGCCATCTACATGGGAGCCCAGTGACGTAGTCACTATGCCATCTGCTAATCTCCTATTCCGGCTGTATTCCATAATGCACATTTTGCATGAACTTTTTTATTCATTTTTCTAATTAAATTTATTTATTTACATTCATTCATTGTACATCATTACAGCATACAAAGTGAGATTATCCATCCAGAGTGCACTGTATATTGACTCAATCAAGCGCATCAACATACATGTTATTGTCAACAAATAATTTTCCATTTCTTGTTTCCTGTATGTTTTGCTTTTTTTCCCCCATCCTTGCTTACCTATCTCTTACCATCTCCCCCCTCCTCCCACACTGTCTCTGGTATCTATGTTTGCTTTCTATACTTTTCCCCCCCACATTTCATTGAGTCACTAAAGATCTTAATTAATCTCAATATTTTCATAACAAGCACAGCTGATATATACATTTCCATGAACACGAGTCCCACTTTAGGTATAAGCCTCAGTGAGTAGTAGATGCTTGAACTTTTTGAAACCCTTCATGTAACAAGAAGTGGAAAACTGAGGCATACCGTGATGTGATTTATTGAAGAGTAGTTGTATTCAGTGGTTCATTAAAACACCAAAGTCTTGAATGATAAAACTTTGGCCACTCAAAATGATCATTTGATAGGGGCCAGCAGTTAGCATAATGGCTATGTCGCTGGACTCCCATGTAGTCGACTGTGGTTCGCGTCCTGGACCTGGTGGCTTAAAACTCACGCCGGGCATGTGTGTGTGCGTGCCCAAGATCCCAAGAGGAGAATGGAGGAGAAGGGATTGCGGTGTTGCCATCCCCCCTGGGGGGTGATTTCTCACTTTCTGTCTCTCTGTCTCTTTCTGTCTGTCTGGCGAGCGCACGCATCCTATAGCAAAAACCTCTCCAAAAAGAAAAAAAGATCATTTGATAATGTAAACACATTTTAAAAATAATAATAAAGTATGAGGAGCAGAGTGTCAATTCAAGTTACTTTAAGAACTTTTCAGTATACTTTTGTCAACTGTTGTCAAAAAAAATGTCGTTTGAATTATGTTTCTGAATGTTACAATATGAATTCAAGAGAGATCCAACTGCCATCATTTTTCTGATCTGTTTTGGGTTCATAATTTCAAAGCAGTAAATATTCTTGGGATCCCAGTCCTCAGTTAGATGTGTCACTCTGCACTAGGCCATACAGTGGTGTCCCTTCAGGGTCTCAATGTCAAAACACCTATTCTTTTTTCTTTCTTTTTCTTTCTTCTTCTTTTTTATTTTAGAGGTTTTTGCTATAGGGTATATGCACTTGCCAGAAAGACAAAGAGAGACAGAAAGATAGAAAGCAAGAAATCACTCCCCAGGGGCGATGGCCACTCCACAATCCCTTCTCCTCTATTCTCCTCTCAGAATCTTGGGCACACGCGCACATGTGCCCGGCGTGAGTTTCAGCCACCGGGTCTGGGACTCGAACCATGGTCAACTACATGGGATTCCAGTGACATAGCCATTACTCTAACTGCTGGCCTTATAACACCTATTCTATTTTTATAAGGAAAGGAATATCATTGTTTTGCAGTAAACCTATATATTTGAAAGGTGACCATGTTATGATTCCATTCAAAATTTATTCATTCAAAAGCTTCTATATCAATCCCAATGTTCAGCTACAAATAAAATTTAAAAATAAAAGAACCCTTTTTGAAATGACCACGATTCTGCACAAACTTTTTCAGTGGCCGCAGGGTCTGACTTCCCAAATAATTGTCAGAAAAAGCTTCCTCAGATTTTTCAATATGGAATATAAAATACATTTTGCATTGTATCTTGTTCTCATCAAAAATGAAGATTCTGGGGACCAGCAGATGACGTAATGATTATGTGGATGGACTCCCACATGGTCGATTGCAATTTGAGTCCCGTACCCAGCGGCTTCAAACTCACACCAGGTACATGTGTGTATGTGCCCAAAATCCCCAGAGAAGACTGGAGGAGAAGGGGTTTCGATGTGACCATCCCCCTTTGGGAATGCTTTCTCGTTTCCGTCTCTCTGTTTCTCTGTCTCTCCAGCAAGAATACGCGCCATGTAGTAAAATCTCTCCCTTAAAAAAAAGAAAGATTTTGTGATCAACCCTCTGATGACAGTTATGTCGATGATTCCCACGTGTTGAAATTTGGTCTTGATTCTTTTTCTGTGGTTTTATTAGAGAACTAACCCTTGTTTCTGACAGCAAATAAAATGGTCTGGCTCAATTATCACCAGGATTTAGTGAGTTCAATGATTAAAGCACAGTTATTTATCTTTTAAAATAATTTATTAATTTATTATTATTATTTCACATGAGTTTGGTCAGAGAAACAGAGAGAGGAAAGAGAAAGAGAGAAAGAAAGCAAGCCACCATGTCTGGGACTTGAACCGTGGCCAGCCATGTGGGAATTCCAGTGCCTTCACCACCACACCACCTGCTGGCCCAAACACTGTTATTTTTATACAGGCACTCAGGCACTTTCCACTCTATTTTAAACCCCTTATTGAACATTTTATTTGACTCATGGTAGGCTATGATTTTTGTCTCATTTTGTTTTTTGCTATTGATATTGTTATCTGCAATTAGTACTCGGGTAGAATTTTGTATTTCCAGATTCTTACATGATTGTTTATTTCTGCTTTAAAATTTTCAGAGACTGGGAGGTGGGGGAGAGTGAGAGGAAAGGAATCAAGGAGAAAAATAGAGAAGCGAGACATTTATGGGACACAGAAATGGATGATTTTCTGTTGATGATAACATGTATGATATCTTCATCCAGACTGGTGTTAAGTGTATTCATGTTGGGTAGATTCACCTTATAAGTTGTAGTGAGGTACAGTGATTAAATGATAAAATGAATGTAATAAAAAAAAAGTGTCAATAGTGCAGTTCCAGTATAGTATTAGAAGGAAAAAAAATCAGATTATGAATTGGACAACTGGCACTCTTAAGAAACTTACTCAAATTATTACACACTTAAAATTGATAAAGAACTGTGTTTTAATTTCATATTTTCAGGATGCCATTGATTTCATGTAAGGTTTTTTATTAATTAAGCAAATATTCACTGAGCTCTAGGAACTATTCTAGACACTTGGTATAGAGCAATGAAAAACAAAAAAACCTTTTATATTTTTTTTCTAGAGCTTATATTCCAGCAAAACTTAGCACATGAACATTCTTTTCACATATATAATGCTGTAACTACCTTCCCCTCTCCCCCAAAACACCAATGTATTTGTATCTTCAAACTCACTTCTCAGTTAAGTTGAACTTTTCAGCTGAAAAACAGTGACAGATGGTCTGTAAACACTGAACTTCTTGGAAGTCTTCAGCAATTTCACAGCTATTAGGAGGGAAGTTTACAAATCAGAAGTAGTTGAAGGGAAGAGGAAGAGACGAGGTAGACAGAATCCTGGAAGATAGGATCGGAATTCAAAGTGACCTCAGTCAACCAGGGAAGCAGCCAGAAGCAAACAGAATAGACTTCAGGAAAGACAACCGAGAAGCATTACAGTGAGAGAGAAAAGTCACACATGAAAAATGGAGGAAGACAGGTTCTGTGCAAGTTTTTAGTTAAACGATCTAGGCATTGGCAGGAGTCTGGATTTGGTTTTCAGCGGTCAGTGCCATGATGCAAAAGTATAATCTAAATTCTTAATGTGAACATGCGCTGTAGGAACCTTATGATAACACCTCCTAGAAAAAGATTGTACTTGTTTGGGATGGCAGTAGGACAGATGGCATCTTGTGGTCAGTCCAAGTCCCAAATGACCATGAAAACGCATAAACTTTTCTTTATTTTTTATTTTATGTCAATCCAATAAGAGATCATCGGTAACTCAGAAATACCCATATTGCTTCATTACTAATAGATACATCAAGCTTATTCTCTCTGCAAAACGTTACTCATCAAATTCCATTCCCTACTCTTTTGTTCCTGTTGCTGAAACCCTTGATGGAATTATTACTCTCCATTTGTAGAACTGAAGTTAGCTTCAGAGATGGCAATTACATTGGCTTCAGTGTATGAGGTATGAAAGCGAGTGGTAGACCATAAAAAAGGAACCAATTTTTTTAAACTTTTTTTTTTTTAAGAATTATTTGTTTAGGTGCCAGCAAGTGGTGTAATGGTTACAACGCTGAACTCCCACATGGCTGACAGCAGTTTGAGTCCTGGAACTGATGGCTTGAAAATCACACTGGGTGCATGCGCATGCATGGCCAAGTTCCCAGAAGAATGGAGGACCTGGAATTGCAGCATGGTGATGCCCCCTGGAGGGGGGTAATGATTTCTCACTTTCCCTCTCTCTGTCTCTGTATCTGGTGAGCATGTATGCCCTATGGCAAAAACCTTAAAAATAAAGCTATTTATTTAATATTCTTCTTATTTTGTAATTTGCTATAGGTCATATGTGCTCACCAGAGAGAGAGATAAAGTGAGAGAGCAAGCTGCCAGGTGTGGGACTCAAACCATGATCAGCCAAGTGGGATCCAGCGCTTTAACCACCGTGCCACCTGCTGGCCCCCCCAAAAGCAACTGATTTCTAAGTAGTGATTATTTTTTTAATCAGGAAAGAGATCCTTATACCAAGAACAGAGAGGAACATGCATGTCATTTAAAAGGTTTGAATAAATTTTTACAAAGGTTTATGTGACTGCAATAGAAACACCAGGCAGACCTGTTACGACCATGTCACTCATTATGGCTGCAGATCAGTGACTGGTTCTGGATTGCTCAGAGGTTTGAGCAAGCAAACTGCCAAAGCCACATGGTGGAGACTGAATATCATCTTTGCAAGAAACATTGTGTCATAATGCCCTACTGTATACTAGTAGCGTTTATGCCATTGTTGTCAACCTTGCCAG
>NW_006159648.1:1983484-2000167 GCF_000334495.1 Tupaia belangeri chinensis
CAGGCATAGATAAAAGATCAAATGAATTTTAGAACTTGGTCTTGCTAGATTAATAGTTTCATTGGCTAAAGCTCTTAAATCTACATTCAGAAATTAGAAAAACAGAAAAGCTGAAAAGAAATCTTCATGCTGGAAAATATGTAACCAGATGGATTTTTTATAACTTCTTTAGAATTCCATTATGAAATTTCACCATTTTTGGTGTATTAGGAACTTACCCTTTTTCATTCTTTTTTTTTTTTAATAGCGTTTTTTGCCTTAGGGTGTGTGTGCTTGTGAGGCGCAGGGGAGAGAGACTGCGACAGTGAGAGGAAAAGTGAGAAATTACCCTCAGGGGTAATTGAGGGGTTATTGGGAATTAGCCACGCCACAATCCCTTCTCTTCCATTCTCCTCCTGGAATCTTGGGTACACACGTACATGCTCCCAGCATGGTTTTCAAGGCACCAGGTCCAGGACTTGAACCACAGTCGGCCATGTGAGAGTCTAGTAACATAACCACTGTGGCAACTGCTGCCTCCCCCTTTTTCTGTTCTTATACTCTTGACAGTTTTTATAAAGTGAAAAACAAAGACACGAACTATTTCATCTGCTTCTTGCTGGTGTTTGATTCTTCCCTGTTCAATTGTTTCCTTAATCAAAAGCAGAAAAACATTTTTCACAGCAATGTATAAAAATTAAATATGCATAGGTATGCATATAAGACAAAGGGATATTTAACTTTTTATACTATAGGAAGAAGTGGTATGCGATCTTCTTTCCTTCTTGTTTGTTTTCCAGTTAGTTCAAATGCAGTAATGTACAATAATAAAATAATAAAAAATGCAATAATGTACATAATAAAAGGGAAGATGTCAAGATGCATAAGTAAGCCTTAGCCTTAAAGCTCTTATCCCTGTTTTGAACATTTAAAGAAATAAAGAATTTGAGCAATGTTCTGTTTTTAATATTGTTATATTAGTATTTCATTTTCGTTTTTGTTGTAGGGTGCATGTGCCTACCTGAGAGAGAGAGAGGGATTGGGAAAGTGAAAAATCATCCCCCAGGCAGATGACCATGACACAGTCCTTTCTCCTCCATTCTTCTTTAGGGACTGTGGGCTCATGTTCATACATGCCTGGCAGAATTTTCAAGCTGCTGGGTCCAAGACTCAAACTGCAAAGCTGCCCAAGTGTGATCCAGTGCCTCAACCTCCACAGCACCTGCTGGCCCCTATAGTAAATCATTGGAATTACGTATACCTTTTAATTTCTATGTTGATATTTTAGAGTAATTCTAGAAAGTATTTGTATTAGAAAACTGACTTCCCTTTTTACTTGAGAAAAGGTAGGATAGTAACTATCAGGTAGAAGTTATAATGTATAGGTAATTTTAAAAAATTATCTTATCTTTATTTGTTATTATTATTTTCCAATTTGATCAGAGAGAGACAGAGAAAGAGAGAGAGAGGGAATGTGAGAAAGCAAGCAACCAGGTCCAGGTTTTGAACCATGGTTGGCCATGTGGGAGTCCAGGGCCTTTAATCACCATGCCACCACCTGTCAACCCTGGCAATGTTTTTTTAAAAGATGTCACAGAGACCAAACTCAGCACCTGCTGGCCCCTATAGTAAATCATTGGAATTACGTATACCTTTTAATTTCTATGTTGATATTTTAGAGTAATTCTAGAAAGTATTTGTATTAGAAAACTGACTTCCCTTTTTACTTGAGAAAAGGTAGGATAGTAACTATCAGGTAGAAGTTATAATGTATAGGTAATTTTAAAAAATTATCTTATCTTTATTTGTTATTATTATTTTCCAATTTGATCAGAGAGAGACAGAGAAAGAGAGAGAGAGGGAATGTGAGAAAGCAAGCAACCAGGTCCAGGTTTTGAACCATGGTTGGCCATGTGGGAGTCCAGGGCCTTTAATCACCATGCCACCACCTGTCAACCCTGGCAATGTTTTTTTAAAAGATGTCACAGAGACCAAACTGTGTCTCAGTTTATCTTAAACTTATGTAATATCAACAATAGAAGTGTTTTAGGTTTACAGTTTTCTATTTTTTTAATCTGAGAGCTTCCATTCACAAACTCTTTTTAATTATTCTTTTTAATATGCCATATATTTAATTTATCAATGGAAAGGAATATCCTGGCAGCCCCATTCCATGATAGATTGAAGATCTACCATCGTAGTATGTAAGAGCATTTAAATATGTATTTTGTACAACTTCACCAAACAAATATTGAGCTCTCAGTAAGTGAAAAATCCTGTGCTAGTTCTATGCTAATACTTTACAGGACATACTGGATACAAACGCTGGCATATTTTCTAAAAGAACTGATATTTTTCCACCTCTAGAGATTTGACAAGCTATATTATCCACCACAATCCCTTCTCCTCCATTCTTCTAGGATTTTGGACGCACACACACACATGCTTGGTGTGATTTTCAAGCCACTGGGTCCAGGACTCAAAGCATCAGCCATATGGAGTCTAGCACCTTAACTACCTTGCCATCTGCTGGTCCCTGATATTGTTCTTTAAATTAAGTATTCAGGGTCAGCAGGTGGTGGTGTGGTTAAGGTGCTGGGCTTCCCATATGGCCGAATGCAGTACAAGTCCTGGACCTGGTCACTTGCTTCCTCAGTTTCTCTGTCTCTCTCACTCTGTCTCTCTCTAGTGAAGTCATGTGAAAATAATAATAAGTAAAATAAGTAATTTTTTAAAAATAAATTAATAGGCATTCATGTTCCCAACTTTGAGGTTAAATTGTTTTTGTTGTTAACGGACAATTTAACTTGACAAAGAGTTATCATTTAGAAGAACTTAAAACTAATACTGCCAGGAATTCCCATCTCTTCAAAGACATTTTCTACCAGGGACTAAATTCTTTTGTCTTCTTTTCTTAATTCAATATAGATTACTTATTACTTAAGAGCATTGTAGATTCATGTGTGCTTCTACAAAGTAATGGCAAGAGCTTGTCTACTCTTTGCCTGGTTTCCCTGAATATCTGGTGAAACTATCAATATAGTATAATATCACAACCAGAATTTTTATTTATTTATTTTCTTATTTATTTTACACTTAATCACTGTATATCATTACAGCATACAAAATTCATTTTCCCAGTACATAACCAGGATATTGACTGGTTGATGCACTTGGTCAATAAAATTAATTATCTATTTAAAATGTTTCGAAGTAATATCTATATGATAGAATCAATCATTGATACAATTCAACAATCTTATTCAAGTTTTGTTTAGCTTTAAATGTAGTTCATGTGTTTGTGTGTATATGTTTAGTTCTACGCAATTTTTCTACTACGTAGGTATTTATACGTTGGTGTAATTTATTAGGTATTTATACTTACACCTACTTTGTATGTATACATAATCATAGTCAAGTTGCAGAACAGTTCTGTCACCAAAAGATGCCTCCTGTTGCCCTTTTAGGATAATTTCCACTTATTCTCCCCTCCATTTTTAATACCTGGCAACCACTAACCTGTTCTCCATTTGTATAATTTTGTCATTTCAAAGATGTTATGTATATATATGGAATTACACAGCATGTAACCCTTTGGGATTGACTTATCTCACTCAATATAATTTTCTGGAGATTCATCCAGGTTTTTATGTGTATCAGCAGTTTGTTCCTTTTGATTGCTAAGAAGTGTTCTATGGTATGGGTAAATTACAGAGTCTTGACCATTCTTTGTTCCCAAATTGCTGTCAGGGCCTGGTTTCAGGGAGCTTGGACCTTGTCTTGGGTCCCAATTCCTAGGGTGGAGTGGATCAGGAGCTGTGGGCAGAACAGCGCTTCCTGAATGTCTTTTTCCCCAAGGCACTGGAAAATACAGCATATCCCCAGCAGCAACTCCCCATCACCCACGGGACCAGGGAAGGAAATTTGGACTGCTTTGAGTTTTAGTTTATTACACATAAAGCTGCCATAAACATTCGTGCACAGATTTTTGTGTGACCATAAATTTTCTTCTCTCTGGGATACTAAAATGTACAAGAGAACAGCTAGTGGGTAGTATCATAATTGCATGTTTATTTTTATGAGAAACTACCAAACTGTTTTCCAGAGTGGCTGCCCTATGTTATGTTCCACCAGCAATGAATGAGTGATCCAGTTCCTCTTTATCCTTGTCAGCACTTAATGTTGTCACCATTTTCATTTTAGATGTATGCTGATTTCTCTTTGTGGTCTGCTTTCCTCTAGTGGCTAACCTGTGTATCTTCTTCCATGACAACTCTACTTATTCCTTTGGGTCATTTTCTAATAGGATTTTGTTTGGTTTTGGTGTTGCCTTTTGAGAGTTCTTTATGTATTCTTGATACTAGTTCTTTGTTGGGTCACAAATATTTGTAAATTTGTTTGCAAATATTTTTCCCAATCTGTAGCTTATATTTTCATTTTCTCTATACAGCTAAGTTACCATATACCTGTATATTTAACCTATCTATCCCCATACAATTTGTGTTTTCCTTTCCATCAGTCACTTTTCCACTTTCATTATCATCTAATGTAAATACAAAACACTGCCTGTTTTTTTCATACATAGCCTAACTGTATTTAATAAAACTCTTCCTTTGATCCTTTGATTCTTGGTCAAATGGCTTTGGTGGATGGGAGGTTACAACTCATACAGAAGGAGTGTTAGAAACTAAAGGCATCTGTTCACAAAAGATGAAAGAATTTTACTTTGGTACTTTGTTATGCTAAAGTTCAAACAACCATTTGGAAAATGGAAAATGGAATGATATATATATATATATATATATGTATATTGTGTTTTACCATAAAGTTAGTAATCTAAAATATTTTAAAATAATATCTACATGATTTTTTATCAGATTTGTAGGATCACCAAATTAGTATGCTCACTATGGTGTACTAATAAGAGTGATTACATTTTATTTTGTTTCAATTTAAATAATTTCTCTTACAGTATTTAAGAAACGTCAAATTCTTCTGTGGTGTCAATAACTGCTCTCCAAATGAGTGTTTAATCATAAATGTTGCCTTTTATTATTTTTTACTTTCATTGGAAACAACCCAGTGGTTTCTGTGAATGAGGAGATGTTTTGTTTAATTTTAGCTTTCTTTGTGTTTTAAACCTTTTTTTTTTTTTTGGCTTTTGTTTTATGTTTTATGTTCTGTTTATATGGGTGACTGGATTTTGCTTTATTTTCATATTTATTTTTAGCAAGCATGGGTATATATTCTTGCATATACTTTGGGAAAGAGAATACCCTAAATGTGGCTTAATCAACATTGTAAATCATTTTCTTTCTTTCCCATTGACTTGGATATGTGCATTGTTGAAGACATGTGCTCTAGTGGCATTTTTTTAGTCTAATTAGCTGCCTGCCTGTAATCAGGACTATATCAACTGTTGTCATTCTAAATGTTTCCTTTCTTTTTTTCAAACACATTTGCCTGATTGACCTTTTTTTTTTTTCTCTGTCTTTCTATGGGGCTGCTCCAGGAGCCATGGCTAATCATCTTATAAGCAATGCTCTGCTTCGTCCGCATGGTACTAACAATCCCTATAATACATTGCTTGGGGAACCGGCGGTCTGTAACAACCCTTCTGTCAGCATGTACAACGCACAAGGTGTGCTGGAGTTTATCTTAATTTTTTCAAGTGAGAGTCCCATTTTATGTAGCTTTTATGGGCACATTCTATTTTTCTTTCTCCTGCCTTTTCTTTGTTTTGGAAGCAGACACACAGACTCCTTTTGCATTTCGCCCTTCTTGGTGCTTTATTTTCCATTTTCCTTAGGTTCTCCTTAGTAAGAAATGGATTCCTTCTGATAAGCACTTGACTCATCCATGTATGTTTGTATCTCTGTAGTGTTATCAAATGTATTGTGGATTGTCAGTACTTTTTTGGGTTTGTTTATTTCTATATTAAAAACTTGTGTATTTTTGTTGAGAAATGAGATGATTTGCCTAAGGTAAGTAAGATAAAGGAAGACTTGACTCCGTAGTCTCAACGTTGTAAGATGAAGAAAATACATCTTACTTTTTTATACCATGAAACATGCTCCGACACACAGCATTAGCACTGATGAAGGGATTTAGATAACTCTAGGGAAAATTCGGTAGAGCTCAGCGGCAGAGGAAAGAACTGCACAGGAGCAGCTTGGGTTCTGCCTTGGCTCTGCCATTGTCTAGACGAACAGCCCCCATAGGATCACAAAGTTGCTTCTTCTACTGTGACTATGTGTTAAAAGAGAAACAAGGCTTATGAATATGGATTCTTGGTATATCCTCCAGCTTGAAAAATCATTGTAAAAATGTCATTATATCACAAATGAATAAGCCTAGATCTCTGTAAAACCATGCAGTATATAATTATATGGGCATGGCTTCACCTTTTCTCTAAGTATAATGACGTGTTAGGGACACATGAAATTTAAGATATTTCTGGCATATGTGAAGAGATCACAAAAAAACCTTACTCAACCAAAAGTACAGTAAAAGAACAATTCGAGTCAGTGATTCGTTTACTTAAAATTGTATTTGAAAGAAAAATTAAAATAACAAAAAGACTTTCATGGTTCCTTCAAACAGGATGTGATAGTTTAGCAGTATGTAAATTTTCCAGGCAATTCAGAATAAAATTTTCATCCTCTGTGGAAAACTGTAGGGTTTATATTTTTTCTTTTCAATTAGAGGTTAAAGATCAGGGGCGTGAGTGGGTAAAACTTGGTTTGAATGCACCATTCTAGAGAAGCACACATTTTTTCCACCATGGTCTTTGGGCATCTGAAACCATCTCAACTTCCCCACTGACACCTTGCCAGATACAAGAGGGGATTTTTAATCATTTCAAAAATACCCAAGCCAGTCATTCAAAGGTCAAGATGTTTGTCAATGCAACAAAATAATTCAGCAAACTTTCAATTTTATCAAACTTATTAAGGCCTACATATCTAAGAATGATAGACTTGTAGAGTCAGAAGAAAGGATAGAGCTCATTAAATCCTCTTTTCATCATTGCTATTATCCTATCAGCTGGGCTTAGAGTATTTCCTCTAATGGGGCACTTCCCACCTCAGGAGCTCATATATTCTGTTGTCGAAATGCTCTATTTGGAATATACATAGGTCCTTACACTGAGCTGGCCATGATACTTAGATCTCCCTTTTAGAGCAAGGAGATTCTTCTGCTGTATGTGGCAATCCTTTAAATGCTTGAAAACATCTAACTTGTCTTCCTTTTCCCTAATAAAACCAGCTAAGCTGTCTTCTGTTTCCCTAATAAAACAGAACCATCTACATGAGACAGTTTCTCAGTCCTTCTTCATGCTTACCCCCTCTAAATTGTCTCTCATTTGTCAGTGCCCCTGTTTCACTGTAGCACTCAATGAACTGTACTTTACCTGAGGTACCCAATGAGGTCTGGCAGAACACATTAGTAGACCTTCTAAAGGTTTGTTTTGTTTTTTTCTTTATCTTCCTTAGGCCCAGTGACAGGTAATTGTATCATTACAAACATTTTAAAGTTTGCTGACATGCTACTAAATTTGTAATGACATTAAACATTGCAACATACCTGCAAATTAAATGTATTTTACATTTTTTACCTTGAACAGAAGAGTTATTGGTAATTATTTTAAAACAGGTAATAAATTTGGATCCCGTTTTGTTTAGCTTTTTTGATTACTCCAGTATAATTTCTAATTACTTACATACTGAAAAAGTAATAACTATTAAACTGTATGTTTTCCCTAATTCAACATCTGCCTTCTCATCTTTATTTTTCAAGTAGGGAATATTTCTAAGGAAGAGGGTTTTTCTAAAGAAGGAAATTTTACCAAGGATGGGATACTTCCATAAAAACTATCAATTTGAAGTGCTCACAATGCATATTTAAAATAATACTATATAGATAACAAAGGTTATCCCTGTGACATTGCTTGTTATTGCTATTAAGATTATCAGTAAATACAAAAATGATTCCTCTAAATGGATTTGTCTTTTATTTCAGCAAGTTCAATAAACTCTACTGAATTTTCTAAAACAAAAGTAAATAATTTTATCAATGTTTTTCAGAGTCAAAGGTGAAATTGTTCCACTATTTCATGTTTTCATTTTTTTTTAAGATGTTACAAAACTGTGGTAGTGTTTAAAATAATTCTTTTTACCACTGACCAAAAATAAATCTTGGTGATTGTCATATTGCTGCTAATCTTATACTTTCAGATGAATGCACTTATATTCTTACTGGCAAGGTGAAATCTTACATGAAATATAGGTGGCTCGGTATGTACTGGAGTGGTTTATGTTGAATTACCACTTGGTTCTGTTCTGTGGGTCCTCTAATTCACTTGCACCAATGTTCCGTAGGCTAGAAGCATTCAGATTTCAAGTATCCATTCTTGTTTATAATGCCTTTATTTCAAATATGTAAAGATATGTCTGTAGTGTTCTTAAAATATATAAAGTTAGGAATAAAGATGGATAATATACTTTTATCACATTGAATTTGGAATTCTCTCTGTGGAAATATGTAAAATTTCATGCATAGTACTCTGGACCATTATCTTCTTTTCAGTATTAGCAACTCTGCTTTTGGAAAGATAAATCATTATAGAAAAGCCTGTCAACAAAACATAATATACAGAGGAAGTCATGATTTTACTAACATAATTTATGTATTAAAGTAATTCAGTTCCAAAATGTAAAAGAAAGATGCACATTCATGGGACAGAATATAGTGAAGAATACATTACAGTTGTTAAGAATGCAAGATTATATTATGAAGTATATAAATATTCTATTATGGCTTCCAAAGCCAAAGCAGGTGTGAAGAGAAGGAAATTACAACAAAGAGAGTTGGAAAAAAATCTAGAAGACTCCTTTTTTGATCACAGCACTGCCATATTAGCTAACTGCCACTCGCTTAGGCCCATCCTCTCTTTACTGCAGTTTCCTCCTCTCTGAAAAGCAGGAATTGAGCCTCAGTGATTTCTCTTTCATGTGCTTTCCAGTTTTATAATTCTCTCATTTAAACAATGAGCCATAATGAGCCTACAGGCATTTACAAGGGAACTTCGAAAACTTCATGGGAAAATGGAATTCAATTTTGAACTTTTGGTCCAAAAAAAATTTGAAATCTAAGCATATTTTTTTTTCATAATACGAATTTTCCATGACCTTTTCTAAAACCTCTCATAGTACATTCCATCCTAAAAATGTGTCACATGCAGTATATCTATTGATATATACTGGTTTGGCTCTTTATTTTAATTCTTATTGTAAAGTATTTTGAAATTTTAAAATAGATCTTCTGCATTTTGAAATATTGTTGTCTTTTTTGCTAAGAAGTAAATCCACCTTTAAAGTACAAAACTGTCTCTTTGAAAAAGTGGTTAAACAACAACAAGTTTGGACCCCCTAACATGATCTAGCCCAGTGAATTTGCTGGGCTTTATTTTGTGATGTTTTAACCTTTCTATAAATAAAATAAACAAGAGATATTTTTTTGACCTGATTAAAACATGAGTTTTTTTCCTTAAAACAAAAAATTGCTAGGATTGTTTTTAAAGCATCCATTCTCAAAATGTTTGATTGCATTCCCTTGTGCAACAGTCCATGAGAAAACCTGATACTGATGCTGGTATTTCCCCCCCTCACATATTCTTGAGACAGAATAATAAATGAATTTAACTGTCTTGTTTCCTCAGTAGTTACACAACTTTTGAATAGGGATTCCAAAAATGACAGTATTTATCAGTTTTCACTTGTTATACACATAAGAAATGTGTGTATAGGTCCAATGGGGAAAAATAACCTTTGTGCAGGGTGAGAGAAAATACATGAGGGAGGAGAAAAAAGTATGATTATGAAAACCTTTAAGTCTGGTTTTCTCTTGATATCTCAGATAAGATCTTATTTATAATTTTACTGAGACTTAAAAACCAGTAGCAAGCCTTAGAAGCAGATATACTCTTACGTACACACACATATGTAATACGGAAATAGAGTGGTGAAAAAATAGTCACGGCTTGTCCTCAGGTTTTATTCTTCTTGGTTTGTGTGACAATCTTAACTTGAACATGTGTGTATTTGCTTGAAAGTTACAAATGGTAGAAATGCTTATTAAAGACATTATGGTAGCATGTGTTAAGGGGGGTTTCTTATTTTCTGACTAACATTTCAGTATTTTTAATTATGAAAAACCATGTAACACAGACTCATGAATTTTGGGGCAGTGGAAATTATTTCCTTTGACTCTTTTTTCTGCATATCATCAATTTGCTTTTTACTCATGTTTCTTCTACTGTCGCTTTAAGCTTACTTGTTTTTTCTTTCCTTTTCTTCATGCTGTCGTTTAGAGCCCTACAGAGAGACAAGTATGGGAGTAAAGCTAAACATTGCATATCAAATGTAATTTTTTTTAGTTCACTTTTATTGCATCACATATAGATGATGTAGTTATTAAAAACAGTTCATCTCACAATTTAAAAACTAAAAGAGCCTATGAATCGACTTATATAAATATACGTTAATAGAGATTAGACGCTTTTGTTGTCTGATTCTTTTATTGTCACATAATCAACATAGTTGTTAAGTCTCGTGTGATGTTTGTGTGAGTTAAATTGTTTTTAAATTAAGCATTTATTTTTGCTAAGTAACTCATCAACTTTTAATTTTTAGTAGTACATTCCATCCTAAAAATGTGTCACATGCAACATACCCACTTTATTTTACTATGGTTGTTTTCAGCCTGCATCTAATGCATTGACAACAGAAATTGAAGAATTTTGAGTTTCAATGCATCAGCCACCCAACCATAACCATCACGCATATACCATAGCTGCCTCTGCCACAGCAACCACCCATCACATACAGCCCTTTAAAAAGCATTTACTTTTATTTTTTTCCTTAACATTGTGGATTTGTCTACAAGATATAACATGAAAATAAACCCCTTCACCCTATGTCTGTGAGTGCTGCTTATTAAGGTACCTTCTTCGTTGCTGTTGTTGAAAACTGGCTTACCTGATTATGGCGTGCGTGTCACAAGACCATATGAAAATTGACATATTTGAGATACTTCAATTAAGCCAGCAGTGAACTAGTTGAGTTTTGATAAACATAACTGCATCACAGATATAGAATGAAGGCTGTATTTTCACAAGTTAGCAATTGAAAAGTTGAATAGAATATTTCAATGAATTTTTCTATAAAGAAACACCCTATCTTATGTAGTAGTATTGATTAAATGTGTTCTTTCTTTTGTGGTTGAATTTGAAGTGATTTATGAAACTATTATAGATCCTTGGATTTCTGTTCATTCAAGGGAATGCAAAACCCTTGAAGTATGTGGTCAAATTTATTTCACTGCTGCTGATTCTGACCAAAATAAAATGTTTATCTTCTTTTAAATTCCAAGTTTAAAATGCACACAAAGTCATTGCTTGTTATATAATGGTAACAGTAATGTTGACACTATGTTTTAGGACTCAGAGCCCTGTGTTTTAACACATCTTCTGTAGTATTACTTAATAGCCCTGAACAGTCATTAATGACTTACTATTAAATAACCAAAGTGCCTACAGCAGAAAACAGATTTGAAATGAAATCCAAATTGTTTTGGTTTGAAAGTCCCTACATGTAAATTATTTTGATGTGCCATTTATTTAACTAAACCTTATTTCATTACCTTATCATCCTGCCAAATTTAACACACCCTTTTATGGTTTTGTGTGTAAGGATTATTTTTAACCTTACAAAAAGTTACAGGTCAAATAAGTAGAAACTGCTTGTTTCTTTTACTTTTGACCAGTATATTCAAATTATCAACATGAATTATGTTAATGTGACAGCTATTTGAACATTCAGATGTCATGTAAAATTAAAGGTAATGATTTGACTTTGCTGTGTATAAATTGAAAGTCAGAAATGAAGACACCAAAATTTTGCATTATTTTGCCCAAGTGATAACCAAATATACTTCAAATAACGTCAGGCAGTGTTGGCGTGAAAATTGCAAATTTACAACATATAGGGATGTTTATTCAATGAAAGTTTACTTTAAATACTTCTTTACCATTTGTACGATTTCTACCAATTGCCCAGTTATATACATATGCATCAGCAATGTACATACAGATTTAAGAGTATTTGTTTCTTTCCAATTGTTTTATACTTAAATAAAAATGCTAGCAGCTTATACGTTTTCATAGTGGATGAACTTTTTTGCTTTTGTGTGTGTGTGTGTGTGTGTCCACGGCCTCTTGGATATCAATGTCATAGTGTCTTGTAATCTTTTTCAGAGGGGCTTCTGAACAATGCCAGGGATACAAGTGTCATGGATACTCTACCACTGAATGGTAACCATGGCAATAGTTACAGCATCGCCAGCGGCGAGTACCTGAGCAACTGTGTGCAAATCATAGACCGTGGCTATACCCACAACGAGACCGCCCTAGAGAAAAAGATTCTGAAGGAACTCACGTCCAACTATATCCCTTCCTACCTGAACAACCACGAGCGCTCTAGCGAACAGAACAGGAATCTGATGAACAAGCTGGTGAATAACCTTGCCAGCGGAAGCGAAGACGATGCCATTGTCCTGGATGATGCCACTTCATTTAATCACGAGGAGAGTTTGGGCCTGGAACTCATTCACGAGGAATCGGATGCTCCTTTGCTGCCCCCACGAGTGTACTCCACCGAGAACCACCAGCCACACCACTACACCAGAAGGCGGATCCCCCAAGACCACAGTGAGAGCTTTTTCCCTTTGCTAACCAACGAGCACACGGAAGATCTGCAGTCACCCCACAGGGACTCCCTCTACACCAGCATGCCGGCTCTGGCTGGTGTGGCCGCCGCAGAGAGCGTCACCACCAGCACCCAGACCGAACCCCCGCCGGCCAAAGGTGGTGATGCCGAAGACGTTTACTACAAAAGCATGCCAAACCTGGGCTCCAGAAACCACGTGCAGCAGCTGCACACCTACTACCAGCTGGGGCGCGGCAGCAGCGATGGCTTTATAGTTCCTCCGAACAAAGAGGGGACCCCTCCGGAGGGAAGCTCGAAAGGACCTGCTCATTTGGTCACTAGCCTATAGAAGATGACACCGAAGTTCCAACCTCCAGAACTGCGAACACCTTGTGGACTGTTCCGAGTTGGTATCAGCAGTGGTAATCACGTGTGTACTCCTAAATCTTTATATGCTGTTCTCAACAAGACAACCACGGACTCTTACGACTTTTTTTTTTTTTTTTTTTTTAAACTGGGATTTTTAGGTCAGCCAAGGGGAGAAGGATAACTGCTGAAATTCCCCTGAAATGTTCCCTGAACTTCCTCTATTCTTTCTTGTTCTTTCCCCCCACCCGCAGATGGAGACTTCATTATGTTAATGAACGAGAGACGAGGAAGAAAAACGGCGCTCATTGTGGCCTTGTTGAATTCTGTTGTGTTTGTTTTAACATCTCTGATGCTCTGTTACTATAATGACAAGGACCTGCTTTTTCAAAGGCCAGAACAGTTGTTTGGACTTAGTAACAATGCTGCATCTGATCGGAGTGTGCTGCCCAAGCAAACATGAAAATGAAGCAAAACCGTATCACCAGTGGTTTTTGGTCACTCACAACTGATTTGGCCACAGCGGGAATAGCTGTGGACCACAAAAGAAGAAAATTAATCATAAAATGGAGGGAAATTCTAGAATTATATGCTAAATGCATATTTTATGATTTGCTGTATTAACTGATGATACAACTAATGGCAGAAAAAAAAATTGAACAATTTCTATGTAATGTACAGATACTAGCATTGCACATATAGTCTGCTTTCTGTTCCTCCAGAATTTGAGTCCTGTTAATGTAGTGGAAAAAAAAATTTTTTTCTTTTTCTTTCGTGCTGGTCTTGCAAGTTTGTCTACCAGTGAGAGAGCAAAGTTTCCTTTATTCTTTCTTCTCTTTCTTCTTGCATTTTCTTTTTATTCTTTTCTCTTTTTCTTTTCTTTTTTCTTTTCTTTCTTTCTTTTTTTTTTTTTTGCCTTTGTTTTTCTTTAAAATCTCACCTGGCAAAAAATAAATAAATAAATGAAAATATCACTTTATAAGAATCATTTTCTAGTAATGCAAACAAATTATTTTTTACAAAAAAAATAAAATAAATAAAATTAGACTTCCTTCCCTCACTATATATCTTTCTTCAGTCAGACTATTTCCAACAGCATTTTTGCAAATTAGAGCAGGACAAACCTTTATGTTTTTCAGGCACATCTGTTGTAATGCGAGGAATATTTGGCAAGCAGTTCATCACCCAGACAGTAGCTATGATTCTAGAAGTCAAGAGGTGTCTATAGAACTAGTGGGGCTTCTGCATGTGAAAAAACGGTATTGCATAGGCGTTAAAGTGCTGAATGCTCAGTCTGATCCCCAAGTGGGCACCTGCACTACCAATTTTTAGAGGAAATTCACTCCCTCGTAGTAAGAATTGAAAGGTCAATTATTTTGAAGTGATTTTTTTTTTAAAAAAAGTCTTCTGTTTATTAACAGGAAAATTTATTTATTTGACAGGATTTTAAGTAATGTAGGAATACAAGAAGTAAATTAGCACATATAATTTTTTTTTAAATTTATGATCCATTTTGTATGGTCTCAAAGTTGGATGACCTCATTACTAATATTTGTTGTAAAAGTGAAACTTGTTTGCCAACCAATAAACAACTGATTGAGATTTAGAATATATTGTATTGATGTATGTACTATATGATTAATTTTTCTTTTCATTTTTCTCGCCTTTCTTTCCTTATGTTTTCAATATATAAACTTTGCTAATCCTCTGAGGCCCAAATAAGCCATGCAAAAGAAACTGATCTGCCTAGATAAATTACCTAAGCACAAAAATCACACAGTTTTTAGACAAGTAAACCAGAAAAATGGGATGGGTGTGTTTGTGTTGGCTGAGACAATATGCATAACTTACTTTTGAGCAGGTTAACATATAGGTCACTATGTGCTTATTTATAAACCAGCTGTAGTCACTCTGCTTATTTTAAAAGCCAGATTCAATCAGAGGTTTAAATCCCAAATTTCGGGGTTAGGGAGTCATATTATTTATTCCTTTGTAAGCTCCATGTTGATGGTAGAAGATTTAAATTCACTCAGCTAAAAGCTGTAAGAACCTTTACAAAGATAGTATTAATTTTATAAAGAGTGTAAGACTTTTTTGTGGTAAATTTTTCTTGTTCTACATATAGAGGAAATGAGGGGGGTTGGGGAGTTCTTTCAAAGGAACTTTACAGATCTCCAATTACTGCAGACTCTTTGTCAGCAGTGTCTAGGCATGGAGCCCCTCTTAGGGCAAAGCTAAAATGGATTTGCCAAATGATCACTTCTTTTGTAGTTTGTTAAAGTTTTTATTTTTTTTAAAGCAGAAATTCTACATACCACCAATCTATAAATGAAATCTTAAGAGGAGAAGAAATCATTTAGAGAAATCATTCAGTATCTATATATAGTTAAAAAATATATGACAAAAATATTTTTGAGCTGGGCCAGAGTACATCATAACCTTCATATCACCTCAAATTATTTTATATATCATTCCTTTTCAGTCAATTGATACGAGTATTTTTTAAGTCAACAGATTTTCAGTTGGAGGAGAACCATAAACTTTAACAGGAATTAGATTTTCTCACACCACACTTGGGCAATATTGGCAACTGAAAGATGCTTAACCCACCTATTCATAGATTACATTTGGCGATGAAAGAACTCTTTTTAGACATGTTTAAGGTTACTTCAGAAACAATGCGGCGTGGATTATGAGTACTTCTGCCATTTTTGCCAATCATACAGTAATCTACGGAAAGCAACTGTGAGTAAGACGCTAATTTCACAGAACAATGGGGAAACTACCTCAATTCAGCTTGCTGATTTTCTGATATTGCTACCTCCCTACCCATTAACTTTTGTGTTATATTACATGGAAATCTGAAGCAGGTAGCCTCTCCAGCTCTACATAGACCAAGTTGAAGAAAGACCATTTGATACATAAACTGGTGCAGAAGACCATTCAGTACTGTCAGTTACTAACAAGCTCTTGCATCAAGATGGAAGGAAGGGTGAGATTTTTGAACTCTCATAGATCATAATTGGTTTCAGAGAGATTGGAGATCCCAAAGATTTTCACAGGGAGATTATTCCCCCAAATTTTATGTAGCTATAATGAAAACAAAAGAGGATAAAGGAGTTAATTCTGCATACATTTCAATGAAAATTTGTGTATATCTACTACGTATTTGTTTAGTCCTATTTACACTAGCAAGGGCTAAATTTCTGAACTTGAATATGTTTTCCACACTTTCAATGTCGTGTTGTTGATGGATGAATAATTTTTCAATTTTCTTCTTTTTACCACTTTCCGTTGACTTCATTTTTTTCAATACCGTGTGACATTTATGACCTACTTATCTGCATATATTTTAATGAGTTTTTCTGATTTTCCTTTAAGAAATAAATTTTCATCAAGCAGATAACACTCTTCATTAGCTAGCATGTTATTTAGCCAGCTGAAAGTAAAAGTTATGCCAATAAAACAAACCAGCTTCTACTCCTTAATATTTGTATAATATTTACACTTGCTTTTTTTTTTTTTTTTTTTTTTTTTTTTTTTAAAGTTGAGTTCCAATGCTTTTTTTTCA
>NW_006159648.1:2000299-2021812 GCF_000334495.1 Tupaia belangeri chinensis
TGTGTGAAACACTTAGCAGCTTGAAAAATCACTCCAGTGCATGTGTGTATGTGTGTGCCCAAAATTCTGAGAAGAGAATGAAAGCGAAGGAATCTTGTCATGACTTACCCCTTCTTTTTTTTTTTTTTTTTTTTTTTCTTTTCTAAAGTTGAGTTCACATGCTATTTTATCAGGACCTCATGTTTCATTGATTCTGAAACAAATAGATTTTTGTACCTTATGTTCCTAGTTATAAATATTTGTGGAGAAATCCAAACTTTGTGAAGGAGAAGCAAATTGGAATTTTAACTAAATTTTATGAACATCCCTCCTTATTTCCACTCAATTAAAATGAAATGTAATGGAGTTAAATAATAAATTACTATGGTAAAACAGAATGACCAAAACTGGCATGAGACCAATTCTCTTAAAGTAAAAATAATCAGGACAGTATATTAATCAATAGTGGACATTAGAAACTTCCAGAAAAAAATATTCTCAACTCTAAACTAAAATGTAGTTTATGATCCATGTTTTTAAATTCCCATTGTAGTTTTTAAATGCTTATATATTGATAAAAGGATCTTTAAGATTTAGGTTTTTAATTTTTTAACTATTAACCTAGTTGGTGTGACAGAACTTTTTTATGATAATAGAGCTAAGCATATAAGAGAATTATAGTAACATTTATAATGGATCCATCCATGTACTCAGTTTTAGGTCAGATGCTTCACCTTTTCAGCCATACATGTTCAGATCCACTGACTAATTTGTTTGCATTAAAGAACATTAAAACTGTACTGACTGACTCTGACCAGAAGGGAGAAGAAAAATAAGTTGTTGAATGTCTAAAGATCAACTTGGAACTAACCTATAATCCCTTATTAACGAAAGAATTGTTTTTAGAAAATGTTCAGTAGTAGTGTGCCAAAGTGCTACTGAATGGAATATTTTTTGGGGGAAAAAAAGCCACTACAGAACCACAATGCTTGTCAAATTTACAGTAGAAAAAAATCTTAAGTTGATTTCGAGGAAATATGAAGATATTGGCATAAATCTAACAAAAATATTGAGATAAATTAACAATATACATGAACTTTCCAGTATATTGTATACCAAGGCATTAAAAATTTAATTAGTTCATTTTTAGTAATTATAATGATAACTCAGCATATAAATAATTAATATGTATTTCTAAGTAATGCTTTCAATATATCTTATGTTAGATTTCTGCAATTCAGTTACTTAGTAGGAAGGCAGAGACACAAAAATGAAGCAGCAACATTGCAGAATAACAATGAAGTATTGTTGGGTCAATGTTTTCTACAGAAGAATCTTCTTTGAGCTCCTAAAATACACTCAATGGATCCTGAGAGTAATTTCAATTTTGTACCAGCAAATGTGACCTTCATAGACCATCTGAAAAATATTATTGAACATCTAAATTTTAAATTATAGACTAGTAGAAATTAAAAGTATTGGGAGCTGCCTGTTTGTTTAGCCCATAAGACAAATCTTTCTTATTTTCTAAATAATCCTGATTACTTCCTCTTTGCTTTTAAAGAGAAATCAGTCTTTAGGTTTCACCTGTACACATTTTTATACACTCTGATTCCTGTTATCTGCGGCTTGCAGAGGAAGGCACTTGTTTACAATGTGACACACTTTGTAATTTTTTGCCATAAAACAGGTAGTTCATATGGTTTTGCATATTCTCCTCTGAAATAAAGTTATTGGTATTCTTTTCAAAAAAAATTAAAATGTCAGCACTTTTTACACATCTAGCATCTTTATGTTTCTATTGAAGTGTGTTGGTTTCAACTGTTTTAATGTTTCTCTTTCTCTTAATAACATGTCAAGTGCATTTTTCTCATTTGTTGATTTTTGTCCTGTTAGAGTATTTCAAAGCTATATGCAAAGTATGGTGTTTAAGAAAGCATGTGAAATAATTTTGACTTATGTGAAGAAGTCAAAGAAGACTATACATGAATAAAACCTCTATTTGGGATAAACAAATCTTTTGAACCAAACTAAGAATGAGGAGGAGCAAAACCATGTTGGCAAATTTATGGTGAAGTGCAAGACCTAAATTAGAGTTACAATGAAAAGTTTTCTGGAAAAAAAAAGTAATAAAATTATTTATAGTGATAAAAATCATATCCACAGTACCAAATACTAGTGTTGTGTTCAAAAACTGAAATTAGAGTTTTCCATATTATAATTTCATCCTGCTAATTCTATGGGCAATGCTAAATACGTTTAACACTCTAGATAGTTCTACTTTAGCAGCTATACCTTGTCTCATGAAAAAAACAAATATTTTATAAATGTTTCTTAAATAGAAGTATTTTGCCTCAATTCACCTTCATTCTCTTCTAATCTGCTGACTCTATTGTATACACCAACATGGTTAATGCTATTGGTAGCTTTGTACCTTTTAGAGCTTTATTATGAATCTTTCTAATAAACATTAAATTAATATTATATTGGAATTATGTACATTGTGCAAAATAATTCATAACCAACCAATATTCACATTACAGGATAATTCATTTATATATCTATATGAATAGTACAGTGAAACTAAACAAATAACTAAATAGCTTAAAATATTATTCTCAAGTCCTGTCTCTCTTCAATGACTGTAGACAATTCATGAAATTCTGCAAACAGTTGTACACTTTGTAGATTATCAAAGTACTCCATAATCCAAATGCATCTAAAAATATCTCCAATGCTTCTGTCATTCTAGAATGCTAACCAAAAGAGCTCGGAAGAAGAAAGTAAAGCAGACGTCTAGGATCTAATTTACACATTGCCATTCTGATTGAATAATTTCAAAATAAGGATGTTACACTCTTTGATCTAAGGGAGAGGTTACCGAAGATTGACAGTGAGCCCCAAATCAGAGAACTTTACATTTTAAGAGAGTCAAGTTTGTCTCAATGGCCCATGACTGCAAAATCCACAGCTGCACTTACAACACCTACCCACACCTAAAATAGCTTTGGAAAGTTTAAAAATTCCTTTGACCCTTGTGATTCTAACAGGCAAGATGATCCTGACTCCAAAATGAAATAGATCAACTGACCACAAGAGATGATTGGCAAAATTACAATAGCATCCTCAGTTTTTAATAGAGGACTTTGTGTTTGAACCTGCGGGCACAGTGACTAGGACAGAAGGTCCTCTTATGTCACTACTGTCTAGTCGTCTATTTTTTAATGCCTTGAATTTCAAGTTGCCACAATGGCTTATGTTTTAAATGACATTTTGAACAAAAACAGGGGAAATACATTTCAAGTTGATTTTCCTGCCTCGTTTGGGAATAAAGATTTCCTTTACCATCCTAAATATTAAAAGGTGATGTCTTGAAACAGCTGCAGACAATCAGAATGTGTTCCTTTATAAACAAGTATCGTTTTGTTTGAATATTCTAACCCTGATCTTTGCCTGTGAACTAGAAAATCAAGACATGTAGAGTCTGGATTATTTTCCCTCCATTTGGCTTCTGTGAATACATGAGAAGTGGATGGATAATTTGGAAGTTTTTCCAGACTGTTTTCCTCCTAGGCAAGCATTAAATCTAATTCAAGAGTTTCCTTTATTTAAAAAAATAAAAAGTTTATTTTAAAAACTAATAACTAATTGAGCTTATTCCTCCTTGCTAAGAAAAGTCCCTTTTTAGGAACAAGTATAGCTCTTACAGCCTTGGTCTCTTAGGATTCTCATATATTTACACATGGCCTTCTTTATCATGCACACCTTCCAGATTTCAAGCTACTGGATTTTTTTCCCCTTGTACAACCTTTTTCATCGTTTTTTTTTTTTTTTTTTTTTTTTTTTTTTTTTTTTTTTTTTTTCTTAAATGCTCTGTACAATCACATGTAAAACCATGAGCTACAAACCTCAATAAAAAATATTAGTAAACAATAAATGATGTAGTCACTGTGATTATATGGTTTTACCCAAACTTTGCTTTGGGGACAGTGTTTTGAATTGTAGTGGAATAACTGAAACGTGGATTCCCAATAGATTTTCTACACCCAGTACCCCAATGTCTTGACCTTCTCTCCTTCACACATTGAAAATGAAGTGAGGCTTTCTTTTTCTTTTTTCCATGTTGTCAGGGAACTGGTGCCACTGAGGTATCTGTAGGACTATTGGTCCTTTCTAGGAAGATAGGAAGTTAAAGTAAGAATTTCCTGTTTGACCTCAAAGTTTGCCATTAATCAGATCTTATCAAATTCACTCTGAAATCGACTGCCTGGTCTTTGTTCTGCCCTTCTCACACTATGGAGTAGTTCACTAAGATGCCCGTGGACCTCTGCTCTAAAGCAGAATCCACAGCTCTGTGCTGGGCTGTGTCATACCACTTTATAATAAAAGGTGTACTATATATTAGTGAATGTAACAAAGATGTTATCTAATCATTATTCTGTAGTCTCAGGGAGTCCGCTTGTTTTGTTTAGTATCACTAAGCATCAGTGAAATGAGTGCAAACCTCAGCTAGATAAATCTGATTTTGATTCTTTTTTATAATGTTGAAAATACATTTCATAAGAAATATTCTGTGAAAGACATGGCAGGGAACCAGCAGCTTCTGAGTGCCTCTTGTATTCCTGGCAGTTAATGTCGCCTCATTTACTCTTCCCATTAGTGTGGCAAAATGGATCTTCTTATACTCCTTTTTATGGGGGAGATGGAAGTTCAAATCTCACAATCCTAGAACTGGTAAGTTTTGATCCAAAATCTCTCAGCCTAAAGTCTATTGTATTTCCCTTGAATAAATATCATACTGTATCAATAATTAGTGAAAAAGGAAACAACCTACCCATTTTCATTTAAATGAAAGGGGGACAAATATTTAAGGAGCTATTAAAAACATGGAATTCGAAGTTCATGTGAATTTCCTTTTACTGGTCTTTAAGCATTGTATATATATATATATTTACATATATAATTGCATATATACTCACATACATATTTACATATATATGACAGCACTGGGATAAAAACATATTAGTACATCCATCTATCTGTCTGTCTTTCTATTCCTCAATTTAGAGAAGCTAGGAACACAAGCTTGATCAAGTTATTTAACTTTTCTAAAAATCGAGTTTCTCATCTCCAAGTATCTAAATACAATATTTGTTTTACACGGGATATATAATGTTCTAGACACACAAAAATCCCTCATCTAGAAAAATCTTTACACAATTCCTAGTAAATGAGAAGTAGATTCCGTTTGTGTCTTCGTCATTCATTTAGTTCTGTCCTTCCCCATTAATGGTTAGGTCATTGAAAAATGCTTCCCCTCAAATTCTGAAGTTCCACTCTCATCAGTATGAGTAGTTCTTTCCGTTATCAGAGCATGAACAATAACAGCAAGTTTCCTAGCCTTTACGTACACAATTTTTCAAAATATAGTCTTATTAAAAATTAGAAGTTGATTATTTATTTTGCTAAGAATCGCTGGTTGGCCATTTATTTATTTATTTATTTACTTGAGTTTGTGATAGGATAGGGCACATGTGCTCATCAGAAACGAGAGAGAAAGTGAGAAAGTTACTAGGTCTAGGACTTGAACCATGGTCTGCCATGTGAGAGTCTAGCACCTTAACCACCATGCTACCTGCTGATCCCTCAAAGTATAGTCTTTTTTAAAGAATTATTTTATTCTACTTTATTTGTTTTTTAAAAATTTTACCAGAGAGGGACAGAGTAAGAGAGAGAGAGAAAGGGAAAGTGAGAAAGCAAGGTGCCAGGTCCAGGACTCAAACTATAGTCAGTCATGTGAGAGTCCAGCCCTCTCAACCACCACGCCCCCTGCCAACCCTCAAACCATTTACCCAACCATTTTACCAACAGTACTTCAAGGCTCTAATGTGGCGTTTAAAATTTATACTCAGAAGGTGTCATCAGGTGAAAAGATGCTCATAAGAGTAAATATATTCAAGAGATGTGAGCTAAACAGAGATATGCTTTTTTGTGTGATTTTAGAGAATTCACAAAACTCCAAAAGAGGTATCAAATAGTGGGGGAGGGGAGGAGTGAGGAGGAGTTTTCAAAAAGTTCTGAAAAATGTGTATTATGAAAAAACTATTTCAGAAATTTTTGTACCAAAATAAATTCATATTTTAATACAAATTTTTTCTACTAATGTTTTGAAATCCACTCATACATTGTGGTATTTGATAAAATTATTTGGCCCTGAAATTCTTGAAGAACCTGAAGAGCATCAAGTTGAGAACTTATTCAGCCATGGGGGCCAGCAGGTGGCATGGTGGTTAAGGATGCTGGACTCCCACATGACTGACCTTGGTTTGAGTCCCAGACCTGGCAGCTTCCTTTCTTACTTTCCCTCTCTGTCACTCTCGCTCTGTTCTCTCTGGTCAATTTAAAAATAAATAAGCGACCAGCAGGTGGCCTGATGGTTAAGGTGTTGTACACTCCCACATGGCCGACCACAGTTTGAGTCCCAGATCTGGTGGCTTGCTTTCTTACTTTCCCTTCCTCTCTTTCTCGCTCTCTGTGTCTCTCTGTGGTCAAATTAAAATAAACGAATAGATAAATAAATTAAATAAATAATTCTTTTAAAAAAATAAACAAATAAAGTTAAATAAAATAATAATTATAAAAAAAGAAGAACTTATTCAACCACAGAACTCAGTTTCTGAAACACTACCAAGATATTTTTGTTACCTCTGAGTATTATCTTTCTGAGTGTGTCAATGAAATGTCGAAGGTGACTCCTCTAAAATTAATTGACTCTTTACATAATGATAAAATAATGTTATAAAAGTATCTCTGTTAAGTGTCTGCTCCCCATCTTAGATAGATAAAGAAACCTGGGATCAGTGCTGCTGTGAGAATTCTGCCCCAACCATAGAATCCCTTTATTTTGGTATAGCTTCCTATTTTCTCTTACCAAATATCCATGTGGCTACAGCAACTGGAGACAGAAGAGCCTTGACTCAGACCTGCGTCTCTCATTTTTAAAGTGCTTAGGAATTCCATAGGAATCCTGGCAAAATGCACGTCTTATTTTATGTCACTCTAGAAGTCATCTGTGGTTTTGCATTTCAGACAAACCCTTAGCGAGGCCCACGTAGCTGTTCCAGCTAGGGCTGAGGCACTTTGGCTTTCTCTGTGTCTCCCAGGTGCCTTGCTATCAGGTTTGTAAGTGAAATTTTATAGATACTGAGGAATATACTATACTATATAAAAGGAGAAATAGAGTTTCTAGATGTTGCTCAATTTTACCAAAACATAAATCTGTTAGTATTTTCAGAAATAAAAACCAAATTGATTCTTAGAATTGGCAATGATTACAGCGGTATTGAAATGAAAGTCATTGCTCTATGCCAGCATTTTAGGTTAAAAATGACATGGCAGGGTCGGCAGGTGGTGTGGTGGTTAAGATGCGTGACTCGTGGTCAACCACAGTTCGAGTCTTTTTTTTTTTTTTTTGAGAGATTTTCACTGTAGGGCGCGTGCGCTCGCCAGACAGACAGAGAGAGACATAGAGACAGAAAGCGAGAAATCACCCCCCAGGGGGGATGGTCACGCCGCAATCCCTTCTCCTCCATTCTCCTCTCGGGATCTTGGGCACGCATGCACACGCGCCCGGCGTGAGTTTTAAGCCACCGGGTCTGGGACACGAACCACGGTCGACTACGTGGGAATCCAGCGACATAGCCATTACGCTAACTGCTGGTTCCCCACAGTTCGAGTCTTGAACCAGGCAACTTGCTTTCTCATTTTGCCTTTCTCTCTCTGTCTCTTTATGGTCAAATTAAAAAATAATAATAACAAGTAGAATTAAATAATTCATTAAAAAAGGACATGGCAAAAAAGTAACTATACACACATGTGTGCACACACAAATACACATGCATTCATATGTACATGTCTGTGTGTCGGTGTATAATTGCATATAGATGTAATTTCATCAACTTAAAAAAGTAAGCTCAATTTTATTTACTTAGATTTTGCTATAGGGTAACATGTACTTGCCAGAGACAGAGACAGAAAGAGAGGGAAAATGAGAAAGCAGCTCCCAGGGATGGTCACCCCACAGTCCCTTCTCCTCCATTTACCGCTTTGAGAATTTGGGCACACATGCACACACACCTAACCTGTCTTTTAAGGCTCTGAGTCTAGGACTCGAACTGTCTTGATCTCCAAGATAACTTCTGGCCCTAACATAATTCCTTTAATAAAGATTTGGGGCTGGCCCGTGGCATGGTGGTTAAGGGAGGTAGATCCCACATGGCCTACTGAGCAGTTCAAATCCTGGTCTCAGCAGCTAGAAGAACATGCCAGGCGCATGTGCATGAGTGCACCAAATTCTGACAGGATGAAACAACGAAGGGAAAGTAAGAGCATGTCCAGTTGTGGGGTGGTGCTCGCTTGCGCTCTCTCTCTCTCTCTCTCTCTCTCTCTGACTCTCTCTGGTTAGAGTACACAACCTCTGGAAAAATTTTAAAAAGGGAGTTTCTTAGCTAAATGATATTTTCCTCATAAGTATCTATCTGAAAAACATTGAAAATACCTGTTAGAGATAATTAACTGATTTTGGGAGTATGCTAAAAATCAGTCTGATCGTTGCAACTTGAGATACTTACTGTGTAAAATAGAGAATAAAATACGTGAAAAGTTTATGAACATCTAGAAAGTAACATGGTTTTGAATTACATAGATAATTTCTTTTTTTTTTTAGGTTTTTGCCATAGGGTGCTGCCATGAGCAGCAAAGAAAGGGAAAGTAAGAAATCACTCCCGGGTTATGGCCATGTTTTAATTCCTTCTTCTCTCAGGATTTTGGGCACACATGCGCATACTCCCGGCATGACTTTCAAGGCAGTGAGTACAGGACACGAACCCCCATTGTCTATGTAGGAATCTAGTACCTTAACAACCATGCCACATGCTGGCCCCTAGATAAATGCATTTCTGAAAATGATTAATAATAATGACTTATTTTGCTATATTACTAAAAAGTTTATTACCTACAAAGAATCTTTCTCTGAATAAACTAATACGACAAAGATGAACTTGTTTTTTCTATTCATCTCTGAGACACTTTACCCAGGGTTGGCCGTCATAGCAGTAGATAATCACAGTTCTCTGAAAGCAAGAATATGTGAATCTCCAAAATATTTCTTCTGTTTGTATTTCCAATTAGGAAAAAAAAAAAAAGCCTGACTAAAATCTTTCATTTTTATTCTGATATTCACATCTTGCTTATTTAAGACCTAAATAACATATTTAATATTTAGTATAGAGCCATGATTTTACCAATTAAACCATAATTTCAAAAATTAACAATTGCTTTTAGGTTTTCTGCCATTCGGCACATGTGCTTGCCAAAGAGAGACACAGAAACGGAGAGTGAGAAATCACCCCCCCACCCCCCACCCCAAGCAGTATGCCATATCACAATACCTTCTCCTCCATTCTCCTTCTAGGATTTTGAGCTCTTGAACTCACATGCCCAGTGTGTTTTTCAAGCCATCGGGTCCAGGACTTGAGCCACTGTTGGCCACATGGGAGCCTAGCATTTTAACCACCACGCCACCTGCTGGTGCCAACTAAGAATTATTTTTAAATGATGGGGTAAAAAGATAAGGTGAGGTAAAATTTATTTGACCAGAGAGAGGGAAAGTGAGAAAGGAAGCTGTCAGGTCCAAGACACCAACCATGGTGAGCCGTGAGGAGAGCTTTCTCCTTTTCTGTCTGGCTTGAATACATACCCTCTGGCAAAAGACAAACAAAACCTCCAGATGATTTACTGTGCAGTTTGGACTGAGAATCACATAGTTAACTGCTTAATAAGTATTGGATGAGTATTTGCTTACTCAAGTTTAAACATTCTCAAAATAGCTTGCAGTTTTTTTAAAGTAGAAACATACAAAGTACATGAAACCAGAGAAATGTTAATAATTGCCCAAATATTATTTTCTTCTTATCTCTCAAAAAGGATAGCATATTCTCCAATGAACATCAACTGAATAGTTAAACTATCTTTCATCATTTAATTCATAAAGATTCTCGTTCAAAATGCCTGTTTCTAATACCATTTAGAAGGTCCACGAATATGATCACAGAAGAAAGAAGTCAGTTGCTTAATTTTAAGTAGAGTATAATTTACAGACACATACTGGAAATTCTTTACATCAAACAAAGTATCTTCAGGCTCCCTCAGGTTGACTATAATCAGGCCATATATCTAGGTGGTATTTAGCACAGTATCACAGCTATATAAAAATCGACTTTTTTTTAGTATTTTTTTTTTTTTTTTTTTTTTTTTTTTGTTTTTTGTTTTTTTTTTTTTTTTTTTTTAGTTTTTTGCCATAGGGCACATGCGCTTGTCACAGAGAGACAGAGCAAGATGGTGAGAGAGAAAGTAAGAAATCACTTCTCAGGGTGATGGCCACACCATGGTCTTTTCTCTTCTATTATCTTGTGATTTTAGACACACACACACACACACACGCATGCAGCCAGCAAGATGTTCAAGCCACCGGGTCCTAAACTCGAACCGTGGTGGGCCATGTGGGAATCCAGTGCCTTAACCACCATGCCACCTGCTGGCCCCCAAGACTGTTTTTAAAAGTAAATTGACTAATTCCACACAGTGAAACTATGAGTTGAAGAATCTTCATTTTTTATTATTCAAATGCATAATAAATAATATTTCTAGTTTCTTCAATATGTTTCTCAGAATCATGTTTAGCTTTTGTAGGGCACTGAATTCTCATCTTTGAGTTTTAGTGAACAGATAATTTTTTTTTTATTTATATATTTTTTAGGTTTTTGCTATAGGGCACATGCACTAGCCAGAGAGAGACAGAGTGACAGAGACAAAGGAGAAGTGAGAAATCATCTCCCTGGGGGAAAGCCATGCAGCCATCCCTTCTTCTCTGTTTTCTTCTCAAGATTTTAGTTACATGCACATGCCCAGCATGATTTTCAAGTCACCAGGTCCAGGACTCAAACTGTAGTCAGCCGTGTGGGTCCAGCATCTTAACCATCACCTGCTGGCCCCTAATATTGATTTCTAAAAGTTGCTCTAAGCAGGAATAAGATGAACAATCACATGGAAGGTAAGAGAGAAACCAGGAATAATTCCTTAGATAGGAAAATCGCTTCGGTTGGGGTCTCACACCCACTAGCCTCTCCTTCAAGCTTTAGCAATAAGACAAGGAATTAGTACAACTCAGTTACCTATGCTACTGAAGCATGGATAGTGTGGTGGGGTGGTAGTGTTGAACTCCAGCGACATCTCCCCATCAACTCATAATGCAAGTCTGGAGCATCATTAAAGGGCTTCGTGCAGGATTAATAAGAAAGAATTCCTGATGTATTTTGTATGTCTGCTACAAAAGGGGGAAAAGGTCACAGATGGGACTAATAACTCAAGTGCAAAATTGGTACCATCTCTGCTACACAGGTTTTTAATACAAATATCTAGCATCCACATTTGTGAAGAGTTCAGAGCCCTAGTCCTCCTCCATGTTTAAAGCTTCTTTCTTTCTTTAATAAGAGTGAGAGACAGAGACAGAGAGAAAAAGAAAGACAAGCACCCTCAAAAGGGTCCTGTCCCAAGATTGACTCCTCAGGCTTCGAGCCAGCCAGGATCATGGGTTCGTGCCTGGTGTGTACAGGTCTCCCAGAAAACCAAACCCACAATGTTCCATGGATTTAGTATTGCTTGAGTAACACATTGCCATTGTACTATGGAGGCAGCCCCCGCTCTTTTTATTTTTTTTTTGTTCAGAGGGTACCCTCACTCACCAGAAGAGAGAGCATTCCCCAGTGGGGTGTGGTCACCCCACAATCCCTTCTTGATTTCTCCATCTTGTTGGAAAATTTCTTCTTAATTTATCCATGGGATTTGGGGCACATACACTCATGGACCTGGTATGTTTTTCAGGCCACCGGGGCTGGGATTTGAATTGAGCCTTGTGGGCTCTGGCTCCCTTAACCACTGGGCCACAGACTGGCCTAAGCCAGCCTCTTTGTGATGCTACACAATGCTATTTTCGTTATGCAGAGATAGAAAACAGTTCCCATGTTTATTTCACTCATTTACACTGGCTTTCTATTGCTTACTGGGTTACGTTTAGGACAATTTTCTTTTCTTACCCAGTATTTTTCACAGAGCCCTCGGCCCTCTATCTGACCACACCCCTGATCCTTCTGCCTTAGCATTGGGCTACACTCCAGTCAGTCTCATCTCAGTATAGGATCTCTTTTCTTTTTTAAATCTTTTCCTACCCATCAGTCTCCTTCCTGGACTTCCTTTAATTTAAAAGCTTATCCCTACTCCTTTTCCTCTTTTGTCTCTGTGTTCCATACAAGGCGTTTATATCTTTGTTGTCTCTTTGTTCCATCAATCAGCAGCACCTTCTCTCACACAGTCTAGATCTAATCACCATCAGTTCTCTCCTCGGTTTCTCTTCTCTGGATGGTCACAGATCTGCCTTGGCCTCAGCCCACAGTCATAGTTTTTTTTTTCTAGCTCATATTCACCCATCTCTATGGGCTTTTCCACCCATCGCACTAAGCCATTTGTCTTTTTTGTTTTACTTTTTTGTTTCTCTGTATAAATTCTCAGAATTGCAGACCCCAAACAACCTTTGACATCTGTAGTCCAGTTCTTTTGCAGATGGTAAACGGAGGGCCACAGAGGGCCTGCGATTATTCAAGGTCATGCCTCCTTCATGGTGGAGCTACTTCCTTTATTTGTTTATTTGTTTGTTTATTTATTTAAGGTTTTTGCCATAGGGCTTGTGCACTCCCTAGAGACAGAGACAGAGAGAGGGAAAGTAAGAAACCCCCTAGGGGGGATTACCATGCCATAATCCTTTCTCTTATTCCCCTCTTAGATTTTGGCCATGCACACAAACGCCTAATGTGATTTATCAAGTTGCTGAGTCCAGGATTCGAACTGCTGTTGAACATGTGAGATTCTAGTGCCTTAACCACCATACCACCTGATGGCCCCACTTCTTGATCGGAGTTTCTTTATTAGCACACTTTACACTATGTTAATTTTTCCATATTTTTCTGGTTAAGCCCTCCTACTGCAGTATGCCTAAGTCATGTAGGATCTAATTTCTCCTCTCTTATTGGAGGAATTCAGGAAGCTTTGCTTTTAATAATAGAACCATAGCCCAAACTTCCTAAAGCTAACTGAAATTAAGAAAAAAAATTCTTAGAATTAAAAGTACTTTTAATGGAATTAGAAAATTTATTGATTCACCTAGAGAAGGGTGAGGGTAGAACTAATTGGGAATAAGACAATAAACACAGTGCAAATTTTCTCTCTGTTGTATTTCTGTCTCTCCCTGTGTATACCTTGATTTCTTCCCCATCAGGCAATGTGTGTGTGTGTGTGTGTGTATGCTTTTTTAAGAGAGATATTTGTTATAGGGTGTATGCACTCATTGGAGAGGCAGAGACAGAGAGACAAAAAATGAGAAGTCACCTCCCAGGGGGTGGCCATACCCCAATCCCTTCTCCTCCATTCTCCTCTCAGGATTTTGGTCATGCACGTACACACACCGGGCGTGAGTTTTAAGCCACCAGGTGTGGGACTTGAACACCAGTTGACTGGGTGGGAGTCTAGTATTGCAATTATTAACACCATCAGGTAATATTTTAGTGACCCAATCAGTGTCCAGGCTTTGAACCTGAAGCACCCGAATTAAAAGCTTGCTCCTTTCAGTTTCGCAGTCTTGTGATTTTGACTAAGTTCTTGTCTAAACCTCCATTTTATTTTTAACTATAATATAGATAATAATACAATCTACCAAATAGGATTACTGGGGTAACAGAGTTAAAAACCATAAATACTAACATGTGTAACAGTGCCTAAAGCATAATAAATGCTTAATAAATGTAACCAAGACACCCATGGCGTGGTGCCTAAGGCCTGGATCCCACATGGCCAGCTGTGCAGTTTGAGTCTCAGAACTAGTGGCTTGAGGAACATACAGGGTGCATGCATGTGTGCCCCAAATTCCAAAAGAACGGAGAAATGGAGGAGAGGGGAATTGCAGCATGACCATCCCTCATGCTTTCTCACGTCCTCTCTCTCTCTTTCTCTCTCCAACCAGTACCTGAGCCCTCTGACTAAACGTTTTTTTAAAAAATTTGTTACCTATTCTTGGATGGTCATCCTTTTTCCATAGATAGATTCGTGTTTACAAGCCCTTTGAGCTTCGGTCACATAGTTCCTTGAGAACGCGGAAAGGCTCTTCTCTTGAATCTTTGGTTAAGAAAAATTGGAAAGGAAGGCTCCAGATTCGCCATGTTTTGTTCTTTTCCCTTTTGTTAAATGAATTTTGCCCAGAGGGATGGGGTACCTTGATCAGTCCACCTTAGGGTCTTGTTGATGTCTCCCAGCTAGGGCAGCAGAGTTCTACCAGAAGCTGATGTGAGGAGGAAGCTGGAAACACATGCTTGTGTTCGTAGTTCTTCCTCTACTCTAGCTTGCTTAGTCCATCTGAGACATGAACTTTAAACATTGTTCTTTCGTATCTTTTGTTAGGCTTATTTATGTCTTCCATAAGCAAGAGAGAGAGAGAGAGAGACGGCACCCCCAATAAAGTCTTGAAGCTGCAATCCACCCCTGCCTCTGCCAGCCTTGGCTCATGGGTATGCACAGGCCCAGCCTGCTCAGGGAGATTTCCAGGTTCAAACCCAGAACCTTCCTATGTAGGTCAGCCTCCCAGAGCATCAGGTATTTCCTGTGCACCATCATCCGAACCTGGCGTTTCTTATCTAAATTGTGCTTCACATCCTGAGATGAATTTTTGTTCATATTTATTCAATTCCATTTTTATCTCAGCACTGTAATGCTAATTAAAACAATAATTATACTCGCATTTCAATCAGAACTACAAAGCTGTACATTTCCATTGGTAACAATGAATTTTTGTAAAGACAGAGATGCCATTTTCTTTTATTTAAATTTATTTATTTATTGTTATTCTTCAGTTTGGCCGAAGAGAAACAGAGAGAGAGAAAAGGAGAATGAGAAAGCAGCGGCCAGGTCCAGCTCTTGAACCTTGCTCAGTCATGTGGGAGTCCAGCACCTTGACTACCACGCCGCCTGCTGGCCCCAGTTATAATTCATTTCTATTCTGTCTTTACTAAGCCTTAATCATAAACATTACAAAATCATAACTAGAGGCCAGCAGGTGGCGTAGTTGTTATGGCACAGGATTCTCACATGATCAACCACAATCTGAGTCCCTGACCCAGTGGCTTGAGAAACACGCTGGGCACATGTGTGTGCATGCCCCACATCCCAGGAAGAGACTGGAGAAGAAGGGATTGCGGCATGACCACGCCTCTGGGAGGTGATTTCTCACTTTCCCTCTCACTGTCTCTCTCTTTCTTTCCAGTGAGCCCTATAGCCAAAACCTTTAAAAATGATAAATAAAAACGAAAATCAGAACTGTTTACTTTTTCTATTCACTCTTCCAGTACCAAAGAACTACATTTTACTCTTTTAACTTTAAACATTTCAAGTAGAGAAAAAGGACTTTTTCTAAACACTGACATGTCCTTGAAAAGATAATTAAATTGGTTTTGATAAAAACTTTTTCTCAAAAAAAGGTAGAAATGAAAATGCTAGTGAGTTTAATCCAGGATTAGCAAGAAATATCCAGAGAAACTCTTATTCTCACCAAGCCCCAAGGCTTATAACTGAGGGCTATACATAACCACTATATATACATCTAAATAAATGAACAGTCGCATGTAAAAGAATGCTCCCACTCTGAACAATCTTTCCTATAAAATTGGAGGGACTGTCTCCAAAGGATACCTGACACTAAGAATTTTATTTGAATGCGGATTACTGATCTCATCCTCCAACACACACACAAATGGGATTATTGACAGAGGAAAGACATGAAAAAAAATATATAGATGTATGTGTGTGTGTGTATATGTGTATATATACACACACAATTCTAGCAAACAAAAATGAATGCTGGTGTTTTTGTTTTGTTTTGTTTTGTTTTCCCAATTTCAAGAAGGCTCCAGGAGCAATATTTTTGCAACATGCATTCTTTGTTAAAGGAGATAAAACTCCTATTTAATGACACAGGATTTCTTTATTAGTATTTATTTATACAAATTTATTTAATTTTATTTATTATTAAAATTATTTTTAAATTTGCTATAGGGCATGTGCAGTCAACAGAGAGAGAAAGAGAGAAAGTGAAAAAGCAAGCTGCCAGGCCCACAGATTGAACCATAGTCAGCCACGGGGGAGTCCAGTGCCTTAACCACCATGCCACCTGCTGGTCCTATGCCACAGCATTTCTAACCCTACCAAAAACATGTTGGAAGTGAAAAACTATTACAGTTCCACCTCTCCTGCTCTCAATGACGTACACGTATGTACAGTTGTGTTTTATTTTTTTACTATCCTCAGTTTTATCTTTCAGTGGAGGTAGTTACTGAGCTTTTATGAATAAACCAGAGGAGGTGCTACTGAGTTTTGATTTTCCCTCTGAAGCATTTGTGGAAGTATTAAAAACCAGACAAAAATAAAAACTGAGTTGTCTCATTAAAAAAAAAATAGTTTGAAATATTTCAAATCGGAGACTCTGAGAGCTGGACTTACATCAGAAGAAATTCCTTATTATTTCCACTAGATTTAATTTAAAACAAGCTACAGGGGAGATCATCATACGGAAATGATACAAATCTTTAATTAGAATAATTAAAGCCTAATTGTGATTTAATTACAGATAAGATTAAATTTTGCCAAGTTAAAAAAAAATTCAATTGAATGTTAATGCTTGATTGAAGGCTCGTTAGATCTAACTGTCTAGATTTTGGAATTGTGGAACTTGATTATGAAAATAGACCTGTATCTTCACCTTTGTATGTAGGCTGAAGCACTTTCACACCTTTTTATTATAGTGAAGTTTTTTAGGTGATAGAACGATCAGCCGTTCCTATTTCATGTCATCCCAAATAAATGCTAAAATATACAAAATCAACATAGACTTTCACTTGTCTCAGAGGAATACCGTCTTCAAGAACAACTCAAAATACCGTGGAATAAATCATGCCAGGAGCTTATGTAATCACATGCCCTAAGTGTTTGAAAATGCCTTCCAGAGAAAGAAGTGCTTAAAAGGATTATAACTCTCAAGCCTATTGTAACTAAGCATATTATGCTACAAATAAATCCTGGTGTGACTCTTACAGAAAATAGGTCCTATAAAGACTATCCTTTAAAGGAGAAATACAGACTGTCTGTGCATATCATAAAACTTTTTTGATTAAATGAGCTGACGCTCTGGATGTCTCCGGAGTTTTAGAATGCTACTCAGCAATTATGTCCCCATTGAGATTTAATTATCCCATTAGATATTTATTTACTACTACATATTAAGTTACAGTACACCATTAGAGTCAGTGGACTAATAAAGATGTAAGAACTACTGGATGGAAACAGCTTAGCCAATAATTATTTTGAAATATTTTGCAAATATTTAACACTGCCCACAAGAATGCCATGCCCATAGCAGGCCTCCAATAAGTATTTTTGGAAATGGTATAATGGATGACCTGACTTTTTTACTTGACTACTATTTATCTAGTTTCTTCTGTAATGAAACATGTAGGGATTCACTTAGGATTTTTTTTTTTTTATTTTAGAGAGAGATATTTTTGCTGTAGGGTGTGTGTGCTCACTGGAGAGACAGAGATACAGAAAGCATCTCCCCAGGGGAGCAGTGGCCTCACTGTAATTCCTTCTCGTCCATTTCCCCTCAGGATTTTGGGCATGCACAGATATGTGGCTGACATGTGTTATAAGCTGCCAGGTCTGGGACTCAAACCACGGTTGACTACGTGGGAGTCCAACAATGTAACCATTATGCCATCTGCTGGTCCCTCACTTAGCTTTTTATTTATTTATTTATTTATTTATTTTTGAGAGGTTTTGCTATAGGGCGTGTAAACTTGCCACAAAGACAGAGAGAGACAGAAAACGGGATGGCCACACTGCAATCCCTTTTCCTCCATTCTCCTCTCGGGATCTTGGGCATGCACACACATGCGCCCGGCGTGAGTTTAAGCCACCGGGTCCAGGACTCCAACCGTGGTTGACTAGATGGAAGTCCAGCGACATACCCATTACACCAATGGCTGGTCCCCCTCACTTAGGATTTTAACTTGAATCCCCAAGTATATAAGCAAGCTTAGGGAAGAAAAGCATGGAGAAATGGAAGAAGGTAGGGGGAAACTTACCAGTACTAGGGACTTTTTTCCCCTAAAATCCATTTTTGTTCATTTACTTTTCATTTTAAATCCTTGAGGGGTACAGCATTGCATGGATTCTGTGTCCAGTGGCCTTAGCAGGAAGGCTGCTTTGAAATTTGGCTCAAACCATACCACTGTAACGTGGCACGCATAAGCTTTCCCCAGATTACTCTGCTATCATTTGGTTTGCGACCAGGAGTCACTGTATTGCTTTTTGCTTTGTACCCATAAGCACACCTCTTGCCTAAACAGAATTCCATTTTATCTTAGACATGAACTCTTTCTTTCTTTTTCTTTCTTTCTTCCTTTCTTTTTTTCCCCCATTTCTGGGCATGTACACTAACTAGAGAGAGATAGGGACAGTAAGAAATCACTCCCCAAGGAAGATGACCACATAGCAATCCCTTCTCTTCCATTCTCCTCCAGGATCTTGCTTGGGCACATGCACACATACCCAGCATGCTTTTCAAGTCACTAGATGCGGGACTCGAACCACTGTCAGTTATGTAGGAGTTCAGTGATGCAACAGCTATGCCATCTGCTGGCCCCAACTCTTCCTGTTTTATGAAGAGTTGTGTGCTCCCTTTGGTTCCTGACATCTAACATATAACCACCAAAAATGGCTTTGGACGTCAGCCTTCCAGATATGGTTGCCATTTTAGAAGTCCAGTTCCCAGCAGGCCTTCACAGGCTCCTGGATGGTTGAAAGAGAACTGAGGACATTTTTACGTGTCCTGTTAGGGTTTTTTCCTGCCAAAATTGACCAGATCTTGGCAAGAAAAGGTTGACTGAGTTAAAAATATACAGAAGACTAAAGATAATGCCTTTGGATAACTATTTCCATTTTGTAGTTCTTCTAAGAAAAGAGAAAATCTGATTTACGATCTCAAAGTAAGCTTAGTAGTTTCCCAGTAAATTGGTGTTTATATTACACATCTTAGTCAAAGAGTTTAGAAAAAAGTTATCAAGCCTTCAAAATAATCTCTATTGTGATGACATTTCCACAGCTTGAAGCATACAGAAGTTATTCTAAGACTTGTCAATGTTTCCCCAACTATTCAGACAGACTTCTTTTCTGAGTGAAGAAGGGCGAAGCATGGTTTCTGTGGGTCAAACAAATTTGGAAGAAAGAGATCGAACAAATCTAAATACATTTTTTACAGTAAGATTGGCAAAAAGCCTTAGTATACTAACCATTGTGAGAGTCCTCAAAGCATAAAGCAAGTATTTATTAGGATATAAAAAGAAAATTGAATAAGAACATTAGCCATCCATGACTAAGTCCATGAGCCATTGATTTCTAAACCTAGTCCTCAATTAATGATTCTCAGTCATGGTCTCTTTTTGTTAAGATATTGGGGAGGGAACCAGCAGTTGTTGTAATAATGGCTGTGTCACTGGACTCCCATGTAGTCGACTGTGGTTCGAGTTCCAGACCTGGTGGCTTAAACTCACACCAGGCACACATATGTACATGCCCAAGATCCCAAGAGGAGAATGGAGGAGAAGGGACTGTGGCATGGCCATACCCCTTAGGGGGGTGTTTTCTCACTTTCTGTCTCTCTGTCTCTCTCTGTCTGGCGCACGCCCTATAACAAAAAAAAAAAAAAAAAAAAAAAGGAAAAAAGTGACAGAGAAAGCTTACTCTTCAGTTTCTCTCTGTCTCTCAAGGTTTTATTTATTTCTTCTGTGAGAGAAGGTGATAGACACAGAAATAAACAGAGAGACAGGCAGCACCAACAAGGTCTTCGCCCTACCATCCATCCCCCTGCCCCAGCCAGCCCAGATCACAGACATGTATGCACTCACTGTGCGTGGGAAAACTTCAAGATGTAGAACCCAGAACCTTCCCACATGGGTCTACCATTACAGAGTATTGTGTTGCCATCTTGCCATCAGTTACTCTCTTTGGTGGGACTAATATATGTAGAAGTTGGCAAAGTAAGCTACGATTATTATTACTAATAAAACTTTGATATTTGATATGTCAAATTACAGTTTGTCTGGCGAAAGCCTATATTCCCTATCTTTTACTGTAGTCAGAGGAGGCCGGTGAGAAGGAGGTTGAGACTATGAATATTGTTTCCAGGAAGGCTTCTTAAAGGAGACTACCTCTTGTGCAGTGAGTCTATTACTCTTCTTCTTCTTTGTATTTATTATTTTTTTAAGAGAGATTTTTTGTTATAGGGCCCATGTGTTCCCCAGAGGGACAGAGAGAGCCAGAGAGACAAAAGGCTAGAAATCACCCCCTCTAGGGGGATGCCCACACTGCAATCCCTTTTCCTCCATTCTCTTCTCAGGATCTTGGGCATGCACACACACACACACACATACATACACACACAGCATGAGTTTTAAGCCATTAGATCTGGGACTTGAACTCCAGTTGACTACATGGGACTCCAGTGATGTAACCACTATGCCATCTGCCCGTGCCTTTTTTTTTCTTAAGAGAGATTTTTGCTATAAGATGTGTGCACTTTCCAGAGAGTAAGAGACAGACAGAGAGACAAAAAGCAAGAAATCACCCCCATGGGGGATGACTTTGCCACAATCCCTTCTCCTCCATTCTCTTCTTGGGATTTGGGGCATTCACACACACGCACCCAGCATGCTTTCTAAGCCATGTAGAAGTCCAGTGACGTAACCATTACTCAATCTTCTGGCCCCTCTCCTTCTTTATTCTTGTTTCAATACAGCTGTGATGGCTAGAGCTCTGGCAGCCATCTTGGATCATTAGGCAACCTTCAAAAAGACAGCTGTAAGTGAAAGATGGCAAAGCAGTGAGACAGAAGAAGCAAAAATCTGTATTGATCATGCAGTTCTGCACAACCTTGAACTGTCCACTTCTGAACTCTTTAATCTGATTGAGGAATCTCAGTCTTCTTGTAGTCACTGTCATTTATATCTCTCTGTCATATGCAGTTAAATGTAAATCTTCACTGGTAGAGAAATGAATCAGTTAAAAGTATTGTTTTCTTTTTTGGACAGAGATGAGCAGAGGTAAGAATAATAATAACATCATTTCTTTAAGGATAAGGGGAAAGCGGTGGTGCTTTTCAGCCTTAAACTGCAGATTCACATCAAGGTCTCCTTTTAGGATGTTGAGAACAGAACAATGCCATCTCATTCTGAGCTCTTCATTGATTATGTGCGAGGGTGGGGGCAATTTCAGCTATCGTTGAGCTCCAGCACAGCATGATTTCTCATTACCAGCCTGCAGTTATCG
>NW_006159648.1:2021843-2031962 GCF_000334495.1 Tupaia belangeri chinensis
AGTGTCCTCTCAGAGTTGTAATCATTATGAAAATAGCCATGAAGTGCTTAGTCAAAAGATAGTAAAGTATGCTTCAATTAAAACCTGATAATAACGACAATCTTCCTTTTTTTTCTTTCTGTTTTTATTTATTTATTTATTTTTAATGTTTTACTCTTACTACAGGACACATGCACTCACTGGAGACAGAGAAAGACAGAGGGAAAGGGAGACTCACTTCCAACACCACAATCCCTTCTCCTCTTCTTTACTCAGGATTTGGGGCTGTTTGCACACATACCAGGTATGTCTTTTCTTTCTTATGCATGAAAGCTGCCTCTACCAACACTTAACTACTCGATTAGAATCCAACACCAAGTAAGGCAAAGAGGTGGCATGGTAGTTAAGGTGCTAGACTCCCACATGGCTGACTATAGTTTGCGTCCCAGACCTGGTGACTTGTTTTCTCACTTTCCACTTCTCTGTCTGTCCCTCTTTGGTCAAATTAAATAATAATAATGATAATAAACAAAATGAAATAAATAATTCTTAAAAATAAAAAAAAAGACACCAACACTGGGTAAGTATTAGCAAGGGCCATAATGACAAACACACTATCAGGTGGCCCTTAAACCAATGTTATATTTTCTAATTAGGGAGAAATGGCCACATACATGATTTAATTTTCCTCTTTAAAAGGCATTTTACCTTCTTACTGAAAGATCAGTAACATATAACTCTCTTTTCAGGTAATACAGAAGGCACATAACTAGCATGATATAATCATTTACAGATTATAAGCAATTGGTGCGAAATATTGCTTGTTGATAAAGTTGCTTAAATGAACATTTGTGTTCATCAAATCAAGATCTTTTCTCATATAATCTCTGTACCTAGAAATTGTAAGGAGCAAACAGAAAGAGCATAATTAGGAATAGTGGAAAGTAAAAAGATGAGCTTTAGTAAGTGGTTACCAGGGAGTATGTTTAAGATGATTGGAGATATGGGGCCAGCAGGTGGTGTGGTGGTTGAGGTATGGGACTCCTATAGTCCGAGTCCTAGAACTGGTGGTTCACCTTCTCACTTTCTCTCTCTCTCTGTTTCTCTCTGGTAAGATGCATGTGCCCTACATCAAACTTAAAAAATAATAATAATTAATAAAATTAAATAATTCTTTTTTAAAAACATGATTAGGAATAAACATATAAGTATTTAAAAATGACTTGTAATCTGATTTGATTGGTTCTCAGGTTTCTGGCCATAGGCAGCCCTGCTGCATGCTTTCCATTTTGAAATGGTAAGACTTTCAAATTACATGAAGAGTGCTGTCCTTTTATAAGTATTTTCCCATAACAACAATATAAACCTTTAATAAATCACAACAAAACCACTGTTATACAAAGAAAAAAATCCCTGAAGCTAGTACTGCAAAAACGAGAAATAGCTAATGGCCTTTCTCATCCCATGCTGTGTAAAATATTAAGTCCTACATCCTACAGGGTTCTATGTGATCCCGCCCCCAGTTTCTCCTCTGACTTTGTGGCCCACTCTCCCCCCACCCCCTGCATTCTTTGCTCTCAGCCATGCTATTCCTCAGATTCAGAAGGGATGATCTTGCTGAACAGCCTTGACGTGCTGTTCCCTCTACTTGAGAGCTCCTTCTCGAGAAAATCCTTGTAGTTGTTCCCAAACTCAAATCAGGTTCACTCGCCCAAGCGCTCTAAAACCAAGCCATAGGCACGTGGTATGATGAAGGAAAGTACAGCTTTATTGCAAAGTGCAAAGCAAGGAGAGCGGGCAGCTCATGCTGAAAAGACCCTGTCTCCCCGAGATGGTCCCCACATGCGTTTTTAAGGGCCAGAATTAGGGGTAGAGGTTCCAGGTGTGCGATTAGTTCAGTGATTGGTTTAAGAGGGTGTGATCATCTCTTCGGCATTCTTGATCGGTGAGGCCTTAGATGATCAATGTTCTGGGAGGGGGCGATCATCAGGTCTTAGGCGTGTTTCAGCCTGGAAGTGATGTGGTCAATGATCCTTGTCCTACAAAACATCTTAAGATATATGTGACACAAAACTTCTGCATCTTAATTCCTACAGTTAAGAAACTGACTTCTTTGACAAAGAGGAAAGTTATAAGCTTCTTTTTGGTACATTAAAGTGACAGATAGTTTTTAGATAAACGTCATCTATTACTACAGGAAGGTGTGGTTTACCGTAAGCTAGGGTATACATTCAAATAATGATCTCAGGGAGGGAGTGGGTGTAGTCAGGGTCCAGAGACTTGAATGTAGCATCTACCTTTAAATGGACCTCTCTTGTCAGTCAATCTGGATAGATACTTTTAGTTCTAATCAGTTTTCATTTTGGGAACTTACACTTTCTTCTCAAAAATAATAAAAATAAAGAAACTGAAGGTTCGCTCCTTTTAGAAGGTCACAGCTCGGTTTCATAGTTACTTCCCACACTTCCTTCAAGTCTTTTCCTAAAAGTCACCATCGCTGTGTGGTTTCCCTAAACATTTTATTTTAAAATCCGTCAGTCTCCCTTTCTTACTCCTCTCCATTTTTCTCTTGACATTCTCTCATTTATCCAGCATATGATGGGTCTATCAAAATTATATTTTCATAAGCATAGTGATTATTTTTTGTGTTTTTAACTAGCATATATTTAATACCTAGAATTGGACGTGGCACATAGTAGACACTAAACAGATATTTGTGAAGTAAATGCATAAATAAATAGATAAGTGATAAGGAGAACTAAACGAAACAAAGCATCTTATAAAAATTGCTACTGAAGTCTGAAAATGTAAATACTGACTAGATATTTGAGAATTTAAAAATTATTTTAAATTTTTAAAGTATTATTTTATTTAGCTTTATTTATTTACTTATTTGTTAATTTGACCAGAAAGAGAGAGAGAAAGTGAGAAAGCAAGCATACAGGTCTGGGGTTGGCCATGGGGGAGTCCAGTGCCCCAAACCACTATGCCACCTGCTGGCCCCTATTTTAATTATTTAAAACTAAATAAATATTAAGGACCAGAAAATGGCAGAATGGTTACATCACTAAACTCCCACATAGTCATCCAGCGCTCGAGAAGGGAAGAGAAGGGATTGTGGCATGGCCATCCCCCTGCGGGGGGTGGGGGGAGTGATTTCTCACTTTCTATTTCTCTTTCTTGTCTCCCAGCAAGTATATGTGCTCTATAGCAAAAATCTAAAAAGAAAAAAAAAAAGAAATAGATATTAATTTGGAGCATTTTTTCAAAAAACTTTCTATGTTTACATGTGCATACACACACACGCATACACAATTATGTATTTTTCACTGATCTGAATATTTTTAAAACTTTATTTTTTCCATGAGAGACAGTGACAGAAAGATAGAGAAAGAGAGACAGCACCACCAACAGAGTCTTAACCCCATAGTCTACCCCTAGCCGTCAACTAACCTGGGCTCACAGGCAAGCGTTTGCTGAGTGTATTCAGGGAGTTCTCTGGACTTGACCAGGGAACCTTCCTGGGTGGAATCACCTTGCAGAGCATCTCGTTTGTTGCCTCACCAGCATCTGGGCCCTAAACTTTTCTTTTAATCATAATTTTTCCATTTTTATTTCTAAAGTAATATGCTTTTTAAAATTAAATTATGTAATTTTATTATTTTTACTTTTATCTAAGAAAAATAAAATGAGGCTGAGAGAAAGGGAAAGTGAGAAAGCAAGTTGCCGGATCTGGAACTCAAACTACAGTCAGTCACATGGGAGTCCAGCTCCTTACCCACCATGCCACCTGCCAGCACCCCCTGAACTTTATATATGAGTTTAATGCATTATTTCAGAGAAACCAAAAAAAGCAAATGTCTTTTTTTTTTTACATTATAAATAGCCCATGGAAATATATATGTATATTTCTATCATTCTTTCTAACAGTTGTACATTTTTCCGAGTCAAGCTCTTATTTAAGTTAGTTCTAGATTTTTTAGCTGTTCTTTTTACATATACATATTTTTACCATTATGTAGCTATATATTCAGAAAAACTCCTAGAAGTAAAATTACCAGGCCAAAGGTGTGTCCATTTTTAATTTATTATGAAAATTTAAAACATATACTAAAATAGAATAGTATAAAACCTCCCAGTATATATGCCATCCACCTTCAACCATTATCAACAAATTGCAAAGGTGGCTTTATATTCCTAGCAACTTCTTCCCTTCAGACTTTAATTTAATTTAAAGGATATAATTTTTATGATTACCATTGCTTTTTTATGAAGCAAATCAGACTTTATTTATGCATATTTCCATATGTCTCACAAAGAGATAACAGGTGTTTTCATTAACACACTACTGTGATACCACTTTACATGAATTACTTATTAACATTTTAGTATTTTTTAAAAAATTCTCAAGTGTCTAGCCATCTTTCATATTTTTTTTATTTATTTATTTGGAGAGAGAGAGATTTTTGCTATAGGATTCATGCACTTACCAGAGATACAAGGACAAAGAGACAGAAAGTGAGAAATCACCCTGCAAGGGGATGACCACACCACAGTCCCTTCTCTTCCATTCTCCTCTTCAGATCTTGGGTATGCATGTATGCGTGCCCAGTGTGAGTTTTAAGCCACCAAGTCTGGGACTCAAACCGTGATCGACTATGTGGGAGTGCAAGAACGTAACCATTACTCCATGTGCTGGGCCCAGTTTTCATATTTTAAGCTAGTTGTTCTGTAGTTTATTTGAATAAGAACCAATTATTATACTTTGAAGGCATCTTGCTAGCTCTTTTTCTTGCTTATATTTTTGTTCTTGAAGAAACCATGCTGTTTGCTTTGTGGAATTTACAAGTCTAGATCTTGCCAGACGCATTTCTGTGTTGTCTTTTACCAGCTCCCATGTACAGTACTGTGTTTATTGGGAGAATGTGCTGGAATTTGGGGGTTCTTTTTTCAGGTCCAAATGCCTGGTTGCTACATTCTTACCCTTCCGGTAGATGCTTTACAATCCAGTTTCATCACTATTGATGGCTTGTCTCCATCCACTCGTATTTTGGGGTCCAGAAAAACACATTGTTATCTATTTTTTTGTTGTAGATGCTATCTGTGAGGTCTGGATTTTGTTCTCCTTGTAACTCTTTTTATGATGAGATTTTGTAAGTTCTAATATTATGCCACTATAACCATTTTCCCAGAAATTTATTTTTTTAAATAAGTATTTATTTTAGTTTTATTTATTATTAGTCTTTTGTTTGTTTGTTTTTTGTTTTATTTTCTTTCTTCTTTTTTTTTTTTTTTTTTTTTTTTTTTTTTTTTTTTTTTTTTTTTTTTTTTTTTGTTATAGGGCATGTACACTCACCAGAGACAGAGAGAAAGTGAGTAAGCAAGTTGCCAGGTCTAGGACTCAAACTACAGTCAGCCATGTGGGAGTCCAGTGCTTTTACCACCACACCACCTGCTGGCTCCTCAGAAATTTCTAGAGAGTTAAGTATGTGAATTTTGAATGTTTATAGTGGCAATTTTTCCTCAAACAAGAATTACTCATTCCACTCTCTCACATACAGTTTATGAGAATGTTTCCCCATAACACAGGTAACCTCAGATACTATCATTATTTCTTTTTCTGGTGGTCTTAACAAGTAAACAATTGCACATCATTGTTTTATGTTGACTTTTGTGAATGTAATCTAAGAAGGAAGAAGTAATTTGAGCTTTTTTCATGAATATATTGGACGATCATATATGTATTTTTGCAAATTAATGCTTTATATCCTTTGACATATTTCTAGTTGGTTGGTGGTCTTTTTTTTTTTGTTTTTTGGAGAGGTTTTTTTTGCTAGAGGGTGCATGTGCTCACCAGAAAAACAGAGAGACAGAGAGATAGTGAGAAATCATCCCCCAGGGACATGGTCATGCTGTAATCCCTTCTCCTCCATTCTCCTTTTGGGATCTTGGGCTCGCATGCACATGCGCCTGGCATGAGTTTAAGCCATTGGGTCTGGGACTCGAACTGTAGTCAACTACATGGGAATCAAGTGACGTAGCCATTATGCCATCTGCTGGTCCCAGTTGTTGATCTTCTTTATTGATAAATTATTATTTTAAGAAATAATTATTGATTTAATTTTATTTATTAATTTATTTATTCTAATTTGACCAGAGAGTGACATAGAGAGAGAGGGAAATTGCGAAAACAAGCCACCAGGTCTGGAACTCGAACTGTGGTTGGCCTTGTGGGAGTGTCCAGTGCCTTAACCACCATGCCACCTGCTGGTCCCTGATTAATTATTTTAATATATTCACAAATTGATTAGATTATTTAGAGAAATTTAATACAGTATAGATACAGGTCATAAGCATTCCAATCTTTTTTTATCTATATGTCCTATTATTTAAACATCCTGTGACCCAAAATTCTATTTCCTTTCTTAAATTGAAATTGTACATTTGCCACTCTTCAATGACCCAAGTATAGTTGGATGAATTAATGGACATTCAATTCTAACTCACTGACTTGTTTGACTAATCTTTGGTATTAACATTCATTTAAAATTACTTTAATTACAACATTTTATTATTATCTATAAGGACTATGTCCCTCTCAACACATTTTTCTTAATATTTCCTTTCCACTAGATAAAAATTTAGCTGTAATTTTCACTTTCTAAGAAAATAAATGGCTTGCCTGAGGTCACATAGATAGAGGTGGGCAGAGGTACCATTGGAAATCAACTCTACCTGACTCCAAAATTTGTACTCCATTTGCATAAACCTTTTTCACAAAGTCCAGGTGTTTTCATTCAGCAAGAAAAACAAACCCGTGCTTTGTGTGCTGTGTGCCAGATTTTGTGCCCACTGCTAAGACAATAAAGATAAATTACTTTGTTTCTGGCATTGAGAGCTTATTGCCTAATATCCTATTGTTATACTGGTTTTATTGCCAATGCCCCTCCATAAAATCGTATCTAAATCTTTATAAAGCCTTTAAATCCATAAAAGTAGTCATTTTTAATTGTAAATACATCAGTTGGGTACAAAGACGGTTTCTAAAATAACGGTTGTTCATATTAATGTTTATGTGAGAGAAGAATGCTTTAAAAAAACTGAACACAGGCTTGGATTTAAAAAAAATTTTTTAAAAATCTATAATATCGTCTACCAAATAGTTGCATTTTAGAGTTTACATATCAAGGTCTTAACTGACGTTCCCTGATACTCCTTCAGTAATTATTTTGGATACTGGAAAATAAGGCTGAGATTTTAAGTCCTGGCTTAATTTAGGCAAAACATATTACCCTGACGCTTGTGTCTGAAAACAGTATCATTCATTATTTCACATTTTCAGTGAGCCATGAACTCAAGGGAGGCTGGGCCTTGGGTTCTGGTTCAAGTTGGAATCAGGGTGTCCTCCAAGACTGCAGTCATAGGAAGAGTTACTCACATCGTTGTTCGCAAGATTCAGCAGATTGTGATTGCTGGATGGAAGGTGTCGCTCTGAGGGCCATAGCTACGCAGTGGCTGTTGGTCAGAGACTGCTCTCAGTTCCTTGTGTCTTGGGTCTCTTCATAGAGCAAGGCAGAACTCGGCTTTCTCTGCCGAGACAGCAAGAGACAATGTGGTAACAAAATGTCTATATTTTAATCGAACCTTGGGAGAACCATCCCATCCCCTTGGCCAGATCCAATTAATTAGAAACAGGTCACTGTGTAATCCACGTGCAAATGGAGGGGGTCAGAGAAAGACATGCACCACAGGAAGTAAGTCGTGATAGGCATCTGAGAAGTCTGCCTACAACGCTCCTCTCTGTTCCGACTCTGCAATGCAGGTTTGCCTGCATAACACAATTCTGTTCACATTTTCTTTATTTTTACTGTTACCTAGGATAGCTAACTAAACTCTTATTCCCAGTGTTCAGCCAAATGTAAATGTGGTGCAATTTTAATTTCATTCAGTATTCACTTAAGGTGGCCGGCACAATCTTAAGAGTTAGGTAATACTGATTTTTCCTTGTAATATTTCACAAAGCTGGAGCACAGAGATGATAAATATTGATAACTTGCCCCAAATCATATGACTCGCTACCCACCCCAATTCTATGATTGACACCACTGTGTTTTAAGCAAAGTGTGTGTGTTTGCGTGTGTAGTTGAACTCTGTCTAAATATTATGAACTAGACAATCTCTAATTCATTGCTAGTGAGTTATTTTGAGACGAATATGATCTTCTCGGTGGGTCTTGTAGGAGTCTGAAAAGGAAAATGCCCGCTATGAGTTAACATTCGTATAAACATCAGGCAGTTCGACTTTGCTGCGTGGAAATTTGATAAGCTTACCGCAGTTATTACCCTGAACTGTGAAAAAGCCTGAAGAGACACAAACCGTTTGCAGATAATTGTACTGACATTCCTACTTCATTACTTTGAATGGAATTGAATCCGTGGTGCTCAGGGTAGGGAACCTGAGCACTGCCTTCCGGAGGAAGAGATGTCACATACCCTTATTCTCAGATGAATTGAATGCTTCTCGCAGAAGGTCATTTTGTGAACTTGGCAGATATTTGGAGGACACATTCTTTACCAGTCTTACTTCAAATAAAACAATTTAAAAATCATTTCAGAGGGTCCTGTCCACCTAGCTTAATGATAAGTAAAAAGAGATGAGATGACAAGACCAACAGGTGGCAGAGTGGTGAAGCTCTGGACTCACATTGTCAATCATGGTTCGAGTCCCAGACCCAGTGGCTTGAAAATCACATTGGGTGCATGTGCATGCATGGAAATCCCAGGAGGAGAGTAGAAAAGAAGGAACAGTGGCATGGCCATCCCGCTGGGGGGTGATTTACCATTTTCCCTCTCTCTCTCTCTGTCTAGCAAGTGCACGTACCTTAGAGAAAAAAAAAAGAAGAGAGAGATTAGATGAGAATGTAGTTACATAATGGAGCTCTAGGTGCCAATTCTGTATGAATTTCCACATATGTTAAGCCTCTACTAGATAGCCCGTTCTTTTCAACTGAGGAGGAATAAAACGTGAAACATACATAGATCTGTCTTCAAGGAACATGCTTGTATACAATGCATACGAGATTTAAAAAATTTTAAATACTTTACAGGAAATACATGTACTTAAGAAAACTAAACAGTTAAGTATGAGATTTACAAAATGTAAAACACTTTCAAAGAAACAAATGCAATGAATAAAACTGAACAGTTAAACATAACATTTAGGCCCCTACGTGGTTCTAGAACCAGTCCATTTTCTGTAGTCCGCCTGCAGTGAGTCACTTCATGTATCACTGTAGTATTCCCTCACTCATTCAGCTGACAATTGCTCTCCCTCCTAAGAGACTTTTTCTGGTGAATGCTACCCTATACATTACTTTACACATTTTAAAATAATATAACATATCACACTTGTCCAGCAATAATCTCAAAAGGTATAGTTTAAAGAATCATCATAAAGTGGGACCAGCAGTTAGCGTAATGGCTATGTTGCTGGACTCCCACGTAGTCGACCGCGGTTCAAGTCCTGGACCCGGTGGCTTAAACTCACGCCGGGCGCATGTGCGTGTGTGCCCAAGATCCTGAGAGGAGAATAGAGGAGAAGGGATTGTGGCGTGGCCATCCCCCCTGGGGGGTGATTTCTCGCTTTCTGTCTCTCTGTCTCTCTCTGTCTGTCTGGCAAGCACACGCGCCCTATAGCGAAAACCTCTCCAGAAAAAAAACAAACAGAAAAAGAATCATCATAAAGTAAACACACATTGAAACAATATTCAAATTAAGAATTAGAAACTCATAGGGCCTGTAGGTGGCATAGTAGTTAAGGAGCTGAATTTGTACATAGACGACCAGGGTTCAAGTCCAGATCTGGTGGCTTAAAACACATGCTGGGCACATGTGCATGCTTGCTTAAAAATCATGAGAGGAGAATAGAGAAGAGATTGTGGCATGGTCATTTCCCCTGGGAAGGGGGGTGATTTCTTGCTTTCTGTCACTCTGTCTCTCCAGCAAGCACACATGCTCTAAAAGCAAAACTGTCTTAAAAAAGAAAAAGAGTGGCTTAAACTCACGCTGGGAGTGTGTGCGTGCCTGCCCAAGATCCCAAGAGGAGAATGGAGGAGAAGGGATTGCGGCGTGGCCATCCCCC
>NW_006159648.1:2039594-2059856 GCF_000334495.1 Tupaia belangeri chinensis
CCACATGGCCAACTGTGGTTCAAGTCCTGGACCTGGAAGCTTGCTTTCTCACTTTCTGTCTCTCTGTCTCTCTCTGTCTGTCTGGCAAGCACACGCGCCCTATAGCGAAAACCTCTCCAGAAAAAAAACAAACAGAAAAAGAATCATCATAAAGTAAACACACATTGAAACAATATTCAAATTAAGAATTAGAAACTCATAGGGCCTGTAGGTGGCATAGTAGTTAAGGAGCTGAATTTGTACATAGACGACCAGGGTTCAAGTCCAGATCTGGTGGCTTAAAACACATGCTGGGCACATGTGCATGCTTGCTTAAAAATCATGAGAGGAGAATAGAGAAGAGATTGTGGCATGGTCATTTCCCCTGGGAAGGGGGGTGATTTCTTGCTTTCTGTCACTCTGTCTCTCCAGCAAGCACACATGCTCTAAAAGCAAAACTGTCTTAAAAAAGAAAAAGAGTGGCTTAAACTCACGCCGGGCGTGTGTGCGTGCCTGCCCAAGATCCCAAGAGGAGAATGGAGGAGAAGGGATTGCGGCGTGGCCATCCCCCCCGGGGGGGGTGATTTCTCGCTTTCTGTCTCTCTGTCTTTCTCTGTCTGTCTGGCGAGCACATGTGCCCTATAGCATAAAACTTCTGCCCCCCCTCCAGAAAAAAGAAATAGAAACTCATCAAAATTCATATGCCCATCTTACGTGCCTTGCTTTTATCATTAACTCAGTTATTGTCTTTGAAACTTTTTCAGTTCTTTGTATATACTTTAAAATTGCTATGTAAGTTTGCCTACTTTTTTTTATTTGAAGAGGTTTTTGCTATAGGGTGCATGCGCTTGCCAGAAAGACAGAGAGAGACAGGGAGACAGAAAGCGAGAAATCACCCCCCAGGGGGGATGGCCACACCACAATCCCTTCTCCTCCGTTCTCCATTCTCATCTCGGGATCTTGGGCACACACACACATGAGCCTGGCGTGAGTTTAAGCCACTGGGTCCAGGACTCAAACCACGGACGACTACATGGCAGTTCGGCGACATAGCCACTACGCTAACTGCTCGTCCCAGTTTGCCTACTTTTGAATGATATTTAAATGGAATTATATTGAATCCTTTTGTAAGCTGTACTTGCTAAATTTTGTATTCACATGTAAGCCATCCTTATTGATGTGAAGATCTATAGCTAATTTTTGTTGTCAAAAAGCATTCTATTTTGTCAGTATACCACAATTTATTTATCTAATTTATCATGAATGATCATTTGGATCATTTCAATTTGGGTTCTGTAACATCATTGCTTCTGTGAACATTTCAGTCTGTATAGTTTATGTATATTTATAAGAATAGGATTTCTTCATTTTTAGTAAATAATGCCGAATTTTTTTCACCTTTACTAGATAATTCTAAACTAACTTCAAGATTGAATGTACCTGCAGGTATATGAGTCTCGATTGTTCCACATCAACATCTTCATCAATACTGGTATCTGTTATTCCTATTCTTTTTTAAAATTTTTTTTTTTTGAGAGAGATTTTTGCTGTAGGGTGTGTGCTCTTGCTGGAGAGACAAAAAGCAAGAAATAACCCCTCCAGGGGCAATGGCCATGCTGCAATCCCTTTTCCTCCACTCTCCTTTTGGGATTTTGGGCACACATACATACACGCTTGGGGTGAGTTGAAGCCACTGGATTCGGGACTCAAACTGCAGTTGGCCCTGTGGGAGTCCAGCCATGTGGCTACTGTGCCATCTTCTGTCCTCCCTGTTCTTGTTTTTATCTGATGGTTAACTGTTTTCTCATGTTATTTTAAATCTGTGTCTTTTGAAATTATTAATGTAGCTGAATATATTTGCATATGACTGTTGGCCATTTGGAGATCCATTTCCAATAAATACTTGTTTTTAGCATTGGCACATTTTTACTTCACTCTCTTTTTCTAATTACTTTATAGTTATTTATATATTCAAGATCTAAACTTACTTATACATATGTATCCAAAGTATTTTCTTTCATGTGACTGTATTTTTATTTATGATGACTTCATAAATAAGCGTATATTTTAATATAGTCACATATATTATTTTAATTATTTATTCAACATATTTACTTATTAACTATGTATGCTAAGATAGCAAATCTATCCTAAAGATAAAGATAAATTCCTATTGAAGGGGCCAGCAGGTGGTATGGTCATTAAAGCACTGGATTCTCATATGGCCAATTACAATTTGATTATAGGACCTGGTGGCTTGCTTTCTTGCTTTCCCTCTCTCTTTGGTCCAATTAAAAAATAATCATCATAAATAAAATTACATAAATATTCTTTATAAAAATTTTTTTCTTGAAATCCCAATGATTGGTTTGCAGATTTTTATAGGCAGTTTTTAATATTTACATAAAAAGTTTTGTAAGATGATTTTAATAAGGGTTGAAGGACTCACACTTCCTGTTTGATTTTTTTATTTAGAAAATTATTTATTTGATTTAATTTATTAGTATTATTTATTCCTATATTTTTAAATTTGCTACAGGACACATGTGCTCACCAGAGAGAGACACAGAGAGAGGGAAAATGAGAAAGTGAGACACCAGGTCTGGGACTAAAACCACAGATGGCCATGTGGGAGTCCAGTGCCTTAACCACCTCACAGCCTGCTGCCCCGCCTGAATTGACTTTAAAACTTACTACAGGGACCAATAGATGGTGTAAAGGTTACGTCACTGGATTCCCACTTAGTTGACCTCAGTTGGAGTTCCAGATCCAGCAGCTTAAAACTCACACCAGGCACATGTGCCTGTGTTCCCAAAATCCTGAGAGGAGAATGGAGAAGGGATTGCAGTGTGGCCACCCACCCTGGGGAGTGATTTCTTGCTTTCTGTCTTTCTCTGTCTGTCTGGGAAGCACATGCACCCTATAGCAAAAATCTCTCTCTAAAACAAAACAAAACAAAATCAAACTACAAAGCTAGTTATCAATAAGTGTGATACTTACATATGAATTGGCATATAAGATCAATGGAAGATAACTGAGATTCCAGAAATAAAAGATAAAAAATGAAATATATATTTTTCCAAAGAAGATATCCAAATGGTGATTAAGCTCATGAAACAGTAACCAATATTACTAGCCATTAGGGAAATGTAAATCAAAACCAGAGTGAGACACCACTTCATACTCATGAGGATGATCAAAACAAACAAAAAGGATACACATAAACAAGTGTTTGTATACATGCCCAAAATTTCAGGAGGAGAATGGAGGATAAGGGATTGCAGTGTAATCATGTTCCCAAGGGGTGTTTTCTCACTTTCCCTCTATCTCTCTGTCTCTATCCTCTCTCTGGCAAAAAAAAAAAAAAAAAAAAAAAGAAAAAGAAAAGAAAAGAAAAGAAGAAAGAATTACTTTTTTCACTTTATTTATTTATTTTAATTTTACCAGAGAAGGACAGAGAGAGAGAGGGAAAGTGAGAAAGCAAGCTGCCAGGTCCAGGACTAGAACCATGGTCGGCCGTCATGTTCAGCGCCCTTAACCAACACGCCACTTGCTGGCCTGGCAGAGCTGCTTTTAAAAAAATTGATAGAATTTGCCTATCTTTTGGCTTCAGTTTTTACTGCTAAAAAGTTAGCTCTTTTTCGATTAAAAAAAAATAACCTGTTTCTGTCATGTTAATAGTTTCTTTTACTTTGGCATTCTATGGTATAAAGTTTGTGCAAATTCCTTTTGATTTATTCTACAAATGATATACTGGACATTTTGGATTTGGGGATTGACATCTTTCATTAGTTATGGAATGTGTTTATTTTCTTTCTTTCTTTTTAAAGTCAGAGGATGCACTCACTCACCAGAGGTGAGAGAGGGAGAGGGAGAAGAAGAAAGCACCCTCCAAATGGAGTGTGGTCACACCCCAATCCCTTTCTCTTCCACTTCCCCATCCTATTCAGATGTGGGATGTTTTTCAATCATCTAGGGCTGGGATTCAAACCACAGTTGTCAATGTGGAATTCAGACTTCCTTATCTATTAGGCTATGATTGTGACCAGACATTTTTTTTTTTTTTTGCCTATTCATCCACCTCTTTTTATCTGAGTTACTAACTAGGACTATGTTAGATTTTCTCCATTAATATTACTACCTTTTTCATGGTTTCAATACTTTTTTTCTCTCTCTGCTTCAATCTGTACAATTTGCTTTCATCTAAACCCCATTTTGCTCTCTCCCTCAGTTGTGTTTAATCTGATGTTATAATCATTCATTGAGTTTCTATTTTCTGCTTTCATATTTTAAATTTCTTCTGTAAATTCTTTTCGGTACTTTTACAAAGCTGCTTGATATTTCTTTGTAGTGTTCCCTCACAACAGGTTCAAACTTTTTGGTTTTTGTAATTGTAGTCAGTATAATTACTATTTATTCTTTTTGGAGGAAGAGGTTTTTGCTATAGGGCACGTGCGCTGACCAGAAGGACAGAGAGACAGATAGCGAGAAATCACCCCCCAGGGGGAATGGCCACACTGCAATCCCTTCTCCTCCATTCTCCTTCTTGGGATCTTGGGCATGCACACACACGTGCCTGGCATGAGTTTAAGCAACCAGGTTTGGGACTCAAACCGTGGTCAACTACATGGGAGTCCAGTGACATAGCCATTATGCCAACTACTGGTCCCTAATTACTATTCATTCTAATAATGTAAATATATGATTAATTTATGTTGCATTTCTATTGTCTGTCCCCCCCTCCCCATGGTGCTTACACATCATTTTTTATTTCCCTTAGTACTTTTTTATTTTTTTTCTTTTCCTTAGAGCTCTTCATATTTTGAGGGAATATTTCTCGTGGAATTAAGTTCTGGGACAAAGATTTTTTTCTCTGGAGAAGATATTCATTTGCTTCTTTCTGATCCTTGAATTATTACCAATTTCCAACAACTGTACTGTAAATGTATGACAATTTTCATGGGTGAACTGTACAATGTGAATTTTGACAGCACATTCACCTGAAGGCTAACCTATTCAAAGCCAGTTATGTACTATAGACTTGCTCCTGGAATTTGATGGCAGTGGTTTATTCAAACAGTGTAATTAGATGTGTTTAAGTTCTGCAAATATACTTACAGCTTGCACTGCAGTTAGTTAAAGTACTCGAAGAATATAAAGTCTAATATTTTCTTCAGACCCTAATGTTTGTGATGACTGACTAACACCTGTGTTACTGAAGTGATCTGATTGCTACAGTGTGTGGATTCTGCTTAAGATTTCAGGTTAGAGGAGTTTATGAGCTATTTAGTTATAGAATTCATTATTGAATGTTTACAGGAAGTTGATTTGGCTAAAGCCCAAGAACTGAAGATGTTTTTATAGCATTGCTTATTTGTAAACATTTTTGCTTAATCAAGCTATATTTTCAAGCAGTTAAAAATGAATAGATACTTTGAATAATAATTTAAACACCAGGTTTTTTTTTTTTTTTTTAAAAAATGATCTTTACCAAAGGAGAATACCATTCTGGTGCCTTTGTTAGCAATCAGCGTATGTATTTAATGTAAGAGTTTGCATCCTTGTAATTAACTACTGAGCTTCTCAAAGGAAAAAATGCATACGTTTTTAAAAACCAGTCTGCTAAACTTTTGGAAATAGAGTATCCGCTCTAATATGTCACTTGAGAGATTGTTCTGTCATTGCGCATCTGTAAGTTTAATGGCGATCTTTACTTATTTAGAACCGAATTCTAAAGTAACAGATGTACTGAAGTAATATCTTTGACGCAAAAATTTTGTATAATACTGTGCACATGTATAATATATATTATTATATACATGCTTATGCCTGCTTAGCACAGATTCTTAGCATTTCACATAAATGAGGCTGTGATGATGGATCCCAACCCCATGTGCCTTTAGCTGCACAGGGATAAAGTATGTAACTCTGTAGAGTATCAAGTTAGTACTCCTGAGGTTGTATAAAATAGAAATCCACTCAGCTTGAGCAAAACGTCATCTATTAGGGCAGCAATATACCTGTCTTTGGGAATAAAATTAAAATGGCAACACACTTAAGAACCATTCAGTTCCTCTCTTGGTGCCTCTCCTGTCTACTTCTCTCTGAATGCTTTCCTTTTCTCCTTCATTGTAGAGTAGTCTTTCTGTTTCTTTGTCTCACAGGTAGAAAATTACCAATTGCTCAGGAATTCAAGTAAAGCCATTAGATAATTGAGAAATACTAAACTAATTCTCTCCGGGTATTAGTTCCCACTGTTTGACAAAGGGACTGATGTGCTGAGCTCAGGGCTCGTCCCAGGGGTGTGAATTATGATCATGTGTGAACACAGTGGCTGCCAAACCACCAGTGTTGATGGAGGAAGAAGGGCATATTTCCAGAAAAGAAATGCTGGAGGATAATTTAGTAAGTGTCTCCCTCTTATCTACAGCCAGAATCCAGGTGCTTCAACCTCTTGCCTTTTAAAGCCTGTTCTGTAGGAAAACAGCACTGTTATTACCAGGAACCAGGAAACTTGTTAGAAAGGTAGAATTCTATACCCACTCTATCTTTTATGAATTGGGGCTTGCATTTATCAAGATTCTCAGGTTATTTGTACATACATTAAAGTTTAAAACATGGTTCTCATCTGTTAAAAAATCAGGACAAGGTACATGAAAAACTGGTTTTATTTCAAAGTACACTTTATTTCTAACCAAACTTAACCCTTCAATTTCTTGAGTTAATATTGAATATCCTGGCAAAATCTCTATCGACAGTCTCAAACATGTTTTTGAAAAAGAATAATTTGATTTAACTCTATTTTTCCGACAGTCTCAAACATGTTTTTGAAAAAGAATCATTTGATTTAACTCTATTTTTTAATTTGACCAGAGAGGAAGAGAAAGTGACAAAATATGCTATCAGGTGTAGGACTCAAACCATGGTTGACCACGTGGAAGTCCAGCACCCTTATACTACACCACTACCTGGGGCCCCTGCAAATACATTTTAAAAATACTAATACAAAGGGAATTTTGAGAGTGAATGTATAAATCACTGCAAATTATTCATCCAAATAGAAAATCAAACAATGAAAGATACAGATTCGAATAATTCGTATCAACAGTTTCAATGTATTATGTATAAAGGAGAGCATAACGTATGTACTGGGCAGTGTATTCTAATATTTCTGAATTTTACTAGTATAACACATTTACATTCATTGCCAAAAAAAAAGTTAATTGGACAACTGAGATGGAAGCAAGTAATCCAGGTAATCTTTTTTCCTTTTTTTTTTGAGAGCTTTTTGCTATAGGGCACGTGCACTCACCAGAAAGACAGAGAGAGAGAGAGAAACAGAAAGTGAAAGATCAACCCCCAGGGGGATGGCCATGCCGCAATCCCTTCTCCTCCATTCTCCTCTTGGGATCTTGGGCACACACACACACACACGCCCAGCATGAGTTTAAGCCACTGGGTCCGGGACTCGAACTGTGTTCAACTACATGGGAGTCCAGCAACAAAGCCATTGCACCAACTGCTGATCCCTCCAGGTGATCTTAATGATGCTTAAGATAATGGAAGTCCTCAGCTGTTAGGTATCTGTAAGTATATAAGCATATGTTATGGAATAAAACATTATAGCTAAGTGTTATTAATGTGTATTACCTACTAGAAGCTTTTCTATATGATATACATAGATTTTTATGGTTTGTATTCAGTGGCATGCAGATTGTTATCTACCCTAAGTGAACTTTTACAAACATAATTATTTTAGGTAGGTTTTCTTTTTTATTTTTATCATTGTAGTGTATATATATATATATGAATTATTTAATTTTACTTATTCATTCATTATTCCTATTTTGACAAGAGAGAGACACATAGAGATAGAGGAAAAAAAAAAAAAAAAACAACTGAGAAATCAAGCCACCAGGTCTGGGATTTATACCATGGTCGGCCATGTGAGAGTGTCCAGAGCCTTAACCACCATGCCACATGCTGGACCCATTGTAGTATATATTTTGAACCAAGAGTTTGGGATGTGAGCTTGGACTGACTTGGCTCCACATCCGACTAGTCGCATTAGCATGACTACTTATATTAACTGTCTAACCCTCAGTTCCCTGTGTATAAATTAGAAATAATAATTCAACTTTCTGTGGTTGAGGTGTGGAGGTTAAAAGAAAAATATATATATACTGGCATAGAGAAAGTATCGATAAGAATTAGTTATTGTGTTTATTTACTTTATTATTGAGTTGTCAGAAAAGTCATGATTTATGTTTTCTATGAAAAAAAATGCGTCATGACTTTTCCGACAATAGAGTGTATGTTCATCCTTACTTAATTTCATTTGTTCATGACGGGAAGTTGTCTCATGTTACATTGAAAATACTTTTACTCTAATGACTTGGAAAAGAAGCTTTTTTGATTAAATCAGCCTGTTTCTTACTGAGCCAGGTATAGGTGGTTTGGGTTAGATATTTATTGTCATTTGAGCTTATTTAAAATGGGACCTTGAAAATAGCATGTGTTGTCTGCGTTTGACTATACAAGCCATTTGGAATTGTTTCATTCGATCCTTTGTTTATGTTGACTTCATGTCATCTTACATCACTGCATGTATATGATGCCAGAAACAGGTAAGCAGAGAAAAGTCAGCATGGAAGACATTGATGATGTTTAGACATAGTTTTGCTTCCTTCCATAAATAGAACTCCAGCTTCTTCCATTTCCTGATTCAATATTAGATTAGCCAGAGATAATCCATGCAACATTTTAAAGATCAGAGATTGTAGGTCAGAAAGTTTTGTGGTAAATGCCTGCCTTCCTGTATTCGTAAAGACAACACCTGATCTCATAAAAAATGATTTTCAAGAACTTTGCAGACATTCTTTACCATTTCTGTATAACATGAGGTTAGGTGAAATATTCTGATTTGGTATTTTGTTTCTTATTGTTTCATGTGTTTTTTTAAGATGAAAAATTCAGATAGGATGTATCTTACATAAAAGCACATTGAATTCTTTATTTTAGCTGGGCATAAGTAATCCTACTCTTTTTTTTTTTTTTTTCCCTCAAGTTTGGAACCAACTGGGAGTTAGGGGTCAAAGAGCAAGATATATTATCTTGTTTATTTTCTCAAGACTACTGGAGAATTTAGGAGAATTTAGAAGGTAGGTTGACTTGTTAAAAATCCATCTCTGTCTGTGACTAACTCACTAGAATCACACAATTTCATGATGAACCTAACAGGCCTGTTCTCTAGTCCCTTACCAGTGGGATAGAGAACAGCCCAGAATTCATGCCTCCTGCAGACAAAAAAAGAAGCAAAACAGTGTCCAGGAGACTTATATAAAGTTCTTGCTTCCAGCAACATCATCAGGATAATTATCATCATATTATCTAATTATCATCAGGATAATTCCCCCCTCTATGATGGAGGTGATTTGAACTTCCTTATCTCTTAAGGCAAATCAATGAGATGTCAAATAACTTTAATGTTAAAGGGAATTGAAGGCATCCTAAAAGCCAGTAAATTATAGTATTCTAATGTCTCAAGTAGTTTTTAGAATCTAAGGATAGATTATTCAACTGAAACATTTAACATATCATTTTATATTTTATGTAATATTAAGTACAATATCTTTAGAAAAATAACATCTAGCCCAATGTCTGAAAATACAGATTGATACTGATTTTGACTTTGAACGTGTACTTACAATGCTGTTAAATTCCCCTTAATCACTGACATTTAAGAAACATTTTCTATTTACCAAACCTCTTTTAACTCCAAATATTCTCTTCTGTACAACTATCTTTCTAATATTTCAACAGTTTCAGGGTGGGAAGAAACTCATTGGGTAGGTTCCAGGGTAAACCACTAATTATAATTTAATTATGTAGATAAAAATCTGAAGTATCAAATTTAAAATATATCTTTACTTTTCTTCATCATTGGATCAACTCAATTTACTCTAATTCCTCCAGCTCCAACCTCAATTAGACTCATTACATCATTATAAGCAGCTAATCTCTTCCCATGGAACTTTAGATGTGGAAAGTGTAAGAGAGCCATGGAGACAAGATGTACTTGTCGAAGCTCTAGAAGCTAAGGTTTCATGAGTGGACAAAGAAGCTTGAGTTCTGCTTCTTTCATATTTTTCTTCCATATTCTACTTTTCTTTCTTTTTAACCTTAAATTTATTTAGCAATTTTTTTTCTTTTTAGACATGAAAAAGAAATTGTAACTATTGATTTGTACCATCATATCCTTTTTAATACTATTGATTTTTTAGTATGGTAACAAAATCACGAGCTAGTATACAGAAGTCATTTAGTTTCATTACAGTTTTCAGGACTATTGTTTGTTTTATGAAAACCCTGCAACTTTTATCATTGCTTTAACTGAAGAATGTCTGAAACATATTCTGAGACTCACAACTTTTTCAATATAATTACCCATTTAAAAATACACATGTTGGGTATTAGTGACATTCTTGAAGATGATTAAACTATTCTCTCAGGATGGTCTAATAGCATTCCTATTGCAATTTGCTCAGCCATCTGGTTTACCTAAAGAGAGTTTAAAGGATGATGTCACCGGAGTACCTCATATACAATGAAAACACTGCACTGCACACACAATAGTGTTATTTGAAACATATGTTTGAGTTAAAAATGCCTGTCATTTTATTCATTGTAAGCCAGAGTCTGTCAGTGACAAAAAATTCTCAGGAAGTTAGCTGACAGTTTTGAGTACATTAAATTACTGCTAAAAGGCACAGCATCTTAAAAGTAGTCTCATATTATCTGTTGCATGAGTCATAATATTTCATTTGCTCTTAAGGAGAAAGCTCCCCTAAGAAAATCTATGTATTAAAGATAAGAATACATAATACAGATTTAGTTTATTGACCAGTATTTATATTCCTTTATGCTTATAGAAATGAATGTCAGCATTTAATCTCACAGCAAGATCATTGACTTATTCCTACAGAAAGTTAAAAAAATTAGATTTGTCTGAATTCATAAAGGACATGCGAAAGATATATTATAGTTGAATATTTAAAATAAATAAGAATAGAGTATTATTTGGAAGTTAACTTAGTGTTTCAATGATTTCATTTTTAAAAGGAAGAGCTATTGGGACCAGCAGTTAGCGTAATGGCTATGTCTCTGGACTCCCATGTAGTCGACCGCGGTTCAAGTTCAGGACCCGGTGGCTTAAACTCATGCCGGGCACGTGTGTGTGCGTGCCCAAGATCCCAAGAGGAGAATGGAGGAGAAGGGATTGCAGTGTGGCCGTCCCCTCTGGGGGGTGATTTCTCACTTTCTGTCTCTCTGTCTCTCTCTGTCTGGTGAGCGCACGTGCCCTTTAGCGAAAACCTCTCCAAAAAAAAATAATAAATAAAAATTAAAATTAAAAAAATAAAGAAAAAAGGAAGAACTATTTATAATAAACTACCCTTATGATCCAGGGGAAAAGATAACAGACCTTAAATAATAAAAACAAAACATTAAGAATTTTTTTTATTATAATGATTGAGGTCAGAATGCAAAAAGTTATACAATCTATATTTTTTTATACAGTGATTTTTAAATTTTGCTTTAAAATATTACTTGAGAGGTTCTTCCTCCAAATCACCATATAATTTCCTTTAAAGATTTATTTATTTTTTTGAAAGATAAAATTCTTTAGGAGAATTCATTTTACTTATTTATAGAAGTTTATTCTCAGCATGGAAGGGAGATGGTAGCTATCAAGCAAAATCAGATTTCTGTGAGCAAGGATAAAGATAGAATGGTTTTTGGATAGGCAACCATCTACATCTGCTCTCAAAAGCTTACTTGAAATCAATTTTCATATAGTCAAATTATTCAGTATACTTGAAATATAATGTTATTACATTGCTACATTAATATATTAGTACTGTTCTATTTTTGAACACTTAAACCTCTCAAATCTTAGTGTGTGTGCACTCGCCAGAGAGAGAGACACAGAAAGCGAGAAATCACACTCCCGGGGGGATGGCCATGCCTCTAATCACTTCTTCTCCATTCTCCCCTTGGAATTTTGGGCATACATGTACATGTGCCCATTGTGAGTTTCCAGGCACTGGGTCTGGGATTCAAACCACAGTCAGCCATGTGAGAGTTTAGTGATGGAACCATTACATCATCTGCTTGCCCCCTCTCAAAAAATATATATATATATTTCAATGAAAAATAAAAAATATACCTTAAAGTTAATGAAAACTGATAAATTCACGTAGGTAAATGGGCATCTGTGGAGGTACAATGAATGCACGATGTTCCACAATTCTAGAAGCCATATGGAAGATCATGGTGTGATTCCTGAGTCAACATGTGCATGACTTCATGATCTTGACTAGCTAGGAAAGGCAGGGCATGGGTAGGGAGGGGACTGTTCACAGCATGAGACCCTACTAGGGGTGCTTCTCTTCTTCCAATAAATAAACTTATTAAAAACCCCACAAACTATAAATAGTCTAGAAATAATTTGGTCTCCCGAAGGTATATTACATTTTTTTGTTTGTCAAATGTACCAGTTTGCCTACATACAGTGGTCTTAGATTTATTGAGAATCCCATATTTAATGTCATACTAAAAAAAAATTTTTTTTCCTATAGCCCAGTGAGTATTCCTAATGTTAAAGTGCAACATTTTTCAATTTGGGTTCTTTTTTTTTTTTTTTTTTTTAAGTTTCTGTCATAGGGGACGTGCGCTTGATGCAAACAGAGAGATGGAGAGGGAAAGTGAGAAATCATCCTCCGGGGAGAATACACATACCACAATCCCCTCGCCTCTTGGGATTTTGGGCACACACACACACACACACACACACACACACACACACAATGCCCAGTGTGATTTTCAAACTGCGATACTAGGATTTGAACCTTGGTCAGCCATGTGGGAGTACAACACTTTAACCACATACCACCTGCTGCACCCTCCAATTGGGGTTCTTTACATAATGTATTCTAAGGAACTGAACAGGTCTTGAAAATAAAAATCCATCTATGTTAATCCCAGTGCTTTTGAAATGCTAATTGTATAATTTAGAGTGAGTCTGGAATCTCTCTTGCTATCTTTTTCTTATGCTGTCTTTTCTTTAATTAAGGTCGAAGACCTTTCCAACGTGTCACACAAGTACCATTTCACCCACTGCTCTGTTTGGCTGCCAGTCTCTGTCTCTCTAGTAATGGTGAGGCACATTTTCCTTGGGGGAGAGAAATCCGTGGTCTGTTGAACAGGGTGGGAAAGCTGTTACAATGGTGTCTTTCACACGAATCACATCGAAAGAGCCAGGCTGTCTCTCTCTGTTGGCGATCATGCCAATTCTTCCCAGGTTAGTACCTCTGGGCATCCTACAGAGATCACCAGTGTTTAATGTGTTGAACGAAGTAATTTTTCCCATCTGCAAGTCAATCGAGGTGGTGTCATTCATCTAGACGAGGGAACCAGGATAGCGGATGGTGCGCACGCTGTGGGCTGCCAGATGAATGATGCCTTTTATGCCCACAGAGGTACTTCTCACTTTACAATACTTGTCCTTGGACTCCTCAGATGTGACACAATGAACAGCAAAGTGACCCTGGGTGTTCAAGATCAGGCAGAAATTCTATTTGATCTTCTCCACACTATAACATCCATAAAATTGGCATGGTAGGATATATCAGTTTGGATTTGCCATCAGTCCTAATGAACAGTGGCATGGAGATCTTTACTTTGTCTCCTGTGAGGGCATACTTAAGTCTGTTCCTTAGGAAACTGATGAAAGGAAGCCATCCTCCTAGTTTGTATGGACCACTGGATGGACCAGCAACAAACACACTTGTCAATTTATCTCATATCCAATGCTTTGAAGCTGTTACTTGAGCTGTTCCTTGGGACCATGAATAATGACTGTGCTGGGCATGGATAGAGCCAAGTAATCTCTTTCAGTCTGTGATCATATCTGTAAAATGGGAAATATTTAAGGTATAGAATATATAGTATGTATAAGAAGACTTCAAAAAGTTCATGGACAAATTGAATTAAAGCATGAGTTTATTTTGGAGCAAAAACCTTTGAAATTTATGCACAGTCTTTTTGTGCATAAATACACATTTAAAAATAATTATATATTGTATTTAACAATAAATTTCAATTTTTTATGATTATTATTTTTTAATTTTCCATAGGGCACATGAGCTCACTAGAGAGAGAGAGAGAGAGAGAGAGAAAGAGAAAGTGAGAAAGCAAGTCACCAGGTCCAGGACTAGAATTGCAGTTAGCCACATGAGAATCCAGTGCCTTAACCACCATGCTAACTGGTGGCCTACTGTAATACAAATTTTTAATAAACTTTTTGAAGGCCCTGGTACTTGTTCAAGGGCTATTTAATGAATTACCCCAAAAGTTTTATCTGTTGTAGAATTCAGACACGGCATAGTGGAGAAGGTTTGTATCTGCTCTGCAATGTTCTTGGAAGGACACTGAAGATGGCAGAGGGAACTCTCTGAAGAAATCATCAACTGAGACCAACAGTTAGCGTAATGGCTGTGTCACTGGACTCCCTTGTAGTCTACCGTGGTTTGTGTCCCGGACCCGGTGGCTTAAAACTCACGCCAGGCACGTGTGCGTGCGTGCCCAAGATCCCGAGAGGAGAATGGAGGAGAAGGGATTGAGGGGTGGTCATCCCCCCGGGGGTGATTTCTCGCTTTCTGTCTCTCTGTCTCTCTCTGTCTGTCTGGGGAGTGCATGCGCCCTATGGCAAAAACCTCTCCAAAAAAAGAAAAAAAAAAGAAATCATCAACTCATATGTCTAGATTTGATATGAGCTGTCACATGGGGCCTCCATACCTCTTTCTGTGAACTCTCCATGTGAGGAGTGGTTTAAGCTTCTCACCACAAGAGTTTGGTATGTCTCTGTCTGTCTCTCTGTCTCTCTCTGTCTGTCTGGGGAGTGCATGCGCCCTATGGCAAAAACCTCTCCAAAAAAAGAAAAAAAAAAGAAATCATCAATTCATATGTCTAGATTTGATATGAGCTGTCACATGGGGCCTCCATACCTCTTTCTGTGAACTCTCCATGTGAGGAGTGGTTTAAGCTTCTCACCACAAGAGTTTGGTATGCTGAGTGTTCTGAGCCAGCTCAGGGGAAGCTGCATCCTTTTCATAATCCAGCCTCAGAAATGACGCAACATTATACTGCACAGTCTGCTGGTTAAAGTAGCCACAGGCGCTTGTCCAGATTCCATCAGAGGAAACTTGGAACCTCCCTTCTTGATGGGAATCATTCTAGTCAAATTGTAAGGACCATGGAGAATGAGGTACACATATGCGTGACTCTTTATAAAGTAAAATCGTCTACAGCAGTCATCATGCATTACTTTCCTATGATATCATCTAAAATTGTGGAGAAAGCAAGAATTGAGGGATCTGAACATTCTGTTACTTTTAAATTAAAATTTCTTGTTCAATTATTTCGTGCCCATTGACAGACTCTTCACCTATTAATTTAGAAGGGTACACTCATTAGGAGGGTTATTATGAGGATTAAAAGGTATTAGGATTAAAGATAGGCTAAAGTACTAAAAGATATTAAGAGCTGAATCAGTGTTCCCTCCAATGCACCCCATACTTTGACCCCACAGGTAATGGCCTGCAAATGCTCTATCTGATATTAAATCAGTTCCTGATAGCCCGAAGCAGCTATTAGTGGGCCAATGGGATGGGTTTCTGTTTATAATCAAATTTTGAACATTATGTTCATGACAGAGCAAAACACAACTTTTATTTTGACTTTTTATTATTTGTTTTGTTTTAATTATTTTACCTTATTTATTTTTATTTCTTTTAGAGACAGGGTCTCACTGTTAGCCAGGCTGGCCTTGAACTCATGCTTCTACTGCCTTGGCCTCCCAAGTAACTAGGATTACAAGTGCATGCCACTGCACCAGGCTAAAATGTAACTCTTTAAATGGAAAAAAATCCAGCATTAACAACAAACTTGAGAAACAAATTGAATCACAGATCCTTATAATCTTAGAAAAGGAAGGTAGCTGGTAGCAAAAACTCCACATTTGATAGATAAGGGAATCAGATGAGGTTAAATTGCTTGTTTAAGGTTATACTCCAAAGAGCAGATCTGCTGCTAAAATTCATGCCTGCTAACTTGTTGAGGTGAAGTCTTTAATACTCAACTATGCACATTATGAATTTTCTTTATAGCTTTTTTCCTGGAACAGAATCATGTACTAATTACAATTGAGTATATTATTTGTATGAATACAGTAATAATGTGATTATAATAGCTAATGAATTAATGTCTTCTGATAGTTTTCAAATTTTTTAATACAATTGAAGCAGTAATTATTCTTCATTACAAGAAATAATCAGGAAACTAAAGCTTAAAGACAACTGAAACCTTTTCCAAACAAAGGTTCCCTAAAATGTACATTTTGGTTTCTAAATTCTCATTACATTAGTTAATCAAAAAACCTATGTATGGGGACCAGCACGTTGCATCGTAGTAAGAGCGCTGGACACTCTTACATGGTCAACCATGGTTCGAATCTTGGACCTGGCTTTCTCTCTCTTTCTCTCAATTTTTTTTTTTTTAAAGGAATGAATGAATGAATGGCTGGATGAGTCATAGATGTATACTTGGCAAGTTGATTAATTTCCTTATCACAGGATACAGGGTGGTGGTCAAAAGACAAGAGATTTAGGATCAGACTGCCAGGGCAAATTCCTCCTTCGGTCCACTTATTTTTCCTGCGTTGCCAATTTCTCAGCTATAAATGGAGGTAATAGTTCCTCCATTGGACAGTCTATGCTGTAGTACTTTCCTATTATTTCTTTAACAAGTTGTTGCAAACTTAGTGGCATCAACAACACGAATGTATCCTGTTATGGTTCTAGAACTCAGAAGCCCTAACTCAGTTTCACTAGGTTAAAGCCAAGGCATCAGAAGGACTTGTTTCTTTTAGAGACCCTGAAAGAAGAATCTGTTTTATTGCTGTTTTCAATTGCTAGTGGCCACCAGATTCTTGCGATTATATTTAGGGCCCACTCAGATAATTCTGGATCATCTTCCTGTCTCCACACACTTAATATAATTGCCTTTCTGAAGTCTCTTTTGCCAAAAAGGAAACATTTGTGGGTTCTGAGGATTAAGATACAGGGAACATTAGGAGCTATTATTTCTCCTGCCACATATGGGATGATGCATGCATATATTTACAACTTCCTGGCTCTAAGAAAATGCTTAATTCATGCCAACAGTAGCTATGATCATGAAACCAGTCCACTTGCAATTATACACAGATATTGCTTGCTTCATCAAAATTGGATCGTTGTATAATATTTAATTCCGAGAATGTGGGTTACAGAAATAAAATAAAAATAAAAATAAAAATCACCTTTGTCTCTAAGTCTCACCTAGTGAAATCACTGGGATTCCAAGCATATCTCAAATTTCTCCCATGATCCTCAGACTGTATTTCTGCATTTTTTGGTACTTTTAAACCTTCTTGTCCACCTCCTTCCTGATTTTGCATTCTTCATTCTTTGATCTGTAACAATGTCCACCTCACATTTTCTTTTCTTTTCTCTCTCTCTTTTATTTACTCTTTTCTTTCCTCTTCTTTCTTTTTCTTTTCCTGTCATAGGGAGCATGCCCTCACTGGAAAGACACAAAGACAGGCAGAAAGAGATAGGGCATGGCAGGGCTGCAATCCCTTCTCCACCCTCCCCTCAGCACATGCGCCTGGTGTGAGGGTCATCGACATATTGCAACTCTGCTCTCAGTGAACCCGCTTCCATCTTTGATGACTGGGTTTGCTCCAACCATGGATCCTCAACCATGTGTGAAATGCGAAATCCTTTCTCCCTTCATCATTCTGACAATTTGACCTAGATTTTGAGCTCTTCTCTTCACCTAAGTTTCCATTGTTTTCTTTTTCTATTCTTTTCTTAAACGAACTTTATGTTATTAGTTGTCAACGTCAGGAGTCTCATAGCCTTCTTTCATTAGGCACTTGAAGCAGAGTTTCCTGGGACTGAATTGAAGAACATTACATTCAGCTGCCTTTTTGACAAAAGCTGGTCAAGATAAAAACCATTCCTTTTGCCAAACAGTGTGAGTTGCTTATTGAGCCAGGGCATTCATAATGACTAAATATCTAATGTATGTCAGACTTGTGCTGACTAATATGAAGGCTACAGTCTCTGCCCAAGAAGTTTGTAATCCAACTTGAGCACTCTTTTTTTAAGAGTAGTCATCATCCAGAGTGGTTCGCTAAAGATCCTGTTTGCTACGAGGAACATGAAGGAGATGCAATTAACCCTGATTGGGAGGGCCTGGGAAATGTTCCTGGAGAAAGTATTTGTAGGAGGAGATTTCCAGGATCAGGTCTCTATAGATCTGAGACGCACAAGCGAGGACAGGATCCAGGGCCTTGGTGAAAGTACAACTTTCAAAGAAAAAAACCTGAAGCAAAGACATGGTGAGTGAAACATGTTGGCAAATGTAAGTTTTTGAGTAAGTTTCCAAAAGGCTGAAGTATTTGGGGAATCAGAAGAGACTCAGAAGAGAAAAGACTGGAAAGGTTAGATTCTGAGGACTTGGAGTCATCTTAAGAAGTTCCGATTTTATATAAAGGGTGAGAAGAATGCATGGAGAGGAGTGCTATCTTAAGACTGGAGTTCAAAGAAGTTCTTTGTTCGTTTGTTTTTTTTTCCTCATATGGTGATGAGAAAAGAGAAAAATGGCAAGATGGGAGATAACCAGGTGAGGCAGTTTGGAGCCTGTTACACTAGAATAGTTGAAAAATGATGGTGGCTTCACCCTAAAAATGGACATAGGTAGAAAGTGAAGTGAATGAGTTTAGGAACTGTGTGTGGGTATGTGTGTTGAGAGGGAGGGTGTCTTCCAGAAGTTCATGGAAAATGCATATTATGAGCAAATATAATGGATTTCAATTTTTTTTGCACCCAAATAAACTTGTACTTTGATTTTGTCGTTCCATGAATTGGTTGAAGGCCCTTTGTATTTGGGAGGTAAATTCCACAGTGTCTAATGTTTCTTTGATTGTGGTGAAATGGAGAGAGAGAGAAGTTCTGGTGCCTATTGTTGACTATTAGTGGATTGAGAGGTTGTCAGACCTCAGGATCCTTTCACAGTGTTTCTAAGGCTATCCTTTGCATGGGAAGAACTGATAAGCTGTAGTGCTGTGTACTAACAGATTTGACCCTTCTCTCAGGCCTCTGTTGCATACAGACATTTCCTCTTGTAACTATTTTGATTGTAATGTCCATTCATTGTATTGAATTTCTTTCTCCAACCTTCCCATGGAGTTAGATGGTACTTATTTTTATAGGCCACACAAATCAAGAAAAAGGTAGGAAATTTATGGCTACAAACTCGGCAAAAGTCTTGTTATTTAGACGACTGAGGAACTTTGGTTAAAGCCCCTGGGAGTCTTTCAGCTGCGAGGTACTTGACAGTTTCCTTCTGCTATTTAAGAGGTGTCAGAAGCATTGGTCTTGGTAGAGATGAAGAGGTGACATTTTTCTATTCAGTTCCTCACCTTCAACTACTTTTGTTTCCTAGTGTAATGCCAGGATGGTATAAGGTGCTACATCATGAGTAAATCCAAACAAGAAAAAGATAGAATAAAAGCATTCACAACCAGGAGATTCGAGGAGATCTTTATCCAATGGATTATTTCTTCTCCCTTTTGAGGAATGACCTCTAACTGTCAAATCACCTCAAACATGACCACGACACACTGCACAATGGTTAAGAATTTTCTTGTAATTAAGAGAATTGGTAAGTTCTGTGGCTGCAAAGCTCTGTGAATGGTCTTTGCAAACAGTGTGGGAGAAGCACAATTCTTGGATTTCTCGGGTTTGACAGCATTGTTGAATTTTTATGAAAGAATTCAGTTTCCACAGTTGTCTGCCTTTTCAAGCAGAAAACCAGTCAGATCAGCTTTCAAAAAAATATGAAGTAAATATGAAGTATTCGTTCAGCACGCCAATGGGTTTTTCTGAGAATAGTCACATGTCACTTAACACAGGAATACCTTCAAGAGATGTGTTGTTTTGGGAACCAGCAGTTAGCGTAATGGCTATGTCGCTGGACTCCCACGTAGTTGACAGTGGTTCGCGTCTCGGACCCGGTGGCTTAAATCTCACGCCGGGCGCGTGTGCGTGCGTGCCCAAGATCCCAAGAGGAGAATGGAGGAGAAGGGATTGCGGCGTGACCATCCCCCCTGGGGGG
>NW_006159648.1:2060316-2108824 GCF_000334495.1 Tupaia belangeri chinensis
TCCCCCCTGGGGGGTGATTTCTCGCTTTCTGTCTCTATGTCTCTCTCTGTCTGGCGAGCGCATGTACCCTATAGTGAAAACCTTTCAAAAAAAAAAAAATAAGATGTGTTGTTTGGTGATTTTGGCATGTGGGAACATCATAGAGTAAACGTACATGAACCTGTTAATAGATGGTATGGCCGACCACACACCTAGGCTATTATATGGTATAAACTACCACTTGTAGGCTACAAATCTATACAGCATGCTACTACACTGAGGCAATTGAAACATTATGCTTTTGGTGTATCTAAACACATCTAAATATACAAAAGGTATTGTAAAAATAGGACATAAACAATAAAAAATAGTATACCTCTGTAGGGCACTTACCTTAAATGGAGCTTACAGAATGGGAAGTTGCTCCAGGTGAGTCAGGGAGTGAGTAGTAAGTGAAGGCCCAGGGCATGATCATACACTGCTTTAGACTTTATAAACTCTGGACACTTAAACTACCCTAAATGTTTAAAAATACTTTTCTGGCTTTAATAATGAATAACCTTTGCTTAATATCACTTTTTTGCTTTCAACCTTTTAATTTTTCTCTTTTTGACTCTTGCATAATAACCACTTAAAACCAAGAATTGTACACCTATACAAATTTTTTAATTTTTTTTTTTTTTTTTGGAGAGATTTTCACTGTAGGGCACGTGCGCTCACCAGACAGACAGAGAGAGACATAGAGACAGAAAGCGAGAAATCACCTCCCAGGGGGGATGGTCATGCCGCAATCCCTTCTCCTCCATTCTCCTCTTGGGATCTTGGGCACGCATGCACACGCGCCTGGCGTGAGTTTTAAGCCACTGGGTCCGGGACACGAACCGCGGTCGACTACGTGGGAGTCCAGCAACATAGCAATTACGCTAACTGCTGGTTCCCCAAATTTTTAAATTTTGTATTCATATTCTATATGCTTTTTCAAATTAATTTTGTTTTATACTTGCTAAACTTTTTCTAAGAATTATTTTATTTAACTTTATTTATTAACTTATTCCTTTACTTTAATTTGTCCAGAAAGGTAGAGAGTGTGAGAGTGTGAGAGTGTGAGAGTGTGAGAGTGTGTGAGTGTGAGAGTGTGTGAGTGTGTGAGAGTGTGTGTGTGAGAGTGTGTGTGTGAGAGTGTGTGTGAGAGAGTGTGTGTGAGAGAGTGTGTGTGAGAGAGAGTGTGTGTGAGAGAGAGTGTGTGTGAGAGAGAGTGTGTGTGAGAGAGAGTGTGTGTGAGAGAGTGTGTGAGAAAGAGAGAGAGAGCAAGCTGCCAGGTCTGGGACTCCCACATGGTCAAACCATGTGAGAGTCCAGTGTCCTTAAGCACCACACCATCTGCTGGCCTTCTTTCTAAACATTTTTATTAAAAACTTAGACACACACACACGCACACACACATTAGCCTAAGGCTCCACAAGGTCAGTAACATCTATATCACTGTCTTCCACCTCCACATTTTGTCCCATTGGAAGGTCTTTACGGCAGTATGCGTGGAGCTGTCTTCTCTGAAGATGATATTGCCTTCTTCTGGAATACCTCTGGAAAGAGTTGCCTGACACTCTTACAGATGTTACTTTTCTCAAATATATGTACACAACAGATGCTTAATTTATTGCTTTGTTTCATAATAGATTTGCTCATAAGCGGATAATGTGCCATGAATAGTCTTCTCTGTTAGTGAATAACTTTCGGTATTAGGGAGGTCCATATTTTTAAATTTGTGAAGAAGTTTATTGAGGTCTGCAAAACTGTTAAACCCCTCACTGTGAATTTTCTTGGGGGTTCTTCTTCTTCTCCTGTAGTTTCCTTCTCTTGCCTCTTCAGCTGTGCATTCCTGTTCAAGTTCCAACAACTCATCAGCTAAGTTTCTCAGGAACAACCTTTGGTGACTTCTCAGCATCATTTGCACACACACCCGGGTTGAAGTCGCTCGCCATCTCCATACAGCCTTGCTGATTTTTGTAACCTCCTCAACCTTGACAAGTCCTTTGAAATCACGGAACCTCTAGAGTTTCTTCTCCCAGGTGTCACACATAGAGTTCTTGGTGAAATCGTCCCAAGCCCAAGTGAGGTTTTTGATGCAGTTGTAGATGTTCTAATCCTTCCAGAAAGGCATCAGTGTCTTCCTCTGCTATAGCAGTAGACTGGGTACAGGTCCTCCTCAGGCAGTAGTTATTAAAAGCTGCTATAACTCCTTGATCCATTGGTTGGATCAGAGAGGTGGTGTATGGAGGGAGAAATACCACTCTGGTATTGGGATAAGGATCATGGTACTGAGAGGAACACACTTCTGCGTCTGGTTTTAAATCAAGATCATTAGCCTAAAAATATCTATGACCTTTCTAGAGAACAATATATTATAGATAATTTTATCCCATGTGACCCACAACACATAAATTAATACACTAAAATGTACATTTCTTATACTTGGGTAATGAGATTATTGAAGACTTGAATTTTTTTTCAAAGAATTATTTTATCTAACTTGATTTTCTTATTTTAATTTGACCAGAGAGGGACAGAATGAGAGGGAGAGAGAAAGGAACAGTAAGAAAGCAAGCCATCAGGTCTGGGACTCAAACCATGGTCAGCCATGTAGGAGTCCAATTCCCTTAACCACCATACCACCTGCCAGCCCCTTTTCTTTTTTATATTCTAATATCCTCTTCCTAAATTGATATGTATTGGTTTTGTGTGTGTGTGTGTGTGTGTGTGTGTGTGTGTGTGTGTGTTGCTATAGGATACTTGTACTCACCAAAGAGAGAGGAAAAAGGGAGAGGGAAAGTGGTAAATCACCCCCTGGGGAAATGACCATGCTGTAATCCCCTCTCCTCTTGGGATTTTGGGCACACACAGATACACACACACATGTTTTCCAAGCTGTTGGGTCAGAGATTCAAACCATATAAGTGGCCATATGGGATCCAATATTTTAACCACTACGCCACCTACTGATCATTATTTTTGTTTAATTTCTTTTTGTAGTAGTTCATATATTACAAAAATGTGCATTATTGATGTGTTAATTAATTTGTTCAACCATATGGACAACAGGACTTAATTTGTGTGAATTCAATTAGACTTAAAAAACATTAATTCTCACAGATATAATAAAGTGCTACCCAGAGTCACAGAAAGTGTGAAGTCTGAGAAAACAATCCGGTATTGTGCCAAGTCCACCCAAGACTTTCAACATCAACTGTAAGATTGGGGGATTATAAAAACCACCCTAAAATTTGTTAATTTTCTAGAAGAACTCACTGAAAGCTAGCATTCCCATAGTTATGGATTACTGTATGAAAGGGATACAGAAAATAAGAAAACTAGCCAAGGTATAAGACATATAAGCCAGAGTGTGGGAGGGTTCCAGTGAAAGAAATCTATTATCTTCAGAAAGAGTTACTTTTCTGCATTGATGTACGACAACATGCATGGAATATTGCCAACCTGGAAATGTTACCTCAGTCTTGGTGTCCAGAGATTTTATTGAGGCTTCATTATGGAGCAGGACTGGTTGATTGGCCATGTAATTTAACTAAGTTACCAGGTGCATTACTCAGCTCAAGCACCTGTAAGAAAATACCATAGTCTGGGAGACTTAAACAATAGAAATGTATTGCTCACCTTTCTGGAATCACAAAAGCTCAAGATTAAGGTGCAGGCAAGGTAAGGTTTATTCTGAAGCCTCTCTTTCTTGGCATGTCGGCAGCTACCATATCACTGTGTGCTCACGTGAGAAATTTCTTTGTATACACACACACACACACACACACACACACACACACGCTCACTCACTCATGCAAAGAAAAAGAGAGAGGAGAGAACAATTTAGTTTGTCTTCTTAACAAGGGCATTGATGCCATCAGACCAAGGCCTTAACGCTATAGGACTCATCTAACCCAAACTACTCCCCTGAAGTCCCATCTCTAAATAGCATCATACTGCAGGTTAGAAATATAACATAAAATTGGGGGGAGACGAAAATATTTAGCCCAGGGCCAGCCCATTGCATGGTGTTGAGGCACCTGGATCCCACATGACTCTGTGGCTCAAGTACTAGACTCACCCACTCAAGAATACGCTGGGTATGTGCGCCTGCATGCTCAAAATCCTGAGAGGAGAGAAATGAAGAAGAAAGGATTTAGGTATGATCATCCCCCATGGGGGATGGGCTCTCTCTGTCTTTTTCTAGTAATTGCAGGTGCACTATGACAAAAGTTTTTAAATCAGCCCATAATAACTAGGTCAAGTGATATTATGTGACTCATTATCTTTTTGTCATGGCCCAACTTAAAGACATTTCTATCGTATAACCATGTATTAATGCCCAGAAGCCAAGGGAACAGGCTAGACCTTTCTTTGGGCAAGGCCAGATTCTTTCTTTTTCTTTTTTGGAGAGGTTTTTGCTATAGCGCGTGTGCGCTCCCCAGACAGACAGAGAGACAGAAAACAAGAAATCACCTCCCTCCCCAGGGGGGATGGCCACACCACAATCTATTCTCCTCCATTCTTCTCTTGGGATTCTGGGCATGCACGCACATGCACCTGGCGTGAGTTTAAGCCACCGGGTTCAGGACTTGAACCGCGGTCAACTATGTGGGAGTCCAGTGACATAGCCATTAGGCTAACTGCAGGTCCCAAGGCCAGATTCTTTACTTCATATGTTCTGTGTGTGTGTGTGTGTGCACATATGTATGAATGAGTTTTGCTTAATAAAATGTAGTAAAGGAGCAGAATTATTCTTTAATTCTTCACTTCTGTCTTCTGATGAAGGTTCTCCTAAATCTCTGGCAGACCATAGAGCTATTTATACTCACTGTCAACTATAAAGAATGGTCTCATTTCAAATGTACAAGACCAGTAATAAAATGACAAGTCTAGTCCAGTCTGAGGCAAAACATTGAACTTACATAAATATTAAAGAATCCCTCTCCCTCCCCTTAAACCACAGCTATGACTTGATACCTGCAGTGAGATTGATGCTTAGTCTTTTTTTCCCCCCTCTCAGCTTTCATCTTCTTACAAATCCTTCTGTCAGGACTTATGGTAGAATTCTTCAGTATATAACAGAGAAACAGAACAAATATTTTATTTTGTTGGCTACCATTGCATTTTTGGCTCTTAATATCCCCTAGGGGAATGACATTAACAAGAAGAAGGACTAGGAGGGCCCATCCTCATGCAGAAACACTATTTCAATGACTGTATATAGACAAAAATACTTTCATGAGAGCTCTAGAATTCAGGTGAGACATTAGAACAACAACAGAAAAAATCAGTTAAGTAAAGGTTAAGGACAATTTCATAGTACTCCTCTCATCTTCCCCCCTACCCCCCCTCCAAATCTACACAGTACAGCACTGAGAAAGATCCCCTTGGCTTGTGAATTTTCCATGGGAAGAAAATGAGACTAAAATAAGCACCAGACTTTGCCACAGATGCTGGCGAAGGCCCTGGGGCTGGCCCTTCTGCTCTTAGACCTTGTACCAAAGTGCACTCCAACATGCCCATTTCCTCGGCACCCCCAGCCCCCAAACCCCATGCCCAGGTGAAAGTCTTTTCTTACTTAAGCAGGTTCAAAAATTCTGACAGAGGAGACTCCTACAGTTGTGTAGAAAAGTATAAAAGGCTGCCAAGATCATGAAGATCAGAGAAGCACGATGCCATCAAAGGAACACAATAAACTTCTACTAACGCATCTCAGAGAACTGAAGAGGCATTAATTGCCCAACAAAGAGTTTTTATTTTTTTTTTTTTAGAGAGATTTTTTACTATAGGGTGTGTGTGCTTGCCAGAGAGACAGACAGAAAGCAAGAAATCATGCTCCCTCCCCGAGGAGATGACCACACTGCAATACCTTCTCATCTCCTCTTGTGATTTTGGGCATGCACACACATGTGCCTGGCATGTTTTAAGCCACTGAGTCCGGGACTCAAACCACGGTCGACTACATGGGAGTCCAGTGTCATAACCATTACACCATCTGCTGATCTCTCTGACAAAGAATTTTTTTTTTCTTTTTTGGAGAGGTTTTTGCTACATGGTGCGTTTGCTCACCAGAAAGACAGAGAGAGACAGACAGACAGAAAGCGAGAAATCACCCCCCCAGGGGCAATGGCCTTGCCACATTCCCTTCTCCTTTCTCCTCTTGGGATCTTGGGCACACACACACACGTGCCCAGCATGAGTTTAAGCTACTGGGTCCGGGACTTGAACCCCATTCGGCTACATGGGAGTCCAGCAACATAGCCATTACGCTAACTGCTGGTCCCTGACAAAGAATTTTTAAAAATTGTTCTAAAGAAGCTCAGTGAGTTATAAGAACAGAGAGAACCCATTTAACAAAATCAGAAAAACAAGAGCAAAATGAGAAGCTCAATAAAGAGACAAAAAATTAAGCAAACTCAAAGACAGGTCATTTGAAATAATCAAATTGGAGAGAGAAAGAAAACAATGAAAACTAACAAGATCTAATAGCTAAAACTATTACATCTTGAGCAGAAGAAACAAAGCTGAAGGCCGGATACCATCTAATCTTGAAATAGCTTTAGTAATCATGGCAGCATGTAGAAACAGACACACAGACCAGTGGAATGGAGAGTGTAGAAACACATCCACACATTTTTGGTCATTGAAATTTGACAAAAGTGCCAAGAACGTACAGTAGGGGAAGAACACATGTAAGTGTCCATCAACAGATAAATGCATTTGAAAATGTGATAAAACTTAATAAAGAAGGAAATCCTATCATTTCTGGCAACACGCCCTCTGAACTTGAAGGTCATTTTACTAAGTGAGATGAGTGAGGCTCAGAAAGACCCTACCTATTCTCACTTATGTGGAATCAGTAAGTAGAATGGTGGTCATTAGGACTTTGGAAAAAGAAAATGGAGAGATGTTGATCCAGAGTTATGATGTTTCAGTTACACATTATGAATTGTTATAGTTCTCGAGATTTATCACATATCATGGTGACTAGAGTGATGACAATCAATTGTAAAATTGAACTTGCTAAGAGGGCTCATTTTCTTTTTTTCTTTTTTCTTTTTATTTTTTTGAAAGCTTTTTGCTATAGGGCACGTGCGCTTGCCAGACAGACAGAGAGATAGAAAGCGAGAAATCACCCCCTGGGGGATGGCCACGCCACAATCCCTTCTCCATTCTCCTCTCGGGATCTTGGGCACACATGCACACGCGCCCGGCGTGAGTTTTAAGCCACTGAGTCCGGGACACGAACTGTGGTCGACTACATGGGAGTCCAGCGACATAGCCATTACGCCAACTGCTGGTCCCAAGAGGGCTCATTTTCAATGTTATCATCACCTATACAAAAATAAGTATGTGAGGGACCAGTGAATGGTGTAATGGTTATGTCACTGGATTCCCACATAGTTAACAGCAGTTCAAGTCTTGGACCTGGTGACTTAAAACTCATGCTGGACCCGTGTGCGTGTATGCCCAAAATCCTGAGAGGAGAAGGGATTACGTTGGCCATTCCCCCTGGGGGATGATATTTTGCTTTCTGTCTCTGTTTCTGCAGTGAGGGCACATGCCCTATAGCAAAAGTCTCTCAAAAAAAGTGTGTGAGGTGATGGGCATATTAATTATCTTAATTGTTTCACAACATCTATCAAAACATCACATCATACTGTGTAAATATATATAGCTTTTCTTTGCCAATTGTTTCTTACTAAAGTTATATAAATTAAAAACAAAAATGAACAATAAAGTACCTAGGAGTGGGGGCAGCCAGAGCATAGTAGTTGAAGCGGCCGGATCCCACATGGCCAACTATTTGTTTGAATCCCAAACCCAGGACATGAATAACATGAATAACTCACTGGGCAAGTGTGTATGTATACCCCAGATCCCTAAACCAGGGAGAAGTGAAGCAGGCATTAAAGCATGGCCATTTCTATGAGGATGTTTTTTGACTTTCTCTCTCTCTCTGTCTCTTTCTCTCTCTCCCCTCTGTGGTGCTTGTGTGCTGCAGCAAATTAAAAACAAACAAACACACAAAAAACGACCTGAGTCAGATATAAATTTTAAAGGTTTTCCAGTTGTAACCATTTCAGAATTGGACGTTCTCAGTAGCTTCCTAATTGGTTTCCTTTTGTCGCTTGTTGCCTTCCCACCCACCAAGGCATTTTCCTCAAGTACTAATACTTTAAGTAGAAATTTAATTCTACTCATACACATGAGCACACACACACAAATGCCCATAGACATGTGTTTTGTTATCTTAAAAAGGGCAAAATATTACATTTAACATGAACTATAAGATACAACACTTGCATATTGTTTGGTTCCTATTTTCTTCTTTTCTTGTGTAAACCCCCCTCCATTACGTGAGCATGCGCACGCGCGCACACAGACACACACACACACACACACACACACACACACACAGTCTTTGTAATAACCACATATTTCTTCAATATGTGAAAAAATCTTTTAATTTCTCAAATCTGTCACGCTTTCTCATTTACTTGCCCTTTCAGAAACTGTTCCCTTTACCAGGAATCCTCTCTCTCCCTCAGTAATTAAGTCTCCCTCTGTTTCAAGTCTCAGTCAGTCATAGCTTTCTTGGCTAAGCCTTTTAGGACCTCCCATGGAGGTCAGCTTTCCCATTACAAATTCTCATAATCACTGTGTATCTTTTGACATTACTTATTATAGTATCAACATTATATTTCTGTGATCATTTGATTAACATCTCTCTTAATAACTCAACAATAGGCTTGAAGAAGACAGGAAACATGTGGTTTTTATTCACCAAGAGATCACTTGCACCTTGCAAAATGCTTCCTGTGTTCAAATGATATTCTATTGGATTATTTTGAGGAATATTTTCTAAAATATATGATAAGAAATTTTTTTTTCCTTTGGAGTTTGGAGAGGTTTTTGCTAATAGGGTGCGTGCGCTCACCAGAAAGACAGAGAGAGAGAGACAGAGAGGTAGAAAGCAAGAAATCAATCCCCCAGGGGGGATGGCCATGCTACAATCCCTTCTCCTCCATTCTCCTTGCAGGATCCTGGGCACACACGCACACATGCCCGGGCGTGAATTTAAGCCACCAGGTCCGGGACTCGAACCGCAGTTGGCTACAGGGCAATTCAGCAACATAGCCATCATGCTAACTGCTGGTCCCAAGGATAAGAATATTTTATAATATGAGATTATACTATGCCATTATGTTGTAGAAAACCAGATGCCAAGGAATGGAAAGCAGCACTTGGAGAGATTAGGAAAACTATTTTTTTTTTTTTGAAAAGGTTTTGCTATAGGACACGTGTGCTTGCCAGACAGACAGAGACAGAGGGACAGAAAGCAAGAAATCACCCCCCAGGGGGGATGACCATGCTGCAATCCCTTCCCCTCCATTCTCCTCTTGGGATCTGGGGCATGCACACACATGCACCCAGCGTGAGTTTAAGCCACTGGATCCAGGACGCAAACCACGGTTGACTACATGGGAGTCCAGCGACATAGCCATTATGCTAACTGCTGGTCCCAGGAGAACTATTTTTTTCTCCAGCAGGTTCTGAGGAGTTAACACTCAATCTTCAGCTGGCTGAAGGGGAGGTCCAGGGTGGAGATTGGGCTCAGATCCTGCCCTATGCAGTATCAAAGGGAGAAGTCAGAAAGCAGGTCAACTAATCTATTCAAGGTACTAATCCATTTTAAGTTTCCAGGTTATCTAGTAGCTCAGGGAGGGGGAGTTAAGTTTGTTGGAGGACAGAAACCTATCAGCCCTGAGTTACTCATGAATTCAGGGTCTCTCTATATCAGGAGGAGTGGGGTTTAAAGACAATAGGAGTGTTGGAACCAGCAGGTGGTGTGGTGGTTAAGGCGCTGGACATTCCCACATGACCAACCATGGTTCTAGTCCCAGACCTGGTGGCTTGCTTTCTCACTTTTCCCCTTCTTTCTCTGGTCAAATTAAAATAAATGAATGAATAAATAAAATTAAATAAATCTTAAAAAAAAGCCAATAGGAGTGTTGATCACTGTTTACTCTTAGGCAAAGGAGAAGGCAAGTCTTTGGTCATAGGAATTTAACAGTTTATAATGGAGGCGCTCCTCCAAGATGGAGTTCTCCAAGATGGACTCATGCCTGCTTCATTCACAAAAAAGAAAAAATCTTGAATAAGTATTCCTTTTCTTGGCATGGAATTATTCCAACTTTTTTTTGTTTAAAAGTTCTTTTTTTTTTTTTTTTTTTAGTTTACTCTTAAATTATGCCTCTCAGGAAGGAGGATCTACATCTACCATTGTTTATAGCTTCCTTTTCTTCCTCCTTTTATACCAACTTCTGCGCTTTCATCTTCAAAAGATCCCCTTTTCAAATGATCCCTTTTATTATTGAATCCTGAACTAACCTGATTCCCTATCTAGAAAGCCTGAATTTTGGTAAATCCCAAGGGCTTCTCTACCAAGTTAAAGGAAATGGTGATTTACATGAAGAGATGAAGTTTTTACCCTCTCAGATTCCTGTTATAATTAGTTTCAGAGGAACAGATTCATGTTATGTCTATTTCTATTCCTTTCCTCATTTGTGACAGGGGAATGAGTCATTAGAATTTTAATGTCTGCATTAAATGCCAGCAGTGGTCTGTTGTTATGCTTCAACTACTTAAATATTCTGAATTCTGAATGGCTAATCCATTCTACCTTTTATTGTAAGAGAACAGGGATGGGCTTTGAATCAAACAAGAGAGCATGGAAAAGGTCAAATGAGTGCAAAATCATCTGTCTATCATTAAATGGTGACAGAATTAGAAGGCTTGCTTTTGTCACTAAGATTCAAATTGGAACATAGAATGTCACCACATGAATCCTTTAAATTGACAATGAATGCAGTTGGAGTCAGAACGGCAAAGAATTAGCTATTATATTTTTAAACACTTCTCTCGTATATTAAAATTCTAAAGGGACAGGTTATTTAGCCACAGGAAATGATTCTAATAACAACAGTGGTTCAAATAACAAGGCAGTAGGGACAGAGTTTGTTACAAACCGATCTGACTGCAAACATTACTTGACTAAATATTGACAAAAAGTCTTATTCTTGAAGCAATTTGTAAATTTTACTATGGATAGGATATGCTATCAACTTAGCCTTGTCTTTTTAAATTCAAAACAATTACTCTGAGTTTGAAAGTTGTAAAGTACTGTAGTTAGAAACAAACTTACCTCTATTTTATTTACCATTTGGCTGTATTTTAATCTTTATATTTAGTTCTTTTTTTATTCCCCAGGAAGTCTGCTGAATAATATTACTATGGATTTCTAAATTATCACCTATTTAAATAGACTTTCAAATAAGTTATTCTACACATGTATTTTCTTTGCTGTTAAAATGTACTTTTTTTCTTAAATTTACTTTTTTTTTTTTTTTTTAATTTGACCAGAGAGGGACAGAGTGAGAGAGAGAAAGTGAGAAAGCCAGCTGCCAGGTCCAGGACTCAAACCATGGTCCACTATGTGGGAATCCAGCGTCCTTAACTACCAGGCCACCTGTCAACTCCTCAGATTTAATTCCTTTCTCATTATGTTTTAAAATCAGAGCACTGGGTCTATGTCATTCGTTCAGGGTTGAAAGCTATGTACCCACCTATTGAGATTTTTTTTTAAAAAGACATTCATTTATTTTCGAATGATTAGAATGATTGCTTTTTCCTTATGCTGTCTTCAGTTCATTTCCTTTGCTGCTGCAGTGCTTCTCAGAAACTTCATTATAGAAAAAAGGAGAGGCAATGAAACTGCAAGAGGGAGGTTCAATCTAATGACTAAATGAAGTTTGCAGTGTTATCTGTATAGTTCAGTCTCCTCTGACCTTTTTATCTTTCTCAGTGTGGATCTTTGGCAATTAAATTTATTTATTTCTTTACCAGGTGTTGAGGTCTCTACAAGGTCATCTGAAAGGTTCTTTGTTTTTTATCGATAGCAGCTCTAACGCACTTGACCATTTATCATAAGTGAGATTCTTTGGCCAAGCAATTGCTTTGTTAGCTAGCAGGCTCAGAGAGAAAGTTTCTGGGAACATTGGCATTATAGACATGTAGTCATTTCTAACAACAAGAGAAATCAATTACTGTTACTCTCCTGACAAAAGTATAGAGCTAAATTAGCTAATCCTAGAAGAAGTGTGCTTAAGTGTTTTTTGCCATAGGGTGTGTATGCTCACCAGAGAGAGATGAAGAGAGGGAAAGTAAGAAATCAGCACCCTCCCCCTGCCCCCCAAGGGTGATAGCCGCAGCACAATCCCTTCTCCTTCATTATCCTCTTGGGATTTTGAGCATGCATGCACACTTGTCTAATGTGATTTTCAAGCCACCAGATCTGGGACTCAAACTACTGTCGCCCATGTAGGAGTCCATCACCTTGACCACCATGCCACCTGCTGGCCCCTAAGGATATAATTTTATATCCCATGGAAGTCAAAAGGTAAACAACAATCATATGTGCAAGGTAGTAGAAAAATAGGAAAGGCCTATAAAATAGGAGTCAGTATTAAATCTGGTGATTTATAGATGTGCCAGAGGGGACTCCAAGAGTCTGAATTTCAGTGAAATTATTTGAAAAATCCAGTCAGAGATGTGTAATGTGGAGGGCAGAGAAAGAGTGGAATCAAGCTGATAGACTCCTTCACCTTAACATGCTCGACACATGGCTTAGAGACTCAGTAGAAGTATACTTGTCAGTATTTTAAGTTCATGATATGTGAGGAAATTCTGCCATTGTCATGACTCTCCATAAGAACAGGCCAAAATCCACAGTCCAATAGGCAATTCAGTTTGTTCAATATTTATGTATGCTAATAATTATACTTTTTTTTGCCATTGCTGCAGAGAAACACAATCAAACTTGGTGAATGCCTAAGATTTAGGATTTTATATTACGATAAAGCCAATTTTCTTTTTATTATGCCACTTCTACATTGTTTTAGTTTTGAACTGAAGAATAAAGAAATGCGTTGTGAGCATGCGCATTATTTAAAAAAAATGTAGTTAGACATGGTTAATATGTGTCATGTGTTAGAACACAGATCAAATGTGACAAACATTTCTGCCTTACTGTCTGACACTTGAACAAGTTCCTTGAAAGAGTGATCTAAGGTCATCTTTGTCACTCACAGCTCTTTAATAATGTTAAATTGATAAATTCACTAAGACTAGTGTAAAGCTAAGAAGTAATCACAAAAATATACCATTCCTATTGTCTTTGAATTCTTTAAAAAAATTTTTTTTAAAGAGACTTTTGCTACAAGTATATGTGTTCATGGGAGAGACAGACACAGACAGAAAGTGAGAAATTATCCTCCAGAGGGGATGGCCCTGCCACAATCCCTTCTCCTCTACTGTCCTCTTGGGATTTTGGGTTACATGCACATGTACCCTGTGTGAGTTTCAAGCAGTGGGTCTGGAACTTAAATAATGGTCAGCCATGTGGGAGTCCAATGCCTTAACCACTATGCTATCTGCTGGCCCCTATCTTTGAATGTTTAAAGGGCTCTTCATCATTGATTGCTAAAGAGAGAATCTCTCAGAAGAATTGGGAAACAACCATGTTTAAGGAACTGTGCCAGTTGTACAAGTTGGCTACAATACACTAAATACTCACTTAGGACTCTAAAGCAACAAACCTTCTTGCTTGAGTGATAAAGTCTTAAGTAACGGAAAAGAGCAATTGAAGACTGTGAGATCCAACCTGACAGTGTCTAGAATGTATTTAATGATCTTGTTGAATAGAATTCTTTTGTTCATTCATTGAGTAGAAAGGTGGATACAGCCACTGGAGTGGGTCCATTAGTGCATGACTTCTCAGTCTCCTTTGACTCCACACACTTTCCTTAATATTGGAATATGGGAAGTAAGAATGGGAGCAGGGACATTGCACAAGGATTGGCAAGCATGGCTTTTGGATAACTTTAACATCACGGCATTTGGATATATTACTGTAAAATAAGAATAATAAAGAGAACCAAAAATGTAAGGAAAGCATGGATGGCAAGGGATTTAGGGTGAGAGCATGGGACGAAATGCAGTACCTTGGCTAAGTAGCCCAGTCATGCGTTGGCTAATCCTAGCAATCTAGGTGATTACTTGTTTCCTCTTGTATTTGCTGTGCAAGCTAAGTGGAAAATCAACAATACTCATCACTATTTAGTCTGAGAAAAGTGCATCAATGAAACTTCCACACCGTGGTGTGCCAGAAAGTCAGAGTTATGATGAAATTAATAAAACTAATGTCTAGTCTTTCTTTCTTTCTTTCTTTCTTTCTTTCTTTCTTTCTTTCTTTCTTTCTTTCTTTCTATTTTTGAAAGAGATTTTTGCTATAGAGCACAGAGACAGAAAGCAAGAAATCACTCCCCAGGGGGAAGGCCTTGCAATTCCTTCTCCTCCATTTTCCTCTTGAGCTTTTGGGTATGCACGCACACACACCTAGCATGAGTTTCAAGCCGCTGGGTCTGGGACTCACAGCATGGTCCACCACATGGGAGTCCAGTAATATAACCATTATGCCATCTGCTGGTCCCTCTAGCTCTCTCTCTTACACAGACACCTTCTAAGGCTTTCAAAGGGACCCTAAAAAAACACAGGGTCACGTGTTTTGTAAAACTTGTAAAACCAAGGCATTTTAACTGCATTTACCCTCTCTTACTCTTCCCCAAATATTGTGTGGCACTGGGATCTTAAGATAAAGTTGAGTTAAAGGTATATTTGGTTTTAGTCTAGTAGGATATATATATAAGAGGTCATCATCACCTGTAGGTTTAGCCTGGCTCTAGTGCTAGTTCTTCAAGTGTGGAAATGACATTTGGGTATCATCCCATTAGCCACTGAGCTGACTTTACTAGTGTTGGAGAACCTAGGTCAGAGGCAGAGTTTGAATCCATGTCACTGTATCCTCTGTTCTTTGACATCCTGCACTAGAATTATGTGTTTGTTTTTTTTTTTTTTTTTTGGAAAGGCAGCAACATTTGAAATACACAGAGTCAGAAGCTAGTCTGTAGAAACATCTTTCCAACCTCAGGCATGTAAGCAGAAGTTTTTAGTTACTATTAAAACTGATCAAAATGGAAGTCCTCAGGGATCACCAGGTGGTGTGGTGATTAAGATGCTGGTCACTTCCACATGGCCAACAGCAGTTTGAGTCCCAGACCTGGTGGCTTGCTTTCTCACTTTGTCTCTCTCTCTCTCTCTGGTAAAATTAAAATAATTCTCCTTGTTAGAATCTTTTCAATATACACATCTATTTGTTCAAAGGTATAAACTCATCTTTATTTGTATTCTGGTGATGGGGATTGTATTTATGAGCCATTAATTTTTTTTTTTTTGAGAGGTTTTGCTATAGGGCACATGCACTCGCCAGAGACAGAGAGACAGAAAACGAGAAATCACCCCCTGGGGGGATGGCCACACTGCAATCCCTTCTCCCCCACTCTCTTTCGGGATCTTGGGCATGCAGACACTTGTGCCCAACGTGAGTTTAAGCCACCAAGTCCGGGACTTGAACTGTGGTCAACTACATGGGAGTCCAGCGACATAGCCATTATGCCAACTGCTGGTACCTGGGTCATTAATTTTTAATTGTACTAAAAATAGTACATCTGTATAAATTTACAAGTCTTATGGCTATCAGCACATAAGGTTATGATGTAGTATTAACTGGTTTATTTTGTCTTGAGAAAATATGACAGTTTCTGTCAGAATATCTTGGAAAATTACCACTAATGTTACAAAATACCTAGAAGAAGCAAATGATCTGGTGACAAAACTTCTACACATAATTACCAGGTCTATATATTAAAAAATTTTAAATGTATACTCACCAGAGACATAAAGAGAGCAAGAGAGAGGGAAATTGAGAAATCAGCTCCTGGGAGATGGCCATGCTGCAACCCCTTCTCCTCCATTCTCTTTTCAAGATTTTGAGCACGCACACATACACACACATCGTGTTTTCAAGCTGCCAGGTCTGGGACTTGAACCAAGCAGTTGCCATGTAGTATCCAGTGCCTTAACCCTCATACCAACAGCTAGTCTGTAATATAATAATAATTTAATTACAGAACTCAAGTAATTTTATCTGTGTACATATCAATAGCATTTTCTTGTATTTTTTTTTTTTTCAAAATATAGGCCTATAAGAATCAGCTGGCATATTATACAAATGGTAAGTCACTGAAGGTAACAGAAAACTTATTTTTCTTGGTCATTAGATGAACAGGAAAAAAAATCATAAAAAATGGGAGCATAATGAGTCTTATGGGTAACAAGAATATATTTGAAGCTTGCCACATATTTGAAAAAAATACAGGAAAATGCTATTGATATGTACAAAGATAGAAGTACTTGAATTCTTTCACTTGAAATTTTATTTGGAAAAAAAATTACCTTTTTTTTTTTATTTAAGAGTTGATCAATATTCTAAAGTCAATGCCTTTGAAATAGCTCAGGAGATTTCTTCATGGAATTTTTCCTATACTCCTAATAGTTTTCTAATAGGATATTTCAGAAATGAAAAATTCCTGAAGAATTTGTCAATAATAATTTTCCCCTAGATATAACCTTGTAGCTCTGAGTATATTTTAGTATGTCAGTAAACATGTCTGATTCTAAAATGAAACTAACATATGGGGTCTTCAAAAAGTACAAGAAAAGAAATATTTTGAACAAACTATGTGTAGATTAAAAAAAACAAATTGCACCAAAATAAACTTGTACTTTAAATCAATGTTTCCTTGTATCAAGACATTTATCTTAATCATTTTTATTTATAAATACTAAAATTCTTGATGTAGGTGATGTTTGGAATAATGAAGCTACGTTTGGAATAATAAAGAAATGCATGTATTTCTCTCATCTGGAAATGCCTTCCTCTGATGGTTCTTCTATTTCTCAAATTCCGTCTCCTTAAAGAAAACTTCCTGACAGACCCAATTTAACACTTTCTACACTGAAATCTCACATTTCTTACTGTTTTACAAATAACTTTCACAAATTATTTCACACAAATATCTGAATTATTCATATTTTTCCAATCGTATGTCCTCAACTACCTTTGAATTTCCATCAGGACAGGATCTGCGTCTTAGGACTTCTTTATACTGCTCATGGAAATATGTAAGTCCTTAAGATTTAATAAAATTGAGTTAATTTGATGTCGATTCCAATGGATTTTTTTTTCAATTAGATGTATGAGGTTTTTACCTATTAATATACTAATATCAGCTCTTTTTTTCTTATCTATAGGATGAGCTAAGATTTAAATTATATTTTGTAATTGTGAGGTATCTTTCATATGTTCTTCATCTAATCCCATTTCCATTCATTTTCTTCAAATTCCAACTATAGAATAGAACATTTAATTGTCTCAGATCAGATTTACTCTGTTTGTTGCCTACAAGAAACCTCTTATTCATATATTCATGAAAAAATATCAGTACATACAGGAGAAAGGACACACTATTAAAATTTAAGTATGTCATTCAAGACAAAGCTGTTAATGTAATCATGGCCGACTTCAGTTAGGAGACATTTTGTCTTTATCTAAACACAATTGTTTTATTAACCAATTTATATTAATCTTAAAATTACTATGTATGCATACTATATTTAGGACAAGAAGTTTCTAATAAAATAATACATCACATATATACCATACTTTACAGTTGTTAAAGCACTTTTCATTCCTCTTCATTCTCTCTTCCTCTGTCTCGTTACTGTTTTTCCTCTCTGCTCTTGCTTCTCTTTGTCTTTCTGAAAACACATCAACCACGTATCAGGAATGGTATGATTATCCCCATGTTATAGATTAGAAATGGAATTTCACATAAAATTTTTTGTGTGTCTCATGAGTAATAATTATTAATAATTGATGTGTAGAATTAGGATGCTGAGTTTTTTTGGTTTTATTTTGGTTAGGTTTTTGCCATAGGGCATATGTGCTTGCTAGAGGGAGACAAAGAGAGGGAAAGTGAGAAATCATCCTCAGGGATATGGCCATGCTGTAATCCCTTCTAGAGCAGTCTTCTCCTGGGATTTTGGGCATGTATGCACGTTCACCTGGCATTGATTTTTGAAGCAATCATGTCTGGGACTTGAACCATGGTTGGCCATGTAGGGGCCCAGGGTCTTAGCCATATAACACCTCTGGCTAGTACCAAGGTGATGGGGTTTTTGTCTCCTAACCGTGTGATCTTAGACAAATAACTTAGAAATTCTTGGTCTCAGCTTCTCTTTCTTCTTGCACCGGGTCTTTTTTTTTTTTTTTTTTGAGAGGTTTTTTCGCTATAGGGCGCGTGCGCTCGCCAGACAGACAGAGAGAGACATAGAGACAGAAAGCGAGAAATCACCCCCCAGGGGGGATGGTCACGCCGCAATCCCTTCTCCTCCATTCTCCTCTCGGGATCTTGGGCACGTACGCACACGCGCCCGGCGTGAGTTTTAAGCCACCGGGTCCGGGACGCGAACCGCGGTCGACTACGTGGGAGTCCAGCGACATAGCCATTACGCTAACTGCTGGTTCCCATGCACCGGGTCTTGATCAGTTAGGGCAGCTATAACAAAGTACCATGAACTGAGTGACTTACAGAGTACAGAAGTTGATTCTTTACAGTGTTAGAGGCTGGAAGTCTGAGATCAGGGTGCCAGCATGGTTGGATTCTGGTCAGGACCCTCTTTGGAACTGCAGACTTTTGACATTTTGTTGTATCTTTACATGGTGGGAAAGAATGAGCTAGCTTTGGCCTCTTTTTATGAGGGCACTAATCCCTTTCATAAGGGCTTCTAATTACTTCCCAAATACCCTACCTCCAAATAACAACACATTGGGGACTAGATATTTTTAAAGAATTATTTTATTTAACTTCATTTATTTATTTCAATTTGACCAGATAGGGACAGAGCGTGTGAGAGAAAGAAAGTGAGAAAGAAGGCTCCAGGTCTGGCACTCGAACCATGTCAGCCATGTGGGAATCCAGTGCCCTTAACTACCACGTCCCCTGCTGGCCCTAGGGATTAGATATTAACATGAATTTTGGATAGGACAAAAACACTCATTACTTAGCCCACAGAGTGAGATAGTCTGAATAAATGATCTAACATATTCTCTAGTAAATATTTCCATGCTCTTTTCTTGAGCCTTTTACTACTATAATGCAATGGAATTCATAACTTCAAGTATTGTCCCATGTAATGCCAGAAAAAAAATACATGCTTTTTTGAAGAAAATGTAGTTGTCCACGATGATGGGGAAAACAGAAGATGAAGAAGCAAAATATCAAAATTCCTTAGATTGCAAGAGTTAACAAAATGAAATATTTGACTATTTCTAGGTTGTAGGACCTTTTAAAAAAAATCTCTTATATTCTTTAGATGTACAACATTCAAAGAATGCAATGAGAAACCAGACAGTGTAACGGTAAAATGGGAAGCTCTGTGAGTGGATCCACACAGGGACGTGCTGGATTTGTGTCTGCAAACCTCTGTCAGTGTCCTAGGCATTCATGTGTCCATTATCTGGGGTGTCCTGAGGCTGGGGGTGGATCAGAGTGTCAAGACCCTATTGGAGGTGCCTCTTGTCTCTCTCTGTCTTGCTTACTTGTGGAAGAAATAAGTAAACTGAAAAGAAAAACAGAAAACCCAAACCCAATGCCTCTCCCGACTACTAAAAATAAAAAATAATATGATGCATCTACAATGGACAGACATGTTGTAAAGTGGACTTCTGTCTATGTCAAAGGATGCAGTAAGGGTCAAGGTAAAAATGTCAAAGGAGATTTAACATAAATGACGTAAGAAACGTAAGTCCAAGCAGAGATTTCATAACTTTTACCCTAATGACTGACTTTGTGTTTAATGACGTTTTAGAAAGACCCTCTTGCTTTTTTTCTTTTCTCTGAGCCAGGGAGCTGAATGCGTTTCTAAATAAATTAGAGAATGCTAATGCTAAGGGTCCTGGAAGCTACGCTAACTTCCCTATTCTGTGTAAGTCTGTTCAGATAGGATTGAGAAAGTGAGTGAACCAGTAACGTATATTGAACCCAGTGCATGTGCACACATACATGTGTGTATGTGTTTAATTAAGGTGATTGATTTCACCTCTAGTCCTTATCACTTCTATAGAGAAGGGAAGGATGAAATGAATACAGTACTAACCATGTATTTTCTGTTCTTCTTTGGGCTATATCTTAGTTTAACTCTTTTAGGACTAAGCATTATCATCTTTATAATTTGTTTTATTTTGGGGGAGAGGTTCTTATTTCCCCCAACCTTGACTTCTGTTTTTTCCTTTTTACCTCTAGAGATCACACTTCAGTTCCCGTTTGTACCTTTTCGGCTCTGTTCTTCTTATTCAGATTCTTTGTCTACAATTCAGTCTCTCTGGTACCAACGTTCTTCTCTCCTTAGCACTCCGCCCCCCCCTCCTCCTCCAAAGTATGGTTTGAGAAAAATCACCAAGAACTTCTGGTTAGGGGGTTAGGGGGCCACTGGGCAATGGTGTCCTGCTTCTTCTAGTTAATATTATACTTTGACTATTCTTTTCAAACATTTAAAATATATGTATTTAAAACTGTTTAATGAATATGTACTCAGTTTGTTGAACTATATAAATTTAATTACCTAAAAACATAAAGCTATTTTTTTAAGGTTTATTCAAAGGGCACATGTGCTTGCCAGAGAGACAGAGAGATACAGTGAGAGGGAAAGTGAGAAATCATCCCCCGGGGTGGTTTGCCATACCACAATCCCTTCTCCTCCATTCTTCTGGGATTTCGGGCACACACACATAAACGTCCAACACAGTTTTCAAGCAGTCACATCAGAGAACTGAACCTTGGTTGACTAATGCCTTAACAACCATGCCACCTGCTGGCCTTGATTTTTTTGTCTAACCACTGCCTTCCATTATGCCACAATGTATCTTCATTTCTGGTCTGCTAAAAATTATCTGAGAGAGGGAACCAGTAGTTAGTGTAATGGCTATGTCGCTGGACTCCCACATAGTCGACTGCGGTTCACATCCTGGACCCAGTGGCTTAAAACTCACGCCGGGCGTGTGTGTATGCGTGCCCAAGATCCTGAGAGGAGAATGGAGGAGAAGGGATTGCGGCATGACCATCCCCCTGGGGGGGTGATTTCTTACTTTCTGTCTCTCTTTCTCTCTCTCTCTGGCGAGTGCATGCGCCCTAAAGCGAAAATCTCTCAAAAAAAGAAAATGTATCTGAGAGATGGGCCAGCAGATGGCATAGTGGTTATGTTGCTGGACTCCTACATGGCCAACTGTGGTTTGAATCCTGTACTCGGTGGTTTGAAAATTATGCCAGGTACTTGTGCATGTGTGCCCAAGATGTCAAGAGGAGACTGGAGGAGAAGGGATGGAAACATGGCCATCTTCCTGGGGGCGGGGCGGGAGGGTTCTCATTTTCCCTCTTACTTTCTTTGTCTCTGTCTCTCTCTTTAGTAAGTACATGTGCCCTAAGGCAAAAACCTCTTTAAAAAATTATCAGAGCATTCCTAGTCATTCTCATTATTAAAATCATTCCCTTTAGGAAACTGGAGTTCAAACTCCATGTAAATCTCACCTCATTGCCTCTATTCAGAGTAGACTAGATTTGTGGCTTTAGGGACCAGAAGGGGACACTGTGGGGTTTAATCTAGCTCTAAGATACATCCTCTACCTCCCTCAGATCAGATCTAAGATTTTGCTCCAAGGACAAATCTAATGTAATTATTTAAAGGAGAAGGGATAAAATTCTTCCTGTTAGCTATATAGACTTTCTAAGGACAGATGGTGGTATTTGAATAGTGGCCCCAAAAGATATGTCCAAGTCTTAATTTCTAGTATCTGCCATTGTGACTATGTCTGTAAATGGGGTTTTTACAGATTTAAAGTTAAGGATTTCAGAATGAGATCATTCTGTGTTTAGGGCGGGCTCCAAATCCAATGGCAACTATCCAAGTAAAAGATGGAAAAGAATACACAGACACACAGAAAGGAATGCCATGAGAAGTAGATGCAGATTGGAGTTTTCCATTTAAGAACTAAAGAACACCAAGAATTTTTGTTAACCACAGGAGAGGAACATGAAATAAATCCCCTCTCCCTCAGAACCTCCAAAAGGAACCAACACACCAACACTTTCAACACCTTGGTTTTCAACTTCTGGACTCTTGAACTGTGAGGTAATACTTTTCAGTTGATATATACCGCTGAATCTGAGGTAGTTATAGAAGCCCTAGGAAACTAATACAGACTCATATTTGATGCCTCTATGTAACATTTAAATGTCGGCTCTGTTGAGTTGCATATATGAGTTCTTTAGAGGATCCTAGGGACCCAACTCCCATTTCCCTGATGTGGAAGTTCAGCCTTAAACTTGGCTCCTCCCCCCACTCCCCACGTTCTTAATATCTGTAGCAGACAGTATAATCCAAGCGTGCTTGCTGCCATTGTTTTCTTGCCTTGAGATCGGTTCACAGATCTGGTGAACTGGCAAGAAAGTTTAAGGTCTCCTGGGGTGTTCCCATAATCTCTGAGAAGCCCAGACATTCTTAACCTGTCAGCTTTGGAAGACATTCTGCTCTGTTCCTTTCACTTTCTCGTGTCCCTCCAATTTTCTTGCCCTGCTCTGAGTGGTGTACTGCTTAATCTACAACTAACTAGAAGATTGGTCTGCCAAACTGCCTTTCATTCAGGAAATCCATGATTTCAGATTTTTATAAGAAGTAGCACTTTGGGGCCAGCAGGTGACATAGTGGTTAAGGCATTGGACTCCCATGTGGCCAACTGTGTTTGAGTCCTGGACCTAGCGGCTTGCAAAATATGTATGTCGGTGAACAAAATCCCAAGAGGAGAGTAAAGAAGGGGTTACAGGGAGGCCATCCCTCTAGGGGGGTGATTTCTTGCTTTCTGTCTCTCCAGTAAGCCCACATGCCCTATAACAAAAAACAACAACAGAACAACACCTCCTTCCCTGGGAGGAAAGAAACTTAAATTTTTCTCCAAGAGTTTACAATTGCTGTAAGAACAGCAGCCTAATGTCTTTCTCTTCTCACACTGACTTACCCTTTCGGCTTGGGAAAGATGGACTAGTAGCTGTCCATAGAGTTGAAGATGGTTTTCTAAACTTCATAATAAGCTTAGGAGTAGGGGTGGGGCAAGCAACATTTGCCTCCAACTGTTGACCTGCCATCTTTAAAATTGTAGGTAGTTAATGACTTTTGGCCTTAACTTTGGACTTCAATTACTTATTCTTGAGCAATGGAATGCACATTACTTCACCACTTAAACACCCATAACACCCATAACTCACTAGTTATCACCGAGATTGTGGTTATGTAACTTCAGTGTGAAACTTCAGAATTAGCATGATTTGATTTTACTATTTATTTGACATTCAACTCTTTTTTTTTTTTGAGAGAAAAATTTTTGCTATAGGGCACATGTACTCGCTGGAGAGACAGAGAGATAGAAAGCGAGAAATCACCCCTCCCAAGGGGAGATGGCCATGCTGCAGTCCCTTCTCCTTCATTCTCCTCTAGGGATCTTGGACACGCATGCACACATGCCCGGTGTGAGGTTCAAGTTGCTGAGTCTGGGACTCAAACTGCAGTCAACTGCATGGGAGTCCAGCGACCTAACTATTATGCCATCTGCTGGTTCTGACATTCAGCTCTTAGTTTTTTTGTAAAGTGGGAGAAATGGATTAAAATTAGTGACTGTCTACTCAAACAATTTCAGGAGCTAAGAGGGAAAGTGATGCAAGAAGTGGTCATTGTGAATGGGGGGCTGTGACCAATTTTAGAATGTGTGTAGATACATGAGTTTGGCCAAACCAATCTTAGGCCTTCTTGAGGTCAGTTTCTAACTTCCATTAAATGGCTTCAATGTCTATTCTACGTTACATGTCCATGTATCCATTCTCAATGGGCGCTTATACAATCTATGAAAACATTTCTTTCCTAACTTTTGGGAGTAGATACTACTAGCCTTTTTTAATGAATAAGGGCCTGAGATGTAATATTTACGATTGTCCCTTATCCTACAGGAATTTCAAGTGACACATAAATATATATGCAGAAATTATTCATATTTATTTGAGCATAAATCCATTTCTGATTTATATAGAAAGAAATTAGCTAGATAAGCAAAGTATTGCACTTTTTTTCAAAATCCTGCTTGGACAGGAAAGTCAGGACTCATTTTTGCATAGAAAAACAGAAAAATAAGTCCTGACTTTCCTGACAACCTAATACAATTACTATGTGTATTAAGAAATTGTTTGGGCCAGCAGATGGCATAGCAGTTATGTTGCTGGACTCTCACATGGTTCACCATGGTTCAAATCCTGGACCCAGTGGCTTGAAACTCATAACAGGTGCTTGTGCCTGCATGGCTACAATACCTGGAGGAGAATGGAGGAGAGGGGATTGCACTGTGACCATGCCTCTGGGGGTGATTTCTCACTTTCTATCTCTTTGTCTTTCTCTGTCTCTAGTGAGCACACATGCCTTGTTCAAAGATCTCTAACAAAAACAAAAAGCAAAAAAAAAAAAAAAAAAAAAAAAAAAAACCAAGTTGCATTTTATTTTGTTTAGAATTTTACTTAGCTTTATCACTGTCAGCCACCCTTTCAGCAAATCATTTTAGCAACAGCAAGTTGCTCCTAGAGTTTGAGTCCCCATAGCTTCACACTTGATTCCAGTAGCACTTGCCACTCTGAGTTACTGTAATTATTAGAGTAGCGTCAGACTGTTTTATGTGGTCCTCTTCTCATGTCGCTGTGCGCTGTGCATGACTGTACGTACTAAACTTCAGACCTTTGTGGATTACTTTCCTATTATTTATACTTAAAGTTCAGAAAACGAATCATGTAGGGTTTCTAAAGTCATGTGTCAGTAGAGCGTCATATGCATGATCGTCATACCTGGGTGGTAGAGCATATGTTACCAAGTATGTGTTACAACAAGGGAAAGTCATTTTGCTCTGTTTATAGCGGTCTATAAATCCCAAAGGTCATCAATATTCTAGAGTGCATAAGTGTACACACACACACGGATTTTCACTCATATCATTTGGCTACAACCTTTAATGTATTGTGAGATTTTTTTCTTTTTGACTAATCAGTGGCCTAAATGTCAATGGTCCACACACACACATATATATATATTGTTTTTTTTTTTTTTTTAAGAAGAATTTAGTTTTGGGACCAGCAGATGGTATAATGGTTATATCGCTGGACTCCCACGTAATTGATCATGATTCGAGTCCCGGACCTGGTAGCTTAAAACTCACACTGGGCACATGTGCTTGCATGCCTAAAATCCTAAGAGGAGAATATATGAAAAGAGATTGAGACATGGCCATCCCCCCCAGGGGGGGTGAATGTTGTTCTCTGTCTCTTTGTCTCCCATGAACACATACATGCTATAGCAAAACTTTCTCTTAAAAAGAGTTATTTAATTTTAATTTTATTTATTATCCTTTAAAAAAAAGTTGACCATAGAGAGACAGACAGAGAAAGAGGGGGAAGCTGTGAAAGCAACCCACCAAGCCCGGGACTTAAAGTGTGCTAGGCAAAGTGGAACTCCAGTGCCTTGACTATCACGCCACCTGCCAGCCCCAATATTTTTACTTTTAGTAGAATAAAAACTAGGAGAGAATCTACTCATTTGATGGCTTTCCAAATAGGTACTCTGTCAAATAGACATTTCACTTAAATATTTCATTAAATAGGCCTATCAACAGGCCCCTAAATGTCTATAGTTATTTTTAGATATATACAAGACAATTGTTTTGCCATGATGAAATATTTTATAAGGCCTGAGAAGATTTTAAAATTCAAACTAATAAATTAAACAAACTTAGTATTAACTGGTAAAGCATTTTCAACTTTATGAAGAGAACATGTCATATATATTTCAATACTTTATTTGCCAATTTAATTTCTAATTAGTACATGCTGAGAAAAGGAAAATGTTAATGAGATATTCATAGAAGTTTCATAGAAGGAGGTCAAATACTATCATATACATGTGTGAATATATACGTATAATTGTATGTATATAAATGCTTGTGCTTATGTTATAAAGAGACTTCTCATTAGGCAAGAAAATTAAATGTCACTTGTCATAAAAATTTCCCAACGAGGTTATGGTTGGCATAAAACTGCAGGAAGGAAATTTTCTCATTTTCCCCCTTTCAGTTATTTACTCCCTTTTGTCTATAGTGGGATCTCCCTATCTGCTCACTTTTAAAAATTCTGCATAATTACCCCTGAAAAGTAAGAAATAGCTATTTCTGCTGAAATTCCTAAGCTTATTCTGCTAATGAATGGTGACCAGCAAATATATTCAAGTAATGATGTAAATGCTGTAACAGAAGCGGGGGGACAGTTTCATCCATAGTATCTCACCTGCAGCTATAGAAACAGGTAATTTAAGTATTCTTTTTCAAACTTTATGTATTTGTCATTTTAGTTCCATTTACTGAGTTGGAGAACAAAAAGGAAAGAAAGTTTGCGGTAGGCATTTCTTTGTCTTTGTTCTCTGTATTTTATATTTTTATTGTTTCTATATTATTTTTTGTTTTTGCAAAGTTTTGTATATCTATATTACAATGTCTAAATTTGGGTAATTGAAATAAATTCAGATTGACACCATATATGAACAGAAGCAAATTTCAGAAGAAATGAGTACCTTTATATTGTTGAGCATAACTGTATCTGGTTTGGGCTATATTTATGAAGAGATTCCACTACTAAAGGCTCTCTGGCAGAGCATGTAACCATAGTATGGTAACATAAATTGTTCCTCAAGGTAGCAAACTGGTTTGAAGGAACCTTTGACTATCATGTCTCCAAGGGATGCTTTAGCCCCAACTTTGGGCTATCAGTGACATCCTGAAATTTTGTGTGATAATTTTGTATGGGATTATATGTAAGTGCATGAGTGTATACATGTATATGTGTGTTATCTTCTCATGAAAATAGCCTATTTGTTATCAGATTCTAGACCCTTATGGTCTATAGTCTTCAATCTTGAAAACACCCTGAAATCTTAGCTTTCTCTCTATGTATAAACCTACTTTCTCTCTATATAAACCTTTGCCTATATATATAAACCATCAGATTATAGAGTCTGGTGGTCCATAGTTCTCAATTTTGAAAACACCCTAAAATCTTACCTTTCTCTCTCTATATAAACCTATAGGAAAAGATAAAATTTCTACTCATATTTTCATTCTTTTTAAGAATTATTTATTTTATTGATTTATTATTATTAATCAATCTGACCAGAGAGAGAGAGAGAGAGAGAGAGGGAGAAAGCAAGTTGCCAGGTCTGGTACTTGAGCTGTGGTTGGCCATAAGGGAGTATAACACCTCAACCACTATGCCACCTCTATCGTGTATTTTATTAATTTTTTTAAGGCAGGATCTTGCCATATCATAATCCTCCTACCTCAGCAACCAGAGTCACCAGGTTTATTGTACATGTCATGACATCTGGCCTTTAGATTGGATCGTTAATTGAACCTGGTCCTTCCTTATGGTCCCAGATTGTGGACAACAGCATATTAATGGTAGGTGCCATGGCAACTGGCTTATCCTCTATTTTAAATGTTTCACTAAATTAATTATCCTGCTCTTTTTAGTAAAGACATAATTTATTACTTTGGTCATTAAAATCTAGGAGCAGGCCTAGCCACAGTGGCACAAGTGGTAGGGTGCCACTATGCAAGGCCAGGGTCATATGAGAGGTCTGAGTTGTGTTCCCAAGCTAACCTCAGCTTGCCAGGCATGGTCACGTGCATTTGTAATCCTAGCCAACGGGGAGGCTAGGTCAGGAAAGTTATGACATGACAAGATCTGACAAAAACATCGATTTCTTTCTTTTTCTCTTTCTCCCTGTTTCTCTAAAATGACAATAAAAATAAAACAAAATTCAGGAACCCCATTGGCTTTGATGGGTTCTGTTCAAATAAAGACGGGTTTCTCTTCATATCCAAGCCATTCAATTCTAGGTGATATTCTTGAAAGCCTTATATTTCAGGTTTAATAAACTTAATAAGCTTATCTCTAGTCAAAGATAACATGACATGTTTGACTCTGGGGTATGGAATTGTATAGAAGTCTTTCTGTTTCTGTTTCAGTCTCGATTCCATTTTGGTAATATCAGATACTAAGGAGTTAGACAGATCTACCTGTGGAGATATTGAATGAAAATTTTGAAATTCTTGAAATCTCTCAAGTACTTAGAGAATAGAACAAAAATTGTGGTCTCAAGAGGATTTTAAGAAAGGGATTAGTAAAGCTATTTCTTTTGGAAGGAGTTGTTGCCATTCTGGGTATTCTTTCCTTCTTTGAGGGAGAGGTGTAAGGATGGGGTTTACTTTCCAATCCTGGTCATGAAGAGAGTAGACTTCTACGCTCCCAAGTACAGATCTTTTCTTTTTTTGAGAGAGATTTTTGCTATCGAGCGCATATGCTTGCCAGAGAGACAGAGACAGAAAGTGAGAAATCACCCCACCCTCACCCCCAGAGGGGATGGCCATGTCACAGTCCCTTCTCCATTCTTCTCTCAGGATTTTGGGCACACACGCACACATGCACACACACCCCTGGCCTGAGTTTTAAGCCTCTGGGTCCAGGACTCAAACTGTGGTTGAGTACATGGGAGTCCAGTGATGTAACTATTATGCTATCTGTTGGTCCCATCCAAGTACAGAGCTTTGAAACAATCAAGAAACTTTGAGGACGATGTAACTATTATGCTATCTGCTGGTCCCATCCAAGTACAGAGCTTTGAAATAATCAAGAAACTTTGAGGACAAGCGCCTGATCACAACAAAGGAAGGGGGAATACATTGTATTCTGAGGTCTTTGCTGCCCAGAAAACCCAGAGGAAGAAAGATTGGACCAAGGTTTGGTAGTAAACCAGGAGGTACAGCTGTGTTGGAGTTGTCCTACTTTCTCTGAGTTTATCAGGGCAATGCTTTGTGATTGTTTCTGGTGAACCAGATGTGGGCCATATGGGGAGTGATTTTCTTGGGCCTGTCCATTGGGAATCTCAGGATGGATAAAGGCTGGAAATGTCCTGCAGGGTGCATTCAGACTTGGAAGTGTTCACGCTCCCACGTGGAGACTGACCTGCCCTGGCCAAGAGAATTTCAGGCAGAGGATGAGCAGGGATAATTTCAAAGCTCGTACAATTAAGATCTCGAGAGAAAAAATCAGTTTAATCATCTGTCAGGTTCATGGAGGACACACAGCTACACCTGTCTATTGTATTATGCCGGGATAACACAAAGGCCTGCCCCCCGCCCCCAAAGGTACATCTACTGAGGAGTCAGAGAGTAGATGGCAGGAGCAGTATGCACTTCCCTGGTCTACCTTCCTTCAGCTTCTATTTGGGGAAAGGAGAAGAGTTAAAGGGAAAACAAGGTTGGAAGGTTTTGAGTCCCCCCCCTCCTTTTTTTTTAAGATTTTTTGCCATAGGGCGTGTGTGCTCACTGGAGAGGAGAGACACAGAGAGAGAGAGAGGAAAGTGAGAAATCAGCCCTCGTGGGAGATGGTGATGCTGTATCTCTTCTCCTAGAGTCTCTTGGTGGGATTTTGGGCATGAACATACTTGCACACGGTGTGGTTTTCAAGCTGCTAGCTCTGGGACTCAAACCACCATCCGCCATGTGAAGTCCAGCACCTTAACCACTACTTGACCAGCTGGTGCAGGTTTTGAGTATTTTATTGTGGATAAGTTGTAACCATAGAACTGAAAGAATATTTGCAAATCAAAGTAGCCGTATTGTCACCTATTCCCTAGGAATGTGCAAAGAAACCTTAGGCCCTAGACTGGTTTCCCTCTAGGGCTTTGGGAAGATGGTCTCTGTTTTTTTCTCTCCCATCCATCATGGTGAGAGAGAAAAAGAAATTTGTGTTTTATTTGTGTCTTAAACCCTACTTACTCATTACTCAGTTATTCTGCTTAGATAGACTCTGGGCCATTAGATAACCCCCACTGATAACTGATTTTTTTTGTTTTTTTTTTTAATGCAACATACAACAATTTCTTTTGTGAGAGAGAAAAAGAAATTTGTGTTTTATTTGTGTCTTAAACCCTACTTACTCATTACTCAGTTATTCTGCTTAGATAGACTCTGGGCCATTAGATAACCCCCACTGATAACTGATTTTTTTTTGTTTTTTAATGCAACATACAACATATTCTTTTCTTTTTCTTTTTTCTTTCTTTCTTCTTTTTTTACAGACCCATAGAGCTTTCAACAAAAGTATTTTAGTCTCCATCATTTCTACTAGTAAGACCATTAAATCATGCATATTTAAAGTTTCATGTGTGTGCCATACTCTTGCAGGTTGTTATAATTCATTCTGAAACTCTGATCTTCAGAGGAATGTGGACACCTCTTACATACCTGAGCCTTTGTCATCCAGGGTCAATACTCATCCCTCCACGCTGCTGTGGCCCCATGTCTCCCACTGGAGATGAGAAAAAAAAAAATCTTACTGTCAAGAGACAGAGTGTCTAGACGTCATAATGTGAAATTGCCTTCTCAACAAATCCAGCTAAATCACATTTAATACCAGCTCTTAGTGACTTTCTCAGGACTGTTTATCAGCCCTCTCTGCTCCTAAAGGCCCGTTTAATTAATTGTCCCCTTTCAGTGGCTCATTTTCTGTCAGGTCCCTTTCCTGTGAATATTGTTTTAGTCCTATATGGCAGGAAGGTTGCCTGAGGTTCTGCTCTTATTAAATGTAGTCTGCCATAATTTAAGTATGTTACCTTGATGACGGTGATGTCACTCAGGTACTTGGCCTACAAGGAGCTAGCACAGTTCCACTTATTTCATTTTAATGGGTCCCCTTGGCTTTCAGGCTATAAACTAAAATACCATTGCAGTCTCCTCCAGCAATCTCAAACTTAATTATTCCACTCCAGGAAGCTGTCTGATGGCCCAGCAGAGACCTGCTGTTGTACTAAAATGCAATCCCTTATTGTGTGACAAAATTACCTTTGTTTCATGTTCTTTTGTAAAATTTATTTACAAACAGCATGCAAAAGTAGTTCTCAGCACACCTTAATAGGTGATTACTGCAAATTTGATTGGGAGATTTAGATCGGCTATTTGCTAGGGTTTTCTTTTTACCTTTCCTATGTAATAACGAGGACTTCTTAAATACTCTTCCAAGCGGTGGGCATTGTGGGTAATGTGGTGTAAATTGCTAGGATCGCTGACTCCAGTCTTTCCCCTTACTGAGTTTTGATATTATTTATTAGGTTTCCTAGCTTAGATGACACATCTTATATACCCCTTTCTACCAATTCCTTTTTGACTGCTGGGAGGAAATGTAGTTTTCTAAACTAAAATTTCTAAGTAATTTTGCAGAAAGCAGACATGAGAGATAGAGACACCAGGCAAAAAAGAGGAAGCGCTATCGACGATTTCATAATGTTGCATCAGCTACTTATAAACGTTGCCTTTGCCATAGGGAATTACCAGTGAAAGGGAAAATGGTCAGTCACCACAAATCTGATGAGTCATTAAAAATGTTCTCTTACCATCTCAGGATATTTTTACGGTTGAATAACGACCAAGAAATACCCAGTTGTGTTCATAGTCCAAAAGAAGTTTGGACTGAGCACCACAACCTCTGTAATAGTTTACAAGGGACATATGGGAACTCTATTGATTACTGAGGAGACTAATAGGAAACTTAGTTTTTGCTTCTATATCACGTTCTTGGAAGACAACAGGGCAGACCATGCATGTGCTACATTTCAGATTAATACCATTTTCTTTCTGTTTCTACTTTCTTAAGCTTTGGGAAAAAATAGTAAAGTAAGAGAAAAAAGTGAGAAGGACTGGCATTGTTATACTTAATGTGTGCAAGTAGTTTATGATTTTGTTCTTTTCAGCTTCATGCTCTCATCTGTGCAAGAAATTAAATGTATGAGAATTCATATGATCTAGTCAACAGGTGAAGCCATCAAATATAACCAGAAAGAAGGGACTGCCATCCTGTGTGTGATTTAGAGACGTTTAATTCCCCAGGTGGATGGGATGTTACTTATGTGGACCACAGCATCACACAAAGTAAGAATTAGATTTTCTTCATTTTGAACTTGCAATTTGACTTTATTTAACAACTGTGGAATGGAGAAAGAAAAGCAGATGCAGGAATAGAAAATATTTGGAAAAAGAGCCATAACAAAGCTGCATTCTGCTTGTTTGTTTTGGGATTGTGCGAATGTGGAGAAAAAGAGATTGTGCACACGCACACAGAAACCACAAATGCTGTTTTCTAAAACTCATTTTAGTTTATCCTTCCTGCATCAAAGGAACAATATGTAGTGAAGCTCTGTCTCAGACCTAGCGACCCAGAGTCTCTGTCCACTTAGCTGGTGGAAGCAGGTCTCACATAGTCTTTGTCTCAAAAGGAAAGATCTTTCATAAAGTGAGTTACTATACTTTGCAGCACACTGAAGAACAATACTGCTTTTCATAAATGTTATTTGGGTAAGACTTTCTTTTTCTGGAGAGGTTTTTGCTCTCCAAAAAGACAGAGACAGAGAGACAGAAAATGAGAAATCGCCGCCCCAGGGGGATGGCCATGCCACAATCCCTTCTCCTCCATTCTCCTCTTGGGATCTTGGGCACACACACACACACACGTGCCTGGCATGAGTTTTAAGCCACCGGGTCCAGGACTCAAACCACGGTTGACCACATGGGAGTCCAGTGGCATAGCCATTATACCAACTGCTGGTCTCTCGGGTAAGTCTCGAGATACAGTAAAACTAGTATTAACATCACATAGAGAAATGTCAGTTTAAGTGTTCTACCTGAGCCCTAATATCAAAGGTTTTATGACGGAAGGCTAACTCGAAACCTGTGTATTGTTACCGCACAGTTGAAGCATATGATTTCTTACTCAAAGGGAGCTAATGGGTTAAAAAGAAGATGACAGACCTGAGAGAACTTTGAAATATTGAGGAAGTTATATAAAATTATATAAACCCACAGCATTACTTTCATTTAATCATAATATGTTTCATGATTTGCTTTCCCTCCAAAGACAGCATTTTCCATATTCAACAAAGTAAAAATTACATATATAACGGAAAAGGTCTAAGCCAGCAAATGGTGGGGTGGTTGAGGCTCTAGACTCCCTCATAGCCAACCACAGTTGCAGTCGTGAACCTGGCAGCTTACTTTCTCACTTTCCCTCTCTCTGTCTCTCTCTGGTGAGCTCATATATCCAAGACCAAAAAAAAAAAAAAATTAAAAATTCTAAAAAAAAAAAGGTCTCTTATTATGAGGACTGGTATATTCTACACATACAAATGAATGGTATCTAGTGTTGAGTGACTAGGTGTTTCATTCCCTGTATATAAACTGGAAGACTTCAAGGTGTGAGCATACAGATGGTGTGGTCTGAAGCTTCTAGCTTTTGGAAGTTCTTGTTAGGAAATAGAATAGAAAATTGCAAACATCAACTATCAGGGCTCTTTGCTAGTCTTGGAATTTTACTTCTTGTCACTCTATGTACTTACTCTGCCAACTTCTCTGGTTTGAAAGTGTCCCCATGTGTTGAAACTTGATGATATTGTGAAGATATTAAGAGGATACTCGATCCTATTTTGGTGGTACAAAGTAGGAACATGATGAGACATCAAGTTAGAGCCTCCATGACACGACTGACTCCTGACGGGTTTTGTTTGTTAGCTTGATTTATAGGTTTTTGCCATAAGGTGCTCAGCAGAGAGAGAAGGTGAGAGGGAAAGTGAGAAATCATTCCCCATAGGGCTTGACTGAAACCCCTTCTCCATTCTTTACTCATGCACATGTACCAAGCATGATTTTCCACCTGCCAAGTCTGGGCAAGAACTGTGGTGGGCCATGTGGGAGTCTAGTACCTTACCCCATACCACCTGTTGACCTCACCCAATGGGTTTATAAGGAGAAGGAAGGAGACAGAGACACAGGGATGCAGACACGAGTGCTCTTGCTCCATGCTCTCTTGTTAAGTGACCACCAACAAGAAGATCCAGACCATACTAAGCCCTTGGACCTTCAAAATGAATAAGCCTTTTGTGTACCTGTGGTGCTGTTTGACCTTCATAATGCCAACCCCTACTGTGTGCTGGCAATGTGCTATCTATTGAGTGCCTTGTGTCATCAGAAGTTGGTGTAAATGGCGAGATAGGGGCTTGAATGAATCTACGCAGTTTGTTTTCAGAGCCTGTATTCCTGACCTCTCCTTACATAAAAGAGTACTTTCAAAGAGTGATGTTTTAGCCAAATCTTGACACTTTAACCTACCAAGCAAATGAGTACAAATAAAACTTTCAACACTGAAAAAAAAAAAAAAAGCAACAGCTTCTTTCCTTATAAATCACTCAGTTTCAGGTGTTTTCTGTAATTAGCAACAGGACGGAACACCTACCTTTGCATCCTTGTTTCTCAAATACCACAAAGCAACTCTTGTTCCTTTGACCTGGAATTCATTTCCCTCTGTGCTTCTCTTGTCTAGATCCTTTTGTGATTTAGATACTGGTTTCAATGTTTCCTCTACAGAAAGGCTTTTCTTGAAATGTCTGTCTAAAGTAACATTTTATTATGATTCCCTCTTCTAGTCTGGTACACAGAATTTATCTCTACCTGGAAGTTACAGAATTGGTTTGTCTGCTGCAGTGTATCAGCATACCTCAGAGAAGGTGCAGGTTAGTTTTTAGACCACTACAATAAAGCGAGTATCGCAATAAAGGGAGTCACCCAATTTGGGGGTTTTTCTAGTGCATATAAAAGTAATCTGTACACTATATTGTTGTGTATTACCTATTGATCAGCACTATGTTTTAAAAATACTTTGTATATTCTTCATTCAAAGGCATTTTATTGCTTAAAATGCTACTGATCATCTGAGTCTTTAGCAAATTATAATATTTTGGCTGGTGAAAGGTTTTTGCCTCAGTATTTTTAGCTGTTGATTACGAAGGGTGAGAGTTGCTGAAGGTTGAGGTGACTATGGCAATTCCTTCAAATAAAACAGTAAGGTTGGCTGCATTAGCCTACTCTTCCTTTCATGAAATGTTTCTCTGTAGCATGTAATGCGATTTGAAAACATTTTACCAACAGCAGAACTCTTTTCAAACTTGAAGTAAATTCTCTCAAATTCTGCTTATGTTTTCATAATAACAAAGGGCCGGACTCTCCTTGCCTATGTCTTTTTTTTTGGAGAGATTTTTGCTGTAGGGTGAGTGCACTCACCAGAAAGACAGAGAGAGGCTGAGAGACAGAAAGTGAGAAATCACCCCCCCAGGGGGGATGACCATGTCACAATCCCTTCTCTTCCATTCTCTCTTGGTATCTTGGGCATGCATGCACACCCGCCTGGCGTGAGTTTAAGTCAACAGGTCCGGGACTTGAACTGTGGTTGACTACATGGTTGACTACATGGCAGTCCAGCAACATAGCCATTATGCTAACTGCTGGTCCTGTAATATTCTCATTTGTTGTCATTTCAATGACGTTCACAAATCTTCACCAAGAATAGGTTCCATCTCAAGAAATCCCACTCTTTGCTCACCCAGAAGAAGCAACTCCTCATCCATTCAAGCTTTCTCATGAGACAGCGGCAACTTAGTCACATTTTTAGGCTCCACTTCCAGTTCTAGTTCTCTCGCTGTCAATAGTCCCACCACATCTGAAGTTACTTCCTACAGGTGGAGCTCATCTTACTACATGGGTTATTTATTATTTCATTTTCCTCCACTGAAATCTTGAACCCCTCAAAGTTATCTATTGGGGTTGGAATCAGTTTCTTCCAAATGCCTGTAAATATTGATGTTTCGATCTCCTCCCATGAATCTTTATCACAAATACTCTTAATGGCATGTAGAATGGTGAACTTTTTTCAAAAGGTTTACAATGTGCTTTGTACAAATCCATCAGAGGAATTGCTATCTGTCGCCATGATAGCCTTCTGAAATATGTCTTTTTAAAAGAATAATTTTATTTACTACTATGTTTTTCAATTTGATCTACAGCATGTGCACTCACCAGAGAGAGACAGAGAGAGAAGGAAAGTGAGAAAGCAAGACTCCAGGTCCAGAACTTGAACCACAGTCTACCGTGTGGGAGTTCAATGCCTTAACCACCCCACCATCTGTTGGCCTCCCATGAAATGTAGGTCTGAAATAATAAGACTTGAGACCAGCAGGTGGCATGGTGGTTAAGGCACTGGACTTTCACATGGCCAACCACTGTTCAAGTCCTGGAACTCGTGGCTTGCTTTTGCTTTCTCACTTCCCCTCTTTATCTTTCCCTGGTGAATTAGAAAAAAATAAATAAGATAATTAAAAAAACTCGTTCCCTGGTGAATTAGAAAAAAAAAAAAAAGATAATTAAAAAAAAGAATAAGACTTGAAAGTCAGTGATCTTAGCTAGATCTGGAAAACTTTCAATAGAAAGTTCTGCATCATGACCTGTTGTTTCTCCTTGCACTTCTGTGTTACAGAAATGTCCTCTTTCCTTAAATCTCATGGGCCAGTGTCTACTCGATTCAAGCTTTTCCTCCTGCAGCAGCTTTAACTGTCTGAGCCTTCATTGTACCAAAGAGAGCTAGCACCTTGCTATGGATTAGGTTTGGACTTACCGGAATGTTTTGACTGGTTTTATCTTGTACTCAGACAACAAAAACTTATCAGCAATAAATCTGTCTTGCTTTTCTATCAGTTACTTTTTCACTGGAGTAGCACTTTTAATTTCTTTCAAATGTGTCCTTTTCATCCACAAATGGCTGACTGGTGGACCAGGCATAGCTTTTGGCCTGTCTCAGTTTTCAACATGTCTTCCCCACTAAGTTTCAACTTCTTTACTTCTTGATTTAAAGTGAGAGATGTGTAACCGTTTCTTTTATTTAAACACGTGGATGCTATGGTAGGGTTACTAATTGTTGCAATTTTAGTGGTATGTCTCAGGTAGTAAGGAAGCCCGAGATAGAGGTAGAGAAATGACAAAATGGTTGGTGGGACAATCAGAACACATTGATTGAATAGGTTTGCTGTCTTACACTGATGTCAGTCATGACATTCTGAAACAATTACAATAATAACATGAAAGGTCACTGATCACAGGTCACCAAAACAGATCTAACGATGAAAATGTTTGAAATAGTGGGAGAATGGCTGAAATGTTACACCAAGAAATGAGGTGAGCACATTAGAAAAATGGCACAAATAGGCTTGGTTTACACAGGGTGCCACAAACCTTCAATCTGAAAAAAAAAAAAAAAAGCATTTGTGAAGTACAATTAAGAGAAACATAATAAATTGAGATATGCCTGTGTATTTGCTATATATCAGAGTGAATACCATTCTGTATCTCCTCCCTTGCCCTCATCATGGGGGGTATTGATATAGACCTGTTAAAAGAATAATAAATGTACCTATGAATTCAACAATTAAATGTCTCCACTAGCCTCTTCCAAAGTACCACTTCTATGGGGCTAGCAGGTGGAGTGGTGGTTTGAAGCCCTGGACTCCCACATGGCGGACTATAGTTCGTGTCCTGGACCTTCAGGCTTGCTTTCTCAATTTCTCTCTCTCTCTCTTGCTCTGTCCCTCTCTGGTCAAATTAAAATAAATAAATAAAGTTAAATAAAATAATTCTTAAAAAAGAACCCTATGATAGCATCCACGTGCTTAAATAAAAGAAAGGGTTACACATCTCTCACTTTAAATCAAAAAGTAAAAAAGATGAAACTTAGTGAGGAAGACATGTTGAAAACTGAGACAGGCCAAAACAAAGTACCACATATACATGTGTGTGTATATATATATATATATGTATAGATCTATCTTCTGGATGAGAGAAATAAGTATGTATAAACAGTTTTGGGGTAAATATAATCTGTGGAAACAGCTGTATATATACCGTTTTTATATTTTATTTAATACATATATTTATTTCTCTATTTTACAGATAAGAAAATTAGAGCATTAAGATAATTTTTTTTTAAAAGAGATTTTTGCCATAGGGCACATGTGCTTGCTGGAGACACAGCGAGAGACAGAGGAAGAAAAAGCAAGAAATCATCCCCTAGGGAGATGGTACTATGTAATTCCTTTTTCTCCATTCTCTTCTTAGGATTTTAGGCATGCACGCACATGCATCTGGTGCAAATTTCAAGCCACCAGGTATAGGACTCAAATTGTGGTCAGCCATGTGGAGTCCAGCTCTAAAACCACTAAGCCACCTGCTGGTCTCCAAATTTGACATGTTTGAAGTTACAACACTTGATTTTCCCAGACTTAGATCATGTGGCTACAAAATCATCTGCTTTTCTTTCCTTGCTGAATTTTCTTGACACTTGCGTAAAAAAAGTCATTGACCTTATGGGGGGAGGGTCTTCAACACAGTCATGGAAAATCCATATCATGGAAAAGCTATGCATGGATTTCAAAATATTTGAGGGGGGGGCAACAAAGTAAACTAATTCCATTTTTTGGAAAAGCTATGCATGGATTTCAAAATATTTCGGGGGGGCCAACAAAGTTAACTAATTCCATTTTTCCACATATTTTTAAAGTGTCCTTGTACATGCTCTTGAGAATACTCTTGCTTTTTAGTAAGGTTTGAAATCAGGCACTGTAAATTTTCCAGCTTAGTTCTTCTTCATAATTGTTTTGGCTATTCTGGATTTTTTGCCTTTCCATTCCTCCATTCTCCTCTGGAGACTTTGAGCATCTGCACACCTACACCTGATTTGATTCTCAAACAATGGGTCCCAGACTCAAACCATTCAGATGGTATGTGAGAGTCCAGCACTTCAACTGACCTCAGATGTTTTAATTCTGTAAATTTTAGTTTTACTATTAGGTAGACAACAGCTTTTGATAGTAAATCACTAATTATGCTATTACTTGTCTTTCAAGAATTATCTTTTTTTGGTAGAAAAAGAATACCTTTTATTGCTATAAAAATGAAGTTATTATCCTCATCAAACTAATGTCAATTTCTCATTGCAAGCTATGTAGGAAAAGTTAATAGTGCCACAGAGCCTTTGAGATTAAATTTTATATTAGGGAGTAGAGCTATCCAATAGAAGGAAATACAGTTTCGAGATCTCTAAATTGACATCATGTCAAAAAATCTCATTTTATTTAAAATTGAGTGCATTCTTTGCTGCTATTCAGCATATGTTATGCAGAAAATAGGCCACATTAGTGAGAAGGGAATTGAGCATTTGAATTAAGCTGTAGTTAGTATAGGAATATGGATAAAGTAGCAGGTGACACAGTGCAGAAAGAATACTCTATTACTGATTTATATTTTTTTGCAAAACTCATAATCTTAAGGGAAGTTTGAGAAGATTTTGGGGAAAAAATTGCAATATCCTACGCTATTTAATTAAGAGTTGGAATTTGCATATATTTCTAGGTTTCTAGAAAATCTCAGAAGAGAGAAGGCATTCCCATTCTTTATAGTATAAATGACATGAAGCCCAATGGCTTCTTGGCTCTCTGGTATTTTTGTCATTCTCAGCATGCATAGAGAGGGGCCACATCAATTCAGTTGGGTATTGTGTTATTGTTAGCTTATTCCGTTTTTAGCTTTAACAGATTTTATTTGAATAGATACTTACATATTTCTGCGATGGCCTGGTGTGCTAGCTTTGTTTACAAATACCTAGGGATGTGGTGTTTAGAAGTTGCTAAGACACTAGGTACCCCAGAGGCTCCTTGAGGTCTCTATCAGCTGTGCTTCTCAGGTGGGTCTGGAGGTTGTTCCTCCTCGAATTTAACAGTTACACAACTGGTATGTGAGGTCCATGTCTTAAGGCCCTCAGTGGTGGCCTTAATCTGGGAGTAACAAAACTCTTACTTTTTTCCCTTTAGGCCTTTGACACTTCAATATGTGGGACAAGAATCCATCTTTTTTAAGAAGTGAGAGAAATTGCAAGAATATATAAACAATTTTGGGATAATGTAATCTGTGAAAACAGTTTTACTATTCAACACTTTTGCAATGTGAAAATGAAATAAACAAAACCAAGCCAAAAGCACAGGGGACTGAATAGTTTGTAAAAGTGTTGGGAAAATTAACTAGAAGCCAGTATATCTTTGGTGGTTTTTAGATACTTAACAATAGGGAAGCAGGTATATGCAAAAGGATTTATGCTTATACGTCAGGAAAATAACTCTACAAACGCTGAATTATATGTGACTGAACAATAATCAAAGTTTATCAAAAATGGCAAACGTATATTGCAAGAAACAGCTATAGAAGGGTTGTTTGGCCTTATTAACTTTAACTCCTGCTTAGATAGATTTTTACACATAATGAATGGATTGAAAGGCAATTCAGTTACGGTTTATGATTACACAATTTTTCTGCAGGAGGAAATGTAAACCCTAAAGTTCAGAAAGATTTTAGACATAAAGAATTCTTAAAAGATCCTCTTAAGACAGGTCCTAAAATGGAAATTAAGATTAACTTATGAGTATAATAATTTATTTATTAACAAAATAATATATTGAGTCCAGATCCTAATTTTAGGTAATTCTAAGTCTTCAAACATATCTATCTATCTATATATCTATCTATCTATATATATATATTTTTTTTTTTTTTAAGAGAGATTTTTTTTCTATAGGGTGCATGCACTTGCTAGAGACAGAAAGTGAGAAATTACCCCCAGGGGGCATGACCATGTTTGCAATCCCTTTTCCTCCATTCTCCTCTTGGAATTTTGGGCGTACATGGACCTGCACCTGGCGTAGATTTTAAGTCACAGGGTTCAGGACTCAAAGCATAGCTGACTATGTGGGATCCAGTAACATAACCTTTATGCCATCAGCTGCTCCCTTGATCTTATATTTTAATAGTTTTGTCGAATTCATATACATTACGCTTTTAAATGATCTTAAACATCTTTTAAACATTCAATCATCTACAGTACAATTTAGATGAAATATAGATAAAGGATAGGCATAAGATGATAAGACCGTTAAGGGAACTACATTTGCTTCACACATGTTTCCCATTTTTCATAATGCTCCCAAATTCACATGGATTTTTAATGTAATTTGACAGTGTTTGGCATAACTCTTGGCAAATGATAGTTATATCAATCTGGATTCTGGGTTGCAACCAGAAACACAAAATCTGGCTAACTTATCAGAAAAGGAGTTTATTGGAAATATATAAGGCTGTCACTCACAGATTTGATGGAAAGACGGATGAACCAGGCTCACAAAATGAGCAGGAAACAACAGAGCATCCGCATCAAGATTTCCTAGTCTTGTCTGGTCTCCATGACCAAAAGCTGCAGCTGCTGAGAGCTGTCACTGGAAGAGATTAAAAACCATGCCTTCGTCTTCACAGCCCAAGGTCAACATGCGGTGTCCTCGGTAGCAGCATTCTACTGACTAAACATAGGACGAGGACTTGCACCCTTTCTTCCAGGGGTACTAAGAGACCGTATCTGATCCCCTTTCCAGTCTATTTCATTGCTAGTAACAGAAAATTCCTAAAGCTGGGTGATTTATAAAAATAGAGGTTTATTCAATCGATGGTTTGCAGGTCTAAGATCCAGGGGCCACATATTGTGGAGGTCTTGAAGGGTCTGGAGACATCATGTCATGAGGCTAAGAGCAGAGTAGATTATCTGTCTCTGTTAGTGTGTTCCCTGGTCTTACTTCTCTCTTATAAATCCTCTAGGACTTAATCACAGAGGCCACATCCAAATGACTTCAATCCTAATCTTTTCTCCAAAAGTGTCACCTTAGTACCTTCAAATTACAACCAAGTTTCAACACATGGATTTTGAGGAACAAGCTATAGCAAGAACTTAGACTCCAAACAAAAGCAATGTGGGTGGGGCATTTCTTCCATCAAATATTAAAAGGCTATGGATAAAGAGATACTAAAAAGAGTCAGCAGGTGTCATGGTGGATAAGGTGCTGGATCCCACATGGCCGACTGAGTAATTCAAGTCCCAGTGGCTTGAAAAACATGCCGGGCACGTGTGCATGTGTACCCAAAATCCTGAGAGGAGAATGAAGGATAGGAGGTTGCAGTGTGGCCATCCTCCTGACGGGTGATTTCTTGCTTTCTCTTTCTCTCTGTCACTCTCTCTGGTGAATACACACATCCTATACCAAAAACTTAAAACAAAAAAATAGAGCGATACCAAACAAAAACAGATGTTCTCTAAACTGGACATTCTGTAATATGATATATATATATAATTGATTATTGTTATTCATAGTAGTTATGTAGAATAAAGTCACCAAGAACAATGAATTAGCAAATATTTAACAGTTGTTCCTAAAAAAATACAGGGTTGGGACCAGCAGTAGCGTAATGGTTATGTCGCTGAACTCCCATGTAGTCCACTGTGGTTCAAGTCCTGGACCCAGTGGCTAAAACTTATGCTGGGCGCATGTGCGTGCGTGCCCAAGATCCTGAGAGGAGAATAGAGGAGAAGGTATTGCAGCGTGGCCATCCCCCCTGGTGAGTGATTTCTCACTTTCTGTCTCTCTGTCTCTCTCTGTCTTTCTGGCGAGTGCACGTGCCCTATAGCAAAAACCTCTCCCTCCCCCCCCAAAAAAAAAAAAAAACAGAAAAGAAATTACAGGATTTAGTTCTTTTAAACCTCTCATCAAAATATTTTTATCGGGAACCAGCAGTTAGCATAATGGCTATGTCGCTGAACTCCCATGTAGTCCACTGTGGTTCAAGTCCTGGACCCAGTGGCTAAAACTTATGCTGGGCGCATGTGCGTGCGTGCCCAAGATCCCGAGAGGAGAATGGAGGAGAAGGGATTGCGGCGTGACCATCCCCCCTGGGGGGTGATTTCTCGCTTTCTGTCTCTATGTCTCTCTCTGTCTGTCTGGCGAGTGCACGCGCCCTACAGTGAAAATCTCTCCAAAAAAAAAATATATATTTTTATCAATCAATACATAAACTTGATTATTTATGCTTCTGCTTAAAGACATATTATTCGTTTTTAAAGTTTTATTTATTGTGACTATTTTTAAATTTGACCAGAGAGAGACAGAGAGAGTGAAAAGTGGGAAACCAAGCCACCAGGTCCAGAACTTGAACCATGGTTGACCATGTGGGAGTCTAGCATCTTAGCCACCATGCCGCCTGATGGCTCCCAAAAGACACATTGTTGTTGTTCATTGAATTCTTGGCCACTAGCACTATGTCTCATGCTTAAAACACTTACATGTTTTCCACGTAAGGTGCATTACAATCTTCTTGTGCTTAGAAACTCCAGACAATGACATTATGCTTGGGGGCTATTTTAAACAGTGAAATTACCAACAAAGAGCACAAAATACAAAGGAAAACAAAGCACTAAATAGATCTCAGAAAGGACACTTGTTTACAGTATGAGAGCTGAACCGTAAGGCCGAGTGTCATCTTGCTCAACCTCTGCTGGGAATTTGAGCACTGGGCAGCTCAGAGTTTCCCTGCACTGTACATGAGTATGTCTGTGAATGACAGCAAATACAAGTATTGGTTTACGGTTACAAATAAATTATAATGAGTATGTAAATTAGCAGTGATGAAATCTGCAAATAATGAGAGTAGACTATATATAAACATGCATGTATACATTTATATAAATGAACAAATACTATGATTTTGTAGACTGTAAAGGACAAACAGACATAAAACTGGAATCATAAAAATGTAAGTCAGTAATCCAATATTCACAAAATTCTGCATTAGCACTGATAACCATTCAACCTTGAAAATTCTTAGTACATTTGTATTATTAGCCAAATAAGATAATGTGGGAAATATTTGATTGTCCAACTTAATTGCTAATGCTTTGAAAACCTTTTGGCATCTGTGAATTTACTTAGTATTTGTGAATTTTACTTTTGCTTGGGTATGTTGACATCTTTCAGCCATTATTCAAATACTCCTTACAAAAAGTTAGTGCTCAAGTCCTGTATAATAATTTCAGTTTCTGTACACATTTGAAAGTAATTAACTAATAAATTTCTCTCCGTTGTTCAAAGATACAAATCTTTCTTCAAAGATTGAAATAAGGTTTTTCTAGTATTTACACATCTGATGAGTTGGATAAACCTCATCAGTCAAATGACTTCCCAGGGCATTTGGCAAATTAGAGAGACATTAAAACACAAATAAATCTGACTCCTCTCAACATTCCCACCTGTGATTTCTTTCTGGACAGTAGTAAGAAGCTGACAAAGCTTGATGTTTTCAGCACTTTAATGTTTTCAATCTTTTTCAGCTCTCTCTTGGCTCACTAACTTTGACATTTGGTTTCTGTCAACAGAGATGATAATCCAGAATATATCTTATGAGGAAATGAGGAGGAAGAGCTACCAGATCCAAAATCTATGTTCCAGGTAGAAAAACCTTGCCAGCCCCACAGTTACATGTTGGCATTGTTGATACCTCTGGCAAAGGTGGATTGGAGGATACTTTTAAAACAGATTTGAGTCAGGCTTGGACCAAAGATATTATTTTTTTTTCCTTTTGAGAGATTTTTACATGTGCTCACCAGAGAGACAGAGAAAGAAAGAAAGAAATCATCTCCTGGGGAGATGGCCACCCCACAATCCCTTTTCTAGTCTTTTCTTGAGATTTTGGTCATGCACACATGTGTTCATTGTGAGTTTTAAGTCATCAAGCTCAAGACTCGAACCGCTGTCAACTACGTGGGAGTCCAGTAACATAACCATTACACCATCTGCTGGTTCTGGATATGGTGAGTTTTTACATCATCATAAAGTTGATTAAGGGAGATGGCTCCTCCCAAAAAAGCACACTGGGTAACAGTGGTCTATCAGACACCTCACTGCTATACTCAAAAGAGACCTGATAGTAAAATATTAGAAGATAAGGTTTACTACACAGATAAGATTTACAAACCAGACAATGAGTATGATTCTAGAAATTGTAGGCTGGTTAGCCTCTGCTTCATCATAAATTGCTTGCTAGAATGAGCAGGCTTGAGGTCTTACAATATCATTTTAAATAAGGAGGTCAGAAGTTTGCAGGATAAGGTCAGATATGTTAAAATAATCTTTTGAAAATAATAGATCTACAATAAAATTAGGTATAAGTGTATGAATTTCTTCAAGAAAATGAATTCAATTCTTGGAAAGTAATAGAAACGGCAAATACTCTTAGACCTAATATTTCATATATCCAGTTAACTGAAATAAAAACAATTTTTCATGTCTAGAGTAAAAAGAAATATCACAATTCATTGATTCTAAAATGCACTTTTCACATTTTTTTTTTTTTTTGGAGAGATTTTCACTGTAGGGCGCGTGCGCTCGCCAGACAGACAGAGAGAGACATAGAGACAGAAAGCGAGAAATCACCCCCCAGGGGGGATGGTCACGCTGCAATCCCTTCTCCTCCATTCTCCTCTCGGGATCTTGGGCACGCACGCACACGCACCTGGCGTGAGTTTTAAGCCACCGGGTCCAGGACGTGAACCGCGGTCGACCACGTGGGAGTCCAGTGACATAGCCATTACGCTAACTGCTGGTTCCCACTTTTCACATTTTGAAAACATCTCTGAAACCAGGAGATAGCTTACAATCAGTGGTATACTACAATTAAAATCAAGTGATTATCTTTTTTTCTTCACGTAACACACTTGGCTTAAAATTGAAGGTGACTAGGATTTGATTACATTTAGTTATATATCTTAAATTTAAAAAAGATATTTGTTAAAGTTAAAACTTAATTGGGCAGCCATTAGACGAAGAATCCAGTGGATTGGGTTCCTATATAAGAAAACTGACGTCCAGAGGCCAGCAGGTGGTGTAGTGGTTAGTGCACTGGACTTCCACATGGCTGACTGCAGGTTGAATACTAGAGCTGATAACTTGCTTTCTCATTTTCTCTCTCTATCTGGCGAGTGTACATGCCCTATAACAAATTAAAAAATAATAAGGATGATAAATAAATTTTAAATTCTTATTAAAAACCCTGAAGCCAACTCAGTATAAACACTAAAATAAAACTTAAGCAATCAGAAACTGTCAAACTGTTCTCTAAGAAGAGAATTTCCACCTTAACCAATTTCTATGGTTCAAATACGTCTTTTCCAAAATTCATGTGTAACAATTTGGTTGTGATGGTATTAAGAGGGTAGAACTTAATATGACTATCAGATGAAGAGCCTTTGAAAGGTGATTAGGATTAAATAAAGTCATCAGGGTAGGGCCCTCATGACTGAATACTGGTGGATTTATAAGGAGAAGGGGTAAGATCAGAGCAGAGAGACATGAGGACATAGACACGAGCACTGGCTTCTTTGCCATGTGATGCCCCATGCCATCTGGGGACTCTGCAGAGAGTCACACTTAACCAGAAAAAGACTCTTACCAGATGTGGCACCTTGGTCTTGGACATCCAAAATCATGAGCTGAATAAATCTTTATTCTTAATAAATTACCTGTGGCTCTCAGTTATTAAGCAATAGCAAATGGACAAAGATACCAATCAAAAATAATTTTTCTGTCTTGCTCCCACAAACATTTTATAGAAATTTTCTCTTCATGTCTCTTTGGTAGAGGTCAATTGCTTATGATCTGGTGAGGTCTGATTCATGAATGGCTGTTCAAATAAAACTCTTCAAGAGTTTAATGTGTTTATCTTTAAAATTATGTTTATCATTTATTATTATATGTATTTTTAATTTGCCAGAAGAAAGAGAGAAAAAGAAAGGGAAGGTAAGAAAGTAATCCCCTCCCCATAGAGGCCAGTCACACCGCAACCCCTCCTCTATTTCTCACTTCTTTTAGAATTTTGGGGACACAAACACACATGCGCAGCATGATTTTCAAGCTATTCTTTCCTGGACTCAAACAGCACAATAGGCTATGTGGGATACAGTCACCTTAACTGCCATGCCACGCTGGCCCAGAGTTTATCTTTTCATGTGAATAAAAACAGGATGCATAAGCTATACAAAATATACATTTATAAATCATTTGAACACAACTTTTATTATTTGAAAAGAGCTGAATGGATGGTTTGTGAAAATCAACATCCTATTATTTTGTATAAATTTTTTTCAGTTTGTTTATTTCTTCCTAGAGAAAGAGAGAGACAGAGGGAGAGAGACAACCTCCCCCCCCCCAGGGCTCTAACCTTCGGATGGTTCTGGATTATACACACAGGTGTTCCTACCTACAGAGGGAGATCTCTAGGACTTGAACCAGAAGCTTTCCCATGTAGGATTTTCTCCCAGAACATTGGGTTTTATTGCAGTGTCCCTGTCTATCCTCCTCACCAGACTTGTTCAGTGTATGTGTGTGTTTGTATACTTGTAGCTTTCATCCAATACTGAGTTAGGAATACAATAAGTGATAAATATCTTAAGCACAATGATACATTAATAGTCCAAGTGATGATTACATAGTAAATGATTAATTATTATTTTCTGACTATTATGTTAAAATAATTTACATAGATGGGCTGGTCCTGTAACCTAGGGGCTAAGGGAGCTGGCCACATGGTCAATGATGTTTGAATCCAGACCCAGCAGCTTGAAAAACACATCGGGCATGTGTGTGTGAAATCCCAGTGGCATGGAGAAATGGAGGAGAAGGGGGTGTTGTGTGACCATGCCCCATTTGGGGGTGTTTCTCCCAACCCCTGTGTTTCTCTGACTCTTCCTAGCAAACACACATGCTCTCTATCACATTTTTTTTTTAAATCACTTATGTAGAGAACATTTAAAAAAATAGTGGCCCCAGAGGCTGTGTGTGTGTGTGTGCTCACCAGGGAGAGAGAAAACTCTTCCCATGGGTAATGGTCATACTACAATTCCTCCTCCTCCATCTCACCTTCTTTTCAGGATTTTGAGCACACAAGCACACATGCCTAGCATGTTTTTCAAGCTGCCAGGTCCAGGACTTGAACTGTGCAGTTGGCTATGTGTGATCCAGCCACTTAACCACCTTGTTACCAGTTGGCCCTATGGGTAGCACTTTTTCTTTTTGGATCTTCATTACCATCCTAATATCCTACAGTTTAACAGACAAGTCCATCTAGATTTACAGTGCAGTATTTCATTTTTATTCAGTAAGAAAAATTAAAAATGAACCTGTACTTTTCCAGTTCTCCAATACCTCGCACTATAGCACTATAGTGTCTACAACACAGTGTGTGTTTTCATACTGAAATGTGACAAAAAAAAATAAGGATAATTCAAACTTTAAAGTTCTAGAATAATTTTCTGTAATTTTAAAAATATTATGTCCTTTTGTGAAGTACATGCAATGGGAAGGGGAAAATGTCAAAACCTAACTGTATTCACATCCTCGTTTTTAGGTGGAAATGTAGACCTGATTGGAGATGAATAATATATTTCTAAAAAATAAACTCAGAAAAAACTTTCAGGCTACTCTGAAGAACTGACTAAAAAAA
>NW_006159649.1:0-315 GCF_000334495.1 Tupaia belangeri chinensis
ATTTTAAACTTTTACTCATCTGCTTCTATTTGAAAGTGTTTCATCAGAAACCATTTCAAATACTTAAAATACAATACTTAATTAGTTATTCTCACAATATACCTCAAAAATAAATTCTGCTCTTCTTCTGTAAATTAAGAAATGCATCTCTGAGTTCACTTGACACTTTAACAACTGTTTTTGTCCTTCCTCAATGGCAGGAGTATATTTTTAAGTATTCTAAAAATAATTTTAAGTGCATATATTATTTACAAAGGAAAATGTTATTTTTTAGAATTATTTATTTTAATTTTATTCATTCATTCATTTTATTTC
>NW_006159649.1:698-13316 GCF_000334495.1 Tupaia belangeri chinensis
ACACAGAGACAGAGACAGAGACAGAGAAAGTGAGAAAGGAAATTACCAGGTCTGGCACTTGAACTGTGGTTGTACATGTTGTGGAGCCAGCACCCCAACCACCACACTACCTACTGGCCTGAAAATTTTATTTTTAATGGGTGTATGAGGGATATGTCCAATGTTCAGTTTAACTATCATTTATAAAAGGGCTAACTCTGTGCTCCTTAATCCTCTCCATATATTGTTCTGCCTGTGTAATTTTATCATTTCTCACATTTTTTATGAATAAATAGTGTTCTTTATTTTAACAACTAAATTAGATGCGTAATCTTGAGGCCAATTTTTTGTTCTAGGTCTTAGTTTATTTGTTATATAAAGTTACATCAATTTTAGAAATATGAAAAAATTTCATAAGTGACTTAATATAAAGTCTTTAGTATAATATTAGACATGTATTGAATACTCCCTTGTGGTTGGATTTCTGCTTGCATGTTTCTTTAACATTTTTGTCTGTATACACAATGGTATCATCCAGGAAAGTACACAATACTGTACTAATTGCTTGAATAAATTAATAATGCTAAGTCAGCAAATATGATGGCTAGATGGTGGCAATGTGGTAATGCACCTGGACCCACATGAGGGAAGTCCTGAGTTGGTATCCCAGGACCTCCCTGAGTATCCCAGCTGTGCATGTGCATGCCTATGATCCAGGATGATTGAGACTAGGGCGAATCAGGGATTCTCTGTTTGGGGTGTCTGTCTCTCACAGAAGAAATAAACTTGAAATATTTGTGTGTGCGTATATGTTTTTGGCTAAATCAACCACAGTTTTACAGGTAAACTGACTCATGATCAACTGGTAGCCCCTCACATGTTTCTCAATTTGTCAGTATTTCTTTTTTGTTTCCTCTTTTTTTTTTTCAATTTATTTATTTGCATTCATTCACTGTACATCATTACAGCATACAAAATGAGATTTTCCATCCAGAGTACACTGTATATTGTCTCAATCAAGCACATCAACAAACATGTTATTGTCAGCAAATGATCTTCCATTTCTTATTTTCTGTACATTTTGCTTTTTTCCCCCCATCCCTGATTCCCTCTTTCTTACCCTCTGCCATCTCCCATTCTCTTCCCTCAAGTACCTAAATCCAAGTCCAAGTTTCTTTGTCTCAGCAGATGTAATTTCTATGTCTTTTACTAAGATAGTGTCATGTAATATGATATGAAATCTATGAACTTACTACTCTTTTTTCTATTATTAGTTTTTAGGTTTTGCTACAGGGTGCATGTACTTACCAGAGAGAAACAACAAGAGAGAGAGAGAAAGAGAGAGAAAGGAAAAGTGAGAAATCACCTTCAGATGGGATGGCTACACTGCAATCCTTTTTCTAGTCTTTTTTTGGATTTTGGGCATGCATACACATGAACCTAGCATGATTTTCAAGCTGCTGAGTCCAGGTTTTTGGATTTTGGGCATGCATGCACATGAACCTAGCATGATTATCAAGCTGCTGATTCCAGGACTCAAACCTCGGAGGTGGCCATGTGAGTAGGATACAGCACCTTAAACTTCATGTCACCTGCTGGCCCTGAACGTGCTATTCTTAAACTTCAGCTTCTCTCTCATGTTTTTTCTCTTCTTTGTGCACAGCTATGTTTTAGACTCTTGAAGCCATTTTTGCCTCTTCTCTAGATAAAGGAAAAGCATACACTTGCATTGTCTGTGTAAACTATGCAATATCCTCTGGTGAGGGAAACCTCACTGTAGTCTATAAATTGAATGTGGAATGGAATAAGAAAAATTAGGAATTTTCCCTCTCCCCCACACATAGTCATTCTGTGTATCTGGAAAACAAAGTTTCAATAGTCTGCTTAGATATCTTGCTCACAGTGACATACAGTGATGTTATTACTTGGCTGCTCCCCTTGTTCATGATCTTGCCCAGGTAGGACAGATTTATGGCTAAGGTCTGAAGTATAAATTAAAGTCTGCCATGGTTAATCTGATAAATGTTCCACAACCTTGGCACAACTGTGTGTTTATAAAGAGAAGCAATATTCTCCACTGTGTGCATGTCTGTTCTATGGAAATCATGACTTGATCCAAAGACATAATTGAGAACATTTCTAATATGTAATCATGTGTGAAATTTTTTTAAAAAGCCTATATATGGAATGTATGGTTCAGATAAATTATAATGTTTTCCATAGGGTGCAGACTGTAGAAAACAAATGCAAATTGACCAGCAAAAATTTGGGCATGACCAGATTCAAAAATGGAAGGAACAAATAGGCTTGCCTGCCAGCAGTGTTGTGATTCTGACTAGCAGATGATCATTTGGCACCCTAGAACATGAGGATGATTGACTCTACATGACCAACATTTCACAGATCCTAAGCTGGTGCAGGTAGAGGTGGGTAATTACTTCATCCACCCAAGGGGAAAGGAGGAAGCAGGTGTTAGGCTGCCAGCACAGCTCCAGTTTCAACTCATTTCAAATATAAATGTAGCTAGTGGTAGAAGCCAAGAAATTTGGGTCAGTTGAGATTTTTTGCCATCTCAATTTGGGGGATTATAATTGAGTTTTTGCCTCTCTGACCTGATTCTTTCTAATGTATTTCCCATATTGGTAACTTTCAAATTTAACTTTTCCCTAAGCTCTTTGTGTTCTTTTAGAATCACTGAGTATAGAACTCACATGCTGTTTCAGTAACAACTGACAAATTTGTCTTTTCAGAGATTTACTGCATCAGCTTGCTTGACAGAAGAGCTGATCACGGAGAGGATAGATTTGTCTAACTGTTTCATGGAGTTCTTTACGCACTGTTAACAGCCATAGAAGGACTGAAGGAGGACAGGCGAGGAGAGTGAGTGATGCACAGGAAAGTGATAAAATGAAAAAGAAGGAAGGAAACTAAGAAAAGAAAATCTTAAAGTGATGAGAAGAAAGAACCTTTCTAAGGAAAAATTGATCTTTATTTTTTTTTTACTTAAAAGAAGCTTATAGGAAAATTTAATAGTCAAACATTAATGTGACTAATCCTGATTTATGAGTCAAAACGACCTGTTATGGCTCAGTATCCCATTAACTTTCTTCTCTTGCTTATGCTTACTGATATGTGTTTACACATGATACATTCCTATAAAGACATTTCACTTTCCAAGCACATTTCCTGCTAACTGAGGCTTGTCTTTTTAAAGGTCAGATTTGGGAGGAGAGTGAGGGTATTTGTTCATTTCTTAATTTTCCTGTTTGGTTATTCTTGATGGAGGAAAAATGTGCTCACTTATAAAAACTTAGATTTTTTTTTTGTTTACTTTTGTAATCAGAATGCAATTTATCTTTTTCTAATGATACAGAGACATTAATATAAGCATGTTAATACAAGCGCATTCTTGCACCTGTAAAATATCCTCAGGGGCTACTGGGATATATAGAACTATTCATTCCATAATTACTAGGTATAGTTCACTGAATTATTTTGTATTTTCAAAGATATTTACCTTTTCGCCTGAATTTCAGACTGTAGATTTTTCACTTTTTGCTACTGCTTTATAACCATGTTTGTCTGCATCTGCTTATTTGCCCCCTCGCATGTGCTTTGGCCTTAGAAAAGAGAGGGTTGCCTTTGTGGAATTGTGTACAAAGATCTCTTTGAAGATCTAAGAGTTAACCACAAAGTCACTTATGCGTAATTTTATTGCTAAGAGGAAATATTTTTGTTTGATTCCCATATTGCAGTCATATTCCAGATGGTTGAGGTTGTTGAATAGCAAGTCTTAAAAAGATGTGATAGCATTCCTGTTTTTTTTTTTTCCTGTAGTTTGCTTTTTACTAGGTTTCTTTTTATTTAAATATATTTTTATTGGATATCATTTTCTGCTTGAACTTTCTTTCATTCTCTGATGTAAAAATCCAAGTTTTATCTTCCCAACTCCCAGTGGTCTAGTCTATTAATTTATATGTGAAAATTACTCTGCATGTGGTATAACAGTTTCCCTGGCATTATTTAATGTATCTATTTTATTATATTATGATTAACTTCTATGCGTTTTTTTCTCTATGTAGAGAATGTATGTACCTTAATTTATTTTTCAAATAAACTAATTATAACTTTCAATTTCAATGACCATTTTTGGGACACTTATCAATTCAAGAGGAGCTATCTAGAATAGAAAACATTTAAGGTTAAAGAGGTTCCAAGGAAACTCCAGTATATATAATTTCTAACTTTAGATATCATTATTAACATATTGACATATGCATCTTCTGGGAATTGATTTTAAAAGTAGATAGATCATGTTTTCAGAAATGCTATCTTTGAATAGTAATTTAACACAGGAGTTTGGGACAGATGGACTACTTTCAATCTGGCCTCCGTCATTGAAAAGTTGTGTAATACTGGCCAGCAGGTGACTTGAAGGAAAAGGTGCTGGTTCCCATTGGCTGACTGTGCATTTCAAGTTCTGGATCCAGTGGCTTGAAGATCACACCAGTCATGCACGCAAGCATGCCCAAAATCCCAAGAGGAGAAGATATTATAGCATGGTCATCCTCTGGGGAGAGGAGTGATTTCTCGTTTTCCCTTTCTCTCTTTCTCTCTTTGGGTAATGTATGCATCCTGTAACAATTTTTTTTTAAAAAAAGAGTTGCATGATCTTGAGAACTTGAATCAGTTTTTGGTGATCCATTCATCATCATAGATTGTATTTTTATTATTTGGCTATTTTAAGTTTTTTTCAACTGTTATATAAACCTAATTATATAAACCTATGTTATTCTCAGTGGAATTGGAAAGTCAGATTAATAGTCTCCTCAATAATCTTTTGATATCTATTGATTAAAATGGAGATATTCATGGGACACCTCTTCAGCCATAATTGTTTATTTAGTTTTAACTTTTGTCAGTTTTTTTTCCCCACACTGCCTTTAGGATATGACAAACTAAATCAGGTTATGTCTGTGGGATCTGAAGCAGGCTCCTTCCCGAATCTGTGACTTTGAGCTAGGTGCTCTATGATCTCACCTAGGAATCGAGCTGCCAAATACCTAGCTGTAAAATATTGCAAAAATTAAGTTGATGCACATGAAAACCCATAACACAAACCTCCTAAATTGGATGTATTCAAGAGCAGCACTTTTCTTCATGCAGTTCTGCTTTGGGATCCTCCAAAGGGCATCCCAAGAAGCAGTCCCTTCAAAATCCCTGGTATGATTGCCCTAAGTTTTCCAGGAACATTCTAGCTCATAATTTTGCAAACTTTTGTTTGTTTGCTGCAGTTTTTCTCTTAATGCCTTAGACTGGCCTGAATCACTGGCCTTCCTCCACAGTTATGATTTCTATTTCCCTACTAATTGTGCTGTTTTTGGCAACTTTGAGTCAACTATTCCTCTTGCCCAGCCCAGGATTATCAATGCCTAAAATTGCCTAACCACTCACAAAAATACTGAAGTATGTACGGCCCAGTAGGGATGAACACTTTCGTTTCACAAAGTTAATTCCTCACTCAACATTGGAGTCATACTATTGATCTAGAAGAGACACTTCCAAATGGGCAAACTAGAATTCATTCCTAATTTTAATGGGAACAGTGAGTCACCTAGAAATTATTAGGAATGATGATAAAAACTGAAAATTACCTATTATGCTGAAATAAATTTTCAAGAAGAGACATAAACACTCTTTTTGGGGATCTGGGAGGTTGTCATAAAGAAACAACAACAAACTTTTCTTTTTCTCTCATATTGTAAAATAGGATTAAGAAAATTTACGTTAAAGATATCAATTTTAAAAAGCTGCCACTGTGGGAACCAGCAGTTAGCGTAATGGCTATGTCACTGGACTCCCACGTAGTCAACCACGGTTCGAGTCCTGGACCCGGTGGCTTAAAACTCACGCCGGGCGCGTGTGCGTGCGTGCCCAAGATCCCAAGAGGAGAATGGAGGAGAAGGGATTGCAGCATGACCACCCCCCCAGGGGAGTGATTTCTCACTTTCTGTCTCTATGTCTCTGTCTGTCTGGCGAGTGCACACACCCTATACCGAAAAACCTCTCCAAAAAAGGGGGAAAAAAAGCTGCCACTGTGAAAATACTGAAAAAAACTGATATCTCCTTATGCACTCATATGTATATACCCCCAATTAAAAGTAGGTATTCAAATAAGATCCTATACACAATTATTAATAGCAACGTTATTCACAATAGCTATAGTAGAAACAGTCTAGTGTCTACCAGTAAAAAAATAAATGAACAAACAAGATATACATGCAACAAAATATTATTTGGTCATGAAAAAGAATGAAGTATTAAACGGCTATAATATAGATGAAACTTGAAAACATTATTTTAAATGAAAGAAGACTGTTACATATTGTATGACCCCCATGTATAAGAAATATTTAAATATTTAAAAATGTAAATTCATAGACCCTAAGAAAATTAATGATTTTTTCAGGGGCTGAGAAGAGAAGGAGAAAAAAGGAGTGACTGTTAAATAGTTATAGGATTTTCCTTGAGGAAGATATAAATACTTTGGGATTTCATAGAAGTAGTGGTTGTGAAAGATTGTAAAAGAACTGAATGCCACTAGGGATTTATATGTGAAAATGGCTATTTTTTTTAAATGTAAATTTCATCTCAATTGAGGAAAAATAATTTAAAAAGAACGGTCAGAGAAACACCAGGATGTTATCTTGGATTATGGAGGAAGATGATTCGAACCCAGAAATTTAGGCAGCCTTTACTACCTCAAAAGGCAAGGAAATGGATAGTCCATTTCAGAAAGGAATGCACCCCTGCCAACACCTTGATTTTCATCGAGCGGTAGCTGTGTTGGGCTTCCAACTTACAGAACTATGGGAAAATAAATTTGTCTTAAGTTCCTAAGTTTGTGGAAATGTCTTACAGCAATGTAGGAAACTAATGCACCTCTGATGAATACTTAAATACAAATGCAATTTTCTTGCTATGATGTTCTCAACAATTACTAATTCAACTTGCCACTCTTCTTGTTCAAACCGTTATTTTCTTTTCAAAAGTTGCATTATATTTATTTTTTAAACTAGAGTTAAAACCATGCAAATAGAGCAGATTTTTTATTTATTTATTTATTTTTAAGAAATAAAGTCATTTTCACAGAAGGAATTCAGATTGTGTACATAGAAACACAGCCAGGAACAATTTAGCACCACTATAACTCTTAAGCAAAGCAGGCCACTGCTGTGGCCTTCACATTTTGGAGACCACTTCTAGTTTAACACACACACACATGTTCATACACATGTGCATACCCTAACAGTATTTTTTTTAATACTTTAGAACACTTGGGCACCATTTTCTCTAAGGATACAGTGTAGCGTTGGCACAATAAGATTTTACTCTTGGTGAATATTTTTTTCATATCCAACAGCATTTAGGATACAAGATGTATAAAAAGGGGCTGCAGCAAACGGCTGAAGGGTTGAAGATTATATGCTACCCAACTCTACTCTATCAAGCAGATACCTAATGCAGAGGTGGGCCACAAAAGAGAGCTTCTTCTAGAACAATGTCAGGTGGACACATAGGGTCAGGGCAGAATAGCCACCTGGCTTTATAGTGAGGAGACCAAATTATATTGCCAGGTCTTCTCTTCAGTAGCATAAATGCAATATTGGTTTGTGTAATAAAGTATATTTTAGTATAATGCAAACCATCATTTTACTGCTTCTCTTTCATGTTCCAACTTCAGACTCCAAGATACAAAGGAATTAGTATGGCGTGCACAGCAGTTGTTATGATGGCTGAGGAATATTACACAATAATGATTTACATTGAAAGGTCAATAAGAATTGAATGCAAGATATACAGTCTTACTTTTATCATTTTTTATTTCATTTTCTCTTTTACATTCAATCACATTATTTAGCTTACATGTTTTAATAACATTTATGGGGACCAGCAGCTGGCATAATGGCTATGTTGCTCAACTCCCATGTAGTTGACCACAGTTCAAGTCCCAGATCCGGTGGCTTAAACTCACGCTGGATGCATGTGCGTGCGTGCCCAAGATCCCAAGAGGAGAATGGAGGAGAAGGGATTGTGGCACTCCCCCCGGGGGGGTGATTTCTCGCTTTCTGTCTCTCTCTCTGTCTTTCTGGTAAGTGCATGTGCCCTATAGCAAAAATGAATAAATAAAATAACGTTTATAAATAATTAAATTAAGTAGTTGTTATTTAAATATTGATTCTTAGTCACTGCAATGGTAGGATAATGTTTTATTTCTCAAATATTTATGTTCTGGAAGCTATGGTCTCTGTGTAATGACTTTGGAAAGTGATGAGACTTTTAATAGGTGGGACTTAAGGGGGTGAGAACCATTCAATTAGGTTGGAGAACAGGAATGACAAGCGGGAAATGAAAAATCTGTTTCCTCTTTCCTCGTTCCCTTGCTTTCTCTGTCTTTGTTTGTGTCTTCTTTCCTCTGTTTCTCTCTGCTTTGTTGTAATACCAGCTCCATGCCTTTGGGCTTTCCAGCCACCAGAACCATAAGTCAAATATTATGTCCTTGTAATTTATCCAGTCTCAGGTATTTCTTTCAGCAACACAATAATGAACTAAAGCAGATAGTTGGCACAGTGAGCAGGCTTGGTTGCTAGACAGGTATGTGAAAATGTGAAAGCACCTTTGGAAATGAGTAATAAGTAGAGGTTGGAGGAGTTTGGAGGAACCGTTTAAGAAAAGACTAGATTCTGGTTAAATGCTGCAGACCTGAATACTAATAGAAATATGAACAATCAAGGTCATCCAAAAGAGGTAGCAGGAGAAAATGAAGACATTACTGAAGCTAATGAACAGGCCATCTTTGTTACGAAGTAATAACGAATTTGGCTACCTTGTGGAAGGTTGAAATGAGAAAGAATTACCTAAGTTCTCTAGCAGAAGTAGTTTCAAAACAAAGTGCTCATTCTGCTGGTTGGTGGCTTCTAATTGATTTAGTGAAAATCAGGAGACAAGAAAAGCAGGTGGAAAGATTTGAAAAATTCTCAGACAGAACATGAAAAGAGTGCAGAAACATTTTGGCAGAGAGTGCTGAGTGTGGTGGAGCTAGCAGTTACTAGAGTGATCAGAGCAAGATGCTAGTAAGGTGGACAATAGGAGTGACCCAGGGAACATGGCAGATACTTTCAGGGCTCTTTCTTCCATCACAAACCTGTGGGCCTAAGGAAGCAAAACAGTTTTCAGGCAAAGGCCCTGGGTGGGCTCACTGTCCTGCATGGCCTAGAGTGTCTCACATCCCAGGGCAGCGCCTCTTTGCTCCAGGCATGTCTCCAGCAGCTCCAGGTGTGGTTCAAACTGCTGATCCAGAGGGTACAGCCCACAGGGCAAAGCAGGAATAGCATCTACATCCACATAGGGTTACCCATGGTATTGATTCTGCAGGAGTGGAATATAGGAGTTATAGGGTGTGGCAGCTTCCCCTAGGTTTATTTCAAAGGATGTATGTAAAAATCAGGCTATTGAGCAAAGATCTGCTTCAGAGGTGGTGCCATGAAAGAGAGCTTCTGCCAGGGCAGTGTCAGGTGGACATGTGGGGTCAGGGCAAAGTGCCTACCTGGGCCATACCCACGGAGTTGTAGAGGTGGAGTCACCCTTGGGACCTCAGAATTGTAGTGAACACTGGTAGTGTTCATCAGCTGCCTGGGAAAGCTGCAAGAATTGGACTCCAAGTGTAAGCAGCCATGCATGCCGTGACTAGCAAAGCCATGGGGACATGGCAGCCCATAGCTTTGCAGGCCCAACCCCCTCGCACCTTTCCCCAAAGGAGGATGTGAAACTTGGAGTCAAAAGAGACTGTTCTTAAGCTTTAATATTTAATGTCTGCCATTTGGGGTTTGGGAATTGCTTGGACTCTATTGCTCTTTTCTTTTGTGGACTAGAATTTCTACCTCATGCTTGCCCCCTCATTATCCCTGAGATGTTACTGATGTGTTGTATTGATTTCATACGTTTAAAGCTAGAAGACATTTGCCTGAGTATCAGAAGTAACTCAGAAACTAAACTTGGGCTTGATGCTAGAACAAGTTAAGACTTTGGAATGGGATGATTGCGGTGTTTTTTTTTTCTTATATATATAGGTTTTAAAATTTTTTAAAATGTGCTCACCACAGACACAGAGAGTGATAGAGTGAGAAAATGCCCTCTGGTGGGATGGCTGCATCGCAACCATTCTTCCATTCTCTTGGGATTCTGGACGTGCAACATGTATTTCAATTAATTGGGTCTGGGAAAAGCAGTCAGCCATGTGAGATCCAGCTGCCTTAACCACCACTCTGCCAGTCATTCCAGGGATGATTGTGTTTTAACGTGGAAAAGGCAGAAACCTTGAGGACTAAGGTGGAATGCTATGCTTTGGATAACAGTTTGTTAACCACAGGTAGAACGTTATCATTGTCAATTCTGTAAACAGTATGCTTCTATTTAGTTATGCTATTCCTTTCTTTTCTTTAGACATAGGTTCTCAGATGAAGCCTTGATTTTATGCAAATGCAGATGATGAAGTAGAGCAAGAAAAAAATGAGGCATTCATAAAAACATAGAATTTGGAGTTTAATTATTTTGAAAATATTTCTTAATCCTTCTGTTCCAGATGTCTAGTTAACCCTCTGCACCCCATCAGGATTTTTACAATATTTCCAACTTGTAAAATTCCTCAATTAATTTAAAAAGGTTGTGATTTCATTTTGCTAGATGTATTTTTGTAATGACCTTTATGTTTTTAAATGATTGATTAAAGACTTATTGGCAAGAATATAAAATTTTGAATTGACATAATTTATGGGGAAAATAAAGATATGTTATTGGGTTTTCAGAGATGCATAAAGACAGTAAGCTGATTTTTCAGCTTGACAACTCAATGTCTACATCTTAGTATTATTTTCAAGGGAAGTGTGATGACCTTTTAATTGCCAATCCTTATGTTTACCACAAAGGACTTCATGTAAGAAGATATTTAAGAGTGTTCTAGGTATAAAGTTCTTTCTTCTTGTTATATAAAGAATAACATAAAAATCAAAGAAATAGACGTAGAAGCTCAAGCTTCTATCACTTAGACACTCCCATGGTATTAGTTTCCCCTAATTTGTTTATAATTCTGATTCTACTGCATTTCTTCCAAACCTTGTAGGTAAATGCAAAGGCGAAAACATATCTTCATATTTGTTTGACATTTCTATTTTTTTTTCACCATAGGGTATATGCACTCCCCAGAGAGAGACAGAGAGGGACAGTGAGAAATCCTGCTCCCCTCCCGGGGAGATGACTATGCTATAGTCTTTTCTCCTCCATTCTCCTCCTAGGATTTTAGGCAAACAGACATATGCGCCCAGAATGATTTTCAAGCCTCCGGGTCTGGACTCAAACTGAAGTCCATCATGAGGAAATCCAGAGCCTTAACCGCCATGCCACTTTCTGGCCCCATATTTGAATTTCTAAAAGAGACTGCCAAAGGTTTTCAATGTCTTTCCAGCATCTCGACTGTCTACATATTTAGAGTTGCTCTTGTCTATTAGAAGCACTGGTAACATTTGCCTTGGTGGAAAATGTGTATCAGCTATACCTTCAATTTAAAGAACTCTTCAACATCTTGTAAGGCAAATAAAAAAGGTAAGGAAATAAATGGTCAGCTGGTGGCATGGTGATTAAGGTAGCTGCATCCCACATGGGTGACTAGGCAGATGGTGTCCCAGACACTGCTTTGATAGACATGTGGGTTGTATATGCATGTGTGCCCAAAATCTAAAAAAAAAGGACAAAAATAAATTAGGGGAGAAATGAGAGAGAAGGGATTGTGGCATGCCCCTTCTTCTTGGAGGTGCTTTCTCATTTTATCTCTCTCTCCCTCTTTCTCTATCTCTGCCTCTCTCTGGAGATACACACTTTGGCAAATTAAAAAAGGAAAAGGAGATTAGAAGATGATACCCTTAAATTTGGGGGGGTCATTATTTACTTATTTATTTATTTTTATTATTCATACATCAAATCACTATTCATCATTTAGATTAGGAAGAGACTTTACCCAGTATGATATACACCTCAGTCCAGCCTAGTTAATTTCAACCATAAGTGAGATTATAGTATTCAGTCATTGGGAAATTCATGATATATTTTTTGCAGAGAAAAACATTAAAAAATAAGTCATGACTTTCCTGACAACCTAATAGAACAAGAAGAGAGGAGAGTGTCTCACTAAGTACAGAGAAGTGAAAACAAAATGCAACAAAATAAACAGCAAGAAAAACAAAATAACCTGAACCAGAGTGAAATAAAAAGTAACAGCAGGAGAGAAAGCAAGAGACCAGTCAGAAGGTAAGAGATCCTAGTAGCGTCCACCAAGCTTGTTCTAGTAGTCTAATTCAAAATGATGAAATTCTGAGTATATTAAAGACAAAGCAGTTAAGATTTTTGGTAAACCAAAATGGGTTTAGAGATTTAAAGAGGATTTGCAGTTGACATTAGCTTTGGCCTGAGCGACTGGAATAAGAGGTACTTTTTTTTTTTTTTTTTTGGAGGGGTTTTTGCTATAGGGTGCATGCACTCGCCAGAAAGAGAGAGAGACAGATAGACAGAAAGTGAGAAATTCCCCCA
>NW_006159649.1:13545-16129 GCF_000334495.1 Tupaia belangeri chinensis
TATATAGGTTTTAAAATTTTTTAAAATGTGCTCACCACAGACACAGAGAGTGATAGAGTGAGAAAATGCCCTCTGGTGGGATGGCTGCATCGCAACCATTCTTCCATTCTCTTGGGATTCTGGACGTGCAACATGTATTTCAATTAATTGGGTCTGGGAAAAGCAGTCAGCCATGTGAGATCCAGCTGCCTTAACCACCACTCTGCCAGTCATTCCAGGGATGATTGTGTTTTAACGTGGAAAAGGCAGAAACCTTGAGGACTAAGGTGGAATGCTATGCTTTGGATAACAGTTTGTTAACCACAGGTAGAACGTTATCATTGTCAATTCTGTAAACAGTATGCTTCTATTTAGTTATGCTATTCCTTTCTTTTCTTTAGACATAGGTTCTCAGATGAAGCCTTGATTTTATGCAAATGCAGATGATGAAGTAGAGCAAGAAAAAAATGAGGCATTCATAAAAACATAGAATTTGGAGTTTAATTATTTTGAAAATATTTCTTAATCCTTCTGTTCCAGATGTCTAGTTAACCCTCTGCACCCCATCAGGATTTTTACAATATTTCCAACTTGTAAAATTCCTCAATTAATTTAAAAAGGTTGTGATTTCATTTTGCTAGATGTATTTTTGTAATGACCTTTATGTTTTTAAATGATTGATTAAAGACTTATTGGCAAGAATATAAAATTTTGAATTGACATAATTTATGGGGAAAATAAAGATATGTTATTGGGTTTTCAGAGATGCATAAAGACAGTAAGCTGATTTTTCAGCTTGACAACTCAATGTCTACATCTTAGTATTATTTTCAAGGGAAGTGTGATGACCTTTTAATTGCCAATCCTTATGTTTACCACAAAGGACTTCATGTAAGAAGATATTTAAGAGTGTTCTAGGTATAAAGTTCTTTCTTCTTGTTATATAAAGAATAACATAAAAATCAAAGAAATAGACGTAGAAGCTCAAGCTTCTATCACTTAGACACTCCCATGGTATTAGTTTCCCCTAATTTGTTTATAATTCTGATTCTACTGCATTTCTTCCAAACCTTGTAGGTAAATGCAAAGGCGAAAACATATCTTCATATTTGTTTGACATTTCTATTTTTTTTTCACCATAGGGTATATGCACTCCCCAGAGAGAGACAGAGAGGGACAGTGAGAAATCCTGCTCCCCTCCCGGGGAGATGACTATGCTATAGTCTTTTCTCCTCCATTCTCCTCCTAGGATTTTAGGCAAACAGACATATGCGCCCAGAATGATTTTCAAGCCTCCGGGTCTGGACTCAAACTGAAGTCCATCATGAGGAAATCCAGAGCATTAACCGCCATGCCACTTTCTGGCCCCATATTTGAATTTCTAAAAGAGACTGCCAAAGGTTTTCAATGTCTTTCCAGCATCTCGACTGTCTACATATTTAGAGTTGCTCTTGTCTATTAGAAGCACTGGTAACATTTGCCTTGGTGGAAAATGTGTATCAGCTATACCTTCAATTTAAAGAACTCTTCAACATCTTGTAAGGCAAATAAAAAAGGTAAGGAAATAAATGGTCAGCTGGTGGCATGGTGATTAAGGTAGCTGCATCCCACATGGGTGACTAGGCAGATGGTGTCCCAGACACTGCTTTGATAGACATGTGGGTTGTATATGCATGTGTGCCCAAAATCTAAAAAAAAAGGACAAAAATAAATTAGGGGAGAAATGAGAGAGAAGGGATTGTGGCATGCCCCTTCTTCTTGGAGGTGCTTTCTCATTTTATCTCTCTCTCCCTCTTTCTCTATCTCTGCCTCTCTCTGGAGATACACACTTTGGCAAATTAAAAAAGGAAAAGGAGATTAGAAGATGATACCCTTAAATTTGGGGGGGTCATTATTTACTTATTTATTTATTTTTATTATTCATACATCAAATCACTATTCATCATTTAGATTAGGAAGAGACTTTACCCAGTATGATATACACCTCAGTCCAGCCTAGTTAATTTCAACCATAAGTGAGATTATAGTATTCAGTCATTGGGAAATTCATGATATATTTTTTGCAGAGAAAAACATTAAAAAATAAGTCATGACTTTCCTGACAACCTAATAGAACAAGAAGAGAGGAGAGTGTCTCACTAAGTACAGAGAAGTGAAAACAAAATGCAACAAAATAAACAGCAAGAAAAACAAAATAACCTGAACCAGAGTGAAATAAAAAGTAACAGCAGGAGAGAAAGCAAGAGACCAGTCAGAAGGTAAGAGATCCTAGTAGCGTCCACCAAGCTTGTTCTAGTAGTCTAATTCAAAATGATGAAATTCTGAGTATATTAAAGACAAAGCAGTTAAGATTTTTGGTAAACCAAAATGGGTTTAGAGATTTAAAGAGGATTTGCAGTTGACATTAGCTTTGGCCTGAGCGACTGGAATAAGAGGTACTTTTTTTTTTTTTTTTTTGGAGAGGTTTTTGCTATAGGGTGCATGCGCTCGCCTGACAGACAGAGAGAGACAGAGAGATAGAAAGTGAGAAATCACCCCCCAGGGGGGATGGTCACGCCGCAATCCCTTCTCCTCCATTCTCCTCTTGGGATCTTGGGCACGCACA
>NW_006159649.1:17414-23767 GCF_000334495.1 Tupaia belangeri chinensis
TATATAGGTTTTAAAATTTTTTAAAATGTGCTCACCACAGACACAGAGAGTGATAGAGTGAGAAAATGCCCTCTGGTGGGATGGCTGCATCGCAACCATTCTTCCATTCTCTTGGGATTCTGGACGTGCAACATGTATTTCAATTAATTGGGTCTGGGAAAAGCAGTCAGCCATGTGAGATCCAGCTGCCTTAACCACCACTCTGCCAGTCATTCCAGGGATGATTGTGTTTTAACGTGGAAAAGGCAGAAACCTTGAGGACTAAGGTGGAATGCTATGCTTTGGATAACAGTTTGTTAACCACAGGTAGAACGTTATCATTGTCAATTCTGTAAACAGTATGCTTCTATTTAGTTATGCTATTCCTTTCTTTTCTTTAGACATAGGTTCTCAGATGAAGCCTTGATTTTATGCAAATGCAGATGATGAAGTAGAGCAAGAAAAAAATGAGGCATTCATAAAAACATAGAATTTGGAGTTTAATTATTTTGAAAATATTTCTTAATCCTTCTGTTCCAGATGTCTAGTTAACCCTCTGCACCCCATCAGGATTTTTACAATATTTCCAACTTGTAAAATTCCTCAATTAATTTAAAAAGGTTGTGATTTCATTTTGCTAGATGTATTTTTGTAATGACCTTTATGTTTTTAAATGATTGATTAAAGACTTATTGGCAAGAATATAAAATTTTGAATTGACATAATTTATGGGGAAAATAAAGATATGTTATTGGGTTTTCAGAGATGCATAAAGACAGTAAGCTGATTTTTCAGCTTGACAACTCAATGTCTACATCTTAGTATTATTTTCAAGGGAAGTGTGATGACCTTTTAATTGCCAATCCTTATGTTTACCACAAAGGACTTCATGTAAGAAGATATTTAAGAGTGTTCTAGGTATAAAGTTCTTTCTTCTTGTTATATAAAGAATAACATAAAAATCAAAGAAATAGACGTAGAAGCTCAAGCTTCTATCACTTAGACACTCCCATGGTATTAGTTTCCCCTAATTTGTTTATAATTCTGATTCTACTGCATTTCTTCCAAACCTTGTAGGTAAATGCAAAGGCGAAAACATATCTTCATATTTGTTTGACATTTCTATTTTTTTTTCACCATAGGGTATATGCACTCCCCAGAGAGAGACAGAGAGGGACAGTGAGAAATCCTGCTCCCCTCCCGGGGAGATGACTATGCTATAGTCTTTTCTCCTCCATTCTCCTCCTAGGATTTTAGGCAAACAGACATATGCGCCCAGAATGATTTTCAAGCCTCCGGGTCTGGACTCAAACTGAAGTCCATCATGAGGAAATCCAGAGCCTTAACCGCCATGCCACTTTCTGGCCCCATATTTGAATTTCTAAAAGAGACTGCCAAAGGTTTTCAATGTCTTTCCAGCATCTCGACTGTCTACATATTTAGAGTTGCTCTTGTCTATTAGAAGCACTGGTAACATTTGCCTTGGTGGAAAATGTGTATCAGCTATACCTTCAATTTAAAGAACTCTTCAACATCTTGTAAGGCAAATAAAAAAGGTAAGGAAATAAATGGTCAGCTGGTGGCATGGTGATTAAGGTAGCTGCATCCCACATGGGTGACTAGGCAGATGGTGTCCCAGACACTGCTTTGATAGACATGTGGGTTGTATATGCATGTGTGCCCAAAATCTAAAAAAAAAGGACAAAAATAAATTAGGGGAGAAATGAGAGAGAAGGGATTGTGGCATGCCCCTTCTTCTTGGAGGTGCTTTCTCATTTTATCTCTCTCTCCCTCTTTCTCTATCTCTGCCTCTCTCTGGAGATACACACTTTGGCAAATTAAAAAAGGAAAAGGAGATTAGAAGATGATACCCTTAAATTTGGGGGGGTCATTATTTACTTATTTATTTATTTTTATTATTCATACATCAAATCACTATTCATCATTTAGATTAGGAAGAGACTTTACCCAGTATGATATACACCTCAGTCCAGCCTAGTTAATTTCAACCATAAGTGAGATTATAGTATTCAGTCATTGGGAAATTCATGATATATTTTTTGCAGAGAAAAACATTAAAAAATAAGTCATGACTTTCCTGACAACCTAATAGAACAAGAAGAGAGGAGAGTGTCTCACTAAGTACAGAGAAGTGAAAACAAAATGCAACAAAATAAACAGCAAGAAAAACAAAATAACCTGAACCAGAGTGAAATAAAAAGTAACAGCAGGAGAGAAAGCAAGAGACCAGTCAGAAGGTAAGAGATCCTAGTAGCGTCCACCAAGCTTGTTCTAGTAGTCTAATTCAAAATGATGAAATTCTGAGTATATTAAAGACAAAGCAGTTAAGATTTTTGGTAAACCAAAATGGGTTTAGAGATTTAAAGAGGATTTGCAGTTGACATTAGCTTTGGCCTGAGCTTCTGGAATAAGAGGTACTTTTTTTTTTTTTTTTTTTGGAGAGGTTTTTGCTATAGGGTGCATGCGCTCGCCTGACAGACAGAGAGAGACAGAGAGATAGAAAGTGAGAAATCACCCCCCAGGGGGGATGGTCACGCCGCAATCCCTTCTCCTCCATTCTCCTCTTGGGATCTTGGGCACGCACACACACGCGCCCAGCGTGAGTTTAAGCCACCGGGTCTGGGACTCAAACTGCGGTCGACTAGGTGGGAGTCCAGCGACATAGCCATTACGCTCACTGCTGGTCCCAATAAGAGGTACTTTTAACTGAGATGGAAACTATGTGAGAAGAAATCAGACTCGCAGATGAGAAGTTTATGATATCTATTGGACACAAAATAGGGAAATGTTACATGGGCGGGTAAGTACTTGCTCTGGAAGTAAGAAGTAATATGAAAAGAAGTGATCAGCATATACATTGTGTTTAACCACATGCAACTGGATAGGTTCACATGGACAGAACAAATCTGGCCTCAAAGCCAATTCAGCTATTAAAGAACAATTAAGCTATTAAAAATCCATGGGATGTAATTTTTTGAAACAAAAAAGGTAAATGTTTCACAGAATATGATTATCCATGCCATAGAGTCATATATAGGTGCCAGGTCCAATAAGATAAGGACTAGGAAATGAACATTGCATTTGAACATGAGTTCTATTGGTGAACATATAATGACAACCTGTAAATCTTATCTGAAAAAGAAAAATCATATTATGAAAGTACTGATATATTTTGACTTACATTTTAATTTACTGGATAATTAACTGGCATATGGGAAGATATAGACTTAACTAAGAGAAAAATAAAAATGCTGTATTTCTATATAAAAATGCCTCATGACTTTCCCAACAAATGACTACAAGGCAAAATCAAACATTTGGTCTTCTGTGTAACACTTACAAATCATTAATTAAAAAGAAAATCAAACACTGGGACCAGCAAGTGGCACGGTGGTGAAGGTGCTAGAATCCCACATGGTCAACCACGGTTCAAATCTCAGATCTGGCATCTTGCTCTCTCAACTCAATCTCTCATCAAATTAAATAATAATAATAACAAATACAAGTAAATTAATACATACATATTTTTAAAATCTAATACAATAAAATAGTAGCATAAAAAGAGAAAATACATACTATAAAATTTTTCCTTATCTGGATAACCACTAAAATATTTAATGTTTATTGAGTACATGTGTGGAAATATCTCAAAGTTCTTTTATTTTGGCAAAAGTAACACCTGAAAATACTGTTTCTTGAGTTATTTCACTCTAATGTGGAGGGCATTTTACTTATTATGTTGAGTGGTTCTGACTCTTCCTGGAATACTGTTCGTTACAGAGTATAAAAGGTCATCATGAATGTCATCTGCTGATATTAAACACAGAAACATGCATCACTGAAGAGAATAATCTCATATTTAATTAGAGTAGGAGGTTCTCCAAAACTGTCAGCCAGCTGTCTGCTGAAAACTGTGATGTTAAAAAGAAACTGAATTAGAAGAATCATGGATGTGCTGGAAATATCTGAGTATTATTTAAGAATCTAAAATTGGAGGATATTCAAAGGTCAAGGTTAATTTCAGAACTGTCACAGAAAAAAAGAAAAAGAAAGAATGAAAAGAAAAACAAAAAAGGAAATCACCGTTAAATTCTGGTATCATTTCAGCCTCTTGGAAACTGAAAATGCTGAACATTTTATTGCCCTCGTTGTCTCCATCAGACTGAAAGAAATAATTACCCTTAGGACGCCTTTCATTCTGTGACCTCCAAAGTCAAATCCACAGTCATACATAGCTGGTGTTTTTTTCCTAAATTACCTGACTAATTGCTTAACACTATGCTTCACTTAAGCAAGATAAAATGGTCTAGAGAGAGAAAGGAATTACAAAAATTTTCCTAACACACATCCCTAGAATTTAGATGTCACTACGAAGAGGTTTTATTGTCTCAAAAGCTTTTTAGAAACATTTCTTGGGTCCCAGTTTGTAGACAGTAACTATCTTGATTTCTAAATGATGGCAAAGTTCATATCATATTTCATTTCACTGAAAATTTTACTATAAAATATAAAACTAAAAAAAAAGAAATAATTTAAATGCTCCTTAAAATCAAATGCTAATAGTTATTTCTGAAGATATACTGTATTTAAAGGTTTGTTTAAGGTCTACAAAGTGTTTACAGTGGGCTTCTCTTTAATTGTTTAATATTTGGAGTTTTTAGTTATATACATAGTTCATTTAGATCTCTAAAATAATGAGTTACCATATACTTAATTAATGTGGTGGCCAAAAATAGCAAAGATGTGTTAATTCTACTCATTTCTTTCAGGTCTGTGAAACCAAGGAAGTGTTAATTAAAACCTAACACAAACTTACATACATACCCATACACAGTATTCATGATATAATACATGGATTAATTTGTATGTAGATATTCATATAAATGTTAAAGTTTATAGTTTGTCAGAGAAAAATGTTTTCACAAAAAATATATTCCTTGCCTGGCTTCCATGGAGTCTGAAAGTTTTATCCTTGGTGGAATATGAAAATTATTATACTAATCATTATTACTTTGGCATACATTTAATTTTTAATTTGGCTACCTAGTGAGATAAGGATCAGCTGTAGTTTATATTAGAGAACTAGTGGTCAGGGTTGCTATTCACTTTTTGGTACTTAGAAACCAGAATTCTCTGTTAAAAATGGGAAAACTCTCCAACTCTCTCTCTGTCAGAGACTTCATTGAAGTACAGTTTTCATACCAGATGTTAATTTTTAAGATACATTTTAGCTATCAATTTTCTTTTTGTAATTTAAAAATTTTAACTATGGGGCCAGCAGTTGGCATGGTCTTTAGAGGGCTAGATCCCACATGGCCAATTTCACAGGTCTAATTTCACACCTAGCTACTAGAAAAACACACGAGGTTTATGTGTTTTTCCAAAAATCCCAAGGAAATTGGAGAAGGTGGGATTGTGGTGAGAACATCCCCCTCATGTAGGGCGGGGGATGGTTTCTCATGTTCCCTCTCTCTCTGGTGAGTGCACTCACCCTACAACAACAACAACAAACTAAAAAAAAAAAAAAAGTTTACTACGATTGCTGGTGCGCATGAAATTGTTTCGAATCCCGTGGACTACAGAATGTTTTTTTAAGGAATGCATACAGGATTTAATAGTCAAATAAAGGATATGTCCACATACATCTTCAACATTGAAGATTATATTGTGTTATACACATTTGTAAATAATATATTTTTTTGTTCAGCTCATTTTCACATCTCTTAATCAGGTTAATCATTTTTGGGGGAGTAAGCCACTTGTGTTTCTTGTGTATTCTGATTATCAATTCTTTAACTGAGGCATATTTTGCAAAAATATTCTGCCAGTATGAGGGTGGTCGATTCACACTAATTAGTATGTCCTTTGCTGTGTAGAAAATTCTTAATCTGATATAATCCAATTTATCTATATTAGGGATTATTGCCCAGGCTTTGGGAGTTTTATTTAAGAACTATGCCTACCCCAATGTCTACCAGCTTTTCCAGTGTTTTCCACCAGTAGTTTTAGAGTTGGAGGTCTTATGTTCAGAACTTTGATACATTTTGAGTTGATTTTTGTTAATGCTGGAAGTTGGGGATTTAGTTTGATCTTTCTGCAGGTGGATCCCAATTTTCCAGCACCATTTGGTAAAGAGGTTTTCCTTTTCCCAATGGATTGACAGTATCCTTTGTCAAAAATCAGTTGGCTGTAAACTTGGGGTTTACTGCTGGGGTCTCTACTATATTCCACTGGTTTCCCTGTCTGTGTTTGTGCCAATACCATGCTGTTTTTATTATGACAGCTTTATTGTATTTTGGGGGTCAGGGAGTGATATGCCGCCCACTACAATCTTTCTGCCAAGGATTGCTTTG
>NW_006159649.1:24005-29920 GCF_000334495.1 Tupaia belangeri chinensis
ATGAGGTCTTTTATGATTACAGAAATTCTATGATTGTCTTCTCTACATCTGTGAAGAATGTCTCTAGTATTTTGATTGGAATTGCATTAAACATGCAGATTAATTTCAGAATAATTGTCATTTTGATTATATTAGTTCTTCCAATCCAGGAACATGGAGTGTCCTTCCACTTTTTTGGATAATTTTCATTATCTTTTTAAAGATTTTCAGTTTTCATTAAAAGGTCTTTGAATTCCTTAGTTAAGTTTATCCTTAAGTCTCTTATACACTTTGTGACTGGTAAAAGACATTTCTTTCTTTAGATCTACTTCATTCAACTTGTTTATATATAGAAATGCTGTAGATTTTCAGATGTTGATTTTGTATCATGACACTTTATTTATTTATTACTTCTAGAAGTATCTTCATGGAAAACTTTAGGTCTCCTAAGTATACCATTGTGTCATCTGCAAATAAATATATTTTTAACTCTTCTTTGCCTATTAAATACCTTTTACATTATTCTTTTCTGACTGCATTGGCTAAGATGTCCAGGACCATATTAAAAAACTGTTTGAAAACATGGGCAGCCTGGTCTAAAACCAGTTTTTAGTGGAAAAGCTTTCAGTTTTTTCTTATTCAACATATTAGCTATAGGTTTTTCATATATGGCTTTTATTGTATTGAGAAATGGCCTTTCTATACCAATCTTGTTGAGAGTCTTAATCATGAAGAAATATTGTATTTTATCAGATGCTTTCTCTGCATTAATTGAAATGATTATATGGTTTTTATCTTTCTTTCTGTTAATATGGTGTATTATATTTATGGTCTTGTGTATGTTGAACCACGCTTGCATTCCTAGAATAAAGCATACCTGGTCATGACAAATTACCTTTTTTATATGTCGTTGGATATAATTTGCAAAAATCTTGTTGAGAAATTTTGCATCTATATTCATCAGAAATATTGGTCTACATCTTTCCTGCTTTGTCGTGTCTTTATCTGTTTGGGGAATGAGGATCATTGAGGCTTCATAAAATGAATTTTGGAGGTTTCCTTTCTTTTGGATCTTTAGAAATAATTTGAGTAGAATGGGGGTTAACTCTTCTTAAAAGTTTTGTAGAATTCAGTAGTGAAACTAATAGGACCTATGCCTTTCTTTGCTTGGAGGTTATTTATTACAGATTCAATCTCATGTCTTGTTATGGGTCTATTCAGGTTTTCTATGTCCTCCTGATTCAATCTTGGTAGATTGTATGCCTCCAGTTATTTGTCCATCTCCTCTATATTCTCTTGGTTGATGGCATATAGTCAGTCATAATATCCTCTAATAATGCTTTGTATTTCTATTGTACCTGTTGTAATGTTCCCTGTTTCATCACATATTTGATTTATCTGGTTTCTTTCTTCTCCTTTATTAGTCTAGCTATTGATGTGTTGATCTTGTTCATCTTTTCAAAGAACCAGCTTTTACTTTCATTTATTTTCTGTATAGTTTGTTTCTTTTCTATTTCATTTATTTCTGCTCGAATCTTTATTCTTTTTCTCCTAGCATTTGCTGTTGTTGTTTTTGTTGTTGTTGTTTCTAATTCCCTGAAGCATGATGTTAGCTTGTCTATTTGCCACCTTTCCATCTTTTATTTATGCTCACTAATTGCTATGAATTTCCCTCTTATGACTGCTGTTGGACTGTCTCATAGATTGTGGAAATTCATGTACTCGTTATCATTTGTTTCTGCAAATTTTTTATTTCAGACTTAATATATTCAGTAGTTAAGAAGTCATTCAGAAGTAGGTTGTTTACTTTCCATTTGTTTGTGTATTTTTGAGGATGTTTCATAAAATTAACATCGAGTTTAATTCCATCATGGTCAGGGAGGATGCTAGATATAGTTTCTATGTCTTTAAATCTGTAAAGACTTGATTTATGTTCTATCATATGGTAAATCTTTGAGAGGATCTCATGCTGAGGTGAGCAAAATGTATATATTTTTCTTTTCTTTTTTTTTTTGGAGAGGTTTTTGCTATAGGGCGCGTGTGCTCGCCAGACAGACAGAGAGAGACAGAGAGACAGAAAGCGAGAAATCACCCCCAAGGGGGGATGACCACGCCGCAATCCCGTCTCCTCCATTCTCCTCTCGGGATCTTGGGCACGCATGCACATGTGCCCGGTGTGAGTTTAAGCCACCGGGTTCGGGACTCGAACCGCGGTCGACTACGTGGGAGTCCAGCAACATAGCCATTACGCTAACTGCTGGTCCCCAAAATGTATATTTTGTAGTTTTGTGGTGGAAAGTTCTACAGATGTCTGTCAAGACCATTTGATTTATAGTATCATTTAGGTCCTGTATCTCTTCTTATTTTTTTGTCTAGAAGATCTGTCTAAAGGAGATAATGGGATGTTGAGATCTCCAACAATTATAGTGTTGCTTCCTATCTCTCCTTTTAGCTCTATCATCTTTTCTTTGTGTATTTTGGTGCTCATGAGTTGGGTGCATCTTGATGAATTAACCCATTTACTGTTATATAATGCCCTTCTTTGTCTCTTCCTTCAGTCTTTGCCTAAAGTCTATTTTGTCTGAAATCACTATCAAAACTCCAGCCCTTTTTTTATTTCCATTTGCATAGAATGTCTTTTTCATGCCCTTCACTTTTAGTCTATGTATGTCTTTATTCATAAGGTGTGTTTCTTGTAGGCAACAGGTAGAGTATTTCTGTTTTTTTGTTTTTTTTTTTAATTCACTCAGTTAGTCTGTGTCTCTTGATTGGAGAATTTAATCCCTCTGGGGGAATAACCATGCTGTAATCCCTTCTCCTCCATTCTCCTCTCGGGATCTTGGTCATGCATGTAAATGCACCCAACATGAGTTTAACTCACTGTTTTAGGACTCAAACTGTGGTTGACTACATGGGATCTAGGTACATAGCCATTATGCCAACTACGGGTCTAAAACTTCAGTTGTTTTTATTGCTCAGTAATATTTCATTGTATGAAACTGCACATTTTATTTATATATACATCAGTTGATGAACATTTGGGTTATTTTCACTATTTGACTATTATCAAAATGCTTTAATCATTCATGTTCAAGCTTTTGCATGGATGTATGCTTTCTTTGCTATTTTTTACTTTAATATATTTTAGTTTATTTTAATTTATTTCATACAATCACACATATGCATGTGTCCCCAGTATCCTGAGAAGAGGATAGAAGAGAATGGATTGCGGCGTGACCATGCCCCCTGGTGGGTGATTTCTCACTTTATCACTCTCTCTATCTCTGTTTCTCTGGTAAGTGCACATGTTCTATAGCAAAAATCTCTCTTAAGACAGAACAAAACAAACAAAAAAAGATTCAGCACCCCCAAGAGGATCCTAACACTGCAGTTCAATCCCAACCTTCAGACAACAGTTATATGCCTGATGTACTGAAGAAATTCTCTGAACTCGAACTGAGTACTTTCTTATGTAAAAATGCCTCACACAGTGTTTTATTTGATCACTGCACCACCATCTGGATCCTTGCTTAAAAAACTGGTCAGGGTGGGACCAGCAGTTAGCGTAATGGCTATGTTGCTGGACTCCCATGTAGTCGACCGTGGTTCGAGTCCCGGACCCGGTGGCTTAAACTCATGCCAGGCCTGAGTGAGTGTGTGCCCAAGATCCCGAGAGGAGAATGGAGAAGAAGGGATTGCGGTGTGGCCATCTTCTATGGGGGATAATTGCTAGCTGTTTGTCTGTCTCTTTCTGGTGAGCGCATGCACCCTGTAGCAAAATAAATAAATAAATAAATAAATTTTAAAAAGGAATAAAAAAAATGGTCAGGGATAAAAATAGATCAATGCCATAGGAAAGCCTCACATAGACACGGCCCTGAAGATAGCATTGCTGAGAATTCTCTTAGAGAGTTTTAATCAACTTTTAGGGTCATATCCTGGTGTCTAAAGAAAAGTGCCCTAGTTTAGTAGCACACCTGGATTTCTGGGTGGACGTTGACTAGTAAATAAAGAGTTTGGAAAGAATAATATTGGAAAATTGGGGACAAAGAAATTTGGAAATGAGTTTGTGCTAGAAGAGGACAAAAAGCGTGCAGAACATTGTTTTTCGTGTCAATGACCACTCGGTGGCTGCTCTAGAAAAGCACACGTGTATCTACGACTTACAACCTGTGGATATAAATGTAAATGGGCTTAGAGGAACCTATTGATCTGCACACCAGACTCTCTCCTTTCAGAATTGTATAGCAGGTAATGGCTTTAACTCCTTCCTTTAGGTTTGTGAAAAATATTATGAAAGTTTCAGCTTCTTTTTTTTTAAATGTTCTTAACTAGAGTGAAAATTATAAATTACTGACTCAGCATGTTCTCAGTTTCTTTGTAAATCTGTGCTCCCTTTTCAAGATCTGTTTATGAGAAAATTCACAGCAGAATGATGTTGCTTTATGGACTATAAGGCCACAATGGTCAGGCTGCCCTACACTTGTCCACAATTCAAAGAGAGTTGAGTGAGTGACGGGATGCTCATGCCAATCAATGATAATTGTGTGTATAATCAGTATACAATTCTCTGTGCTCAATGAGCAGCCCTAAGACGGTTCACCGTGCTGAAAGGCCCACATGTACAGTATGCTAATGATGCCACTAAGATTTCAGAAACTCTGCTGAAGAAAATCACTGCCTATATTGTCATAGCCAGAAAATGAACAGATTCCCGTCATTGCCAGTTATGAATTCTCTGACACTCTTTTCCTCACTGAGGGGCTGATGGGTGCTTTGAGATATGACCATAATCCGTGATTTGCCTTTCAATTCTTCCATGTCTTAGTCCCTTCCCTTATTCAAGTCTAGGGAGGAAAACAAAATTAGTGACCAGATAAAATCCAAGGGCATTAATGAGACTTTATGGCTATTAAAGACTTACTATAAAGTAGTCCCAATATCACTATCTGGGAATTGGAGGCAGAGAAGAACAACAAAGAGCAACACCCATTCTTGCTCAACATCATATAGTTTTTGAGAAGAGCCGGGATCACAGATGAAGTCTGGCTCTACATCTACACTCATAATTATTTCACTAGACTCTTTTTCCATGTACCGAGCACATATTTGACAGACTTTTCCTTCTGCGTAAACACTTTTCAGGAACCCTAAGAATGGTAGGTTTAGGACAATATTAGATAAGAAAAAATGATTATTTCATTAATTTTACCTATATCTATTGTGGCAGGTTTCATGAGTTTGCATTTCTGGCCAAAATCTACCCAAATAAGTATGGACTAAAAAGTAATGGGGTGATACTATAATTTATACAGGACACTTTCTTCTTTTCCATAAGTTAAGTAAAACAGGTACAAATAATTTTGAAAATTAGCACTAGTTAAATCAAATTTTGGAGATAGTTATATATTGAAAAAGTGAATTGGAGGAAAAAAGTAGAAAGAGTCTTTGTATAAAATTGTATCTTCAATCTAGGAAGTATTAATGTTTCATGGTGGGACCAGCAGATGGTGTAATGATTATGTTGCTGGACTCCTACGTAGTTGACCCAAGTACAAGTCCCAGACTCAGTGGCTTAAGACTCAAGCCAGGTTTGTGTGCATGTGTTCCCAAAATCCTGAGAGGAGGATGGAGGAGAAGGGAGGCTGTATGGTTGTCTCCCTGGGGGGTCTGTGTGTGCAACCTATAGCAAAAAATATCTCTTAGAAAAAAAGAAAGCATATATAATGTTTTTAAAAACATGAATTTATGAAAGTCGAACAAGTGACCTTATATATCCAGGATTTGGCAGTATTTATCTCTGGTTCAGGTCCCCCAAAAATAGAAACAATGTTTTCAGGCTGTTGGAGGGAGAAAATGAAATGAATCATCTGATAAAAGTTTTTAGTTATGAAGCACTATACAGTAAATATCTCAAAAAAATATGATTCAGCAGG
>NW_006159649.1:29951-47251 GCF_000334495.1 Tupaia belangeri chinensis
CCTATCAGGTGACACTACAATGCTGAAGCTACAGGTGAAGGTCTCAGGTTCATGTCCCAGAGGTTCCCTGTCTATACCAGGCACCCACCATGTGCTCAAGATCCTGGCTGGCTTAGGCTAGAAGTGGATTGCAGCATGAAGACCTGACTGGAAGAGATCTCTCTTACTCTCTCCAAAAAAAAAAAAATTATAAGTAAAAGTTAAAAAGAAAGAGAGAGATTGATATTATCCTGATTATCATTAACAGCTCAGCATTGCATTCTAAGTTCTCTAATGAATTCTAAGTTATAAGAAGCATCCAAGGGGAACCAGCAGTTAGCGTAATGGCTATGTCGCTGGACTCCCACATAGTCGACCGCTGTTCATGTCCCAGACCCGGTGGCTTAGAACTCACGCCAGGCGCGTGTGCGTGCATACCCAAGATCCCGAGAGGAGAATGGAGGAGAAGGGATTGCGGCATGACCATCCCCCCTGGGGGGGTGATTTCTCGCTTTCTGTCTCTCTGTCTCTCTCTGTCTGTCTGGCGAGTGCACACGCCCTATAGCGAAAACCTCTCCAAAAAAAAAAAAAAAGCATCCAAGAATTACACAATCTTCAGAAATCCCTTATAGACTCTTTATCTTAGTAATTCTCTAGAGGTGATGTCTGGACCAACATATTAGCAATACTAGGGCACTTGATAAATAAGAATTTTGTGGGACCAGCAGGTGGCATGGTAGTTAAGGTGTTGGACTCTCATATGGTTGACCATAGTTTCAGTGGCTTGAAAATCATTCCAAGTCCATGTGTGTATGTGATCAAAATCCCAAGGGGAGAATGGAAAGAAGGGATTGTGGTGTGGCCATTCCCCTACGGGGGCGATTTTTCACTTTCCCTCTTTCTGTCTGTCTCTCTCTCTTTCTCTCTCTCTCCAGTGAATTCAGGCACCTCATGGCAAAAATAATAAATAAACAACTTAAAAAATGAAACGTATGCTCTATCTTATTTAATAATGTAGTAACTCTGGATTAGTGTTCAGTAATCTCTGACTTTAAAAGGCTGCTAGGTAAATTTGATCCAGTTTGGGACACACCAGCTCAGATTATGTTTCTCTCCTTTATGTTCTAGTATTATCCTGCACATGACTCATTAATTACCTCTTTTGATATAATTTATTTCTATTATATCTTTTTGTATCAGCAGATGAATCTTTCTTCTTTTTTTTTTTTTTTTTGCTTTCAGGACACAGCTACTCTCTCGTACACATTTATTGTATTCCTATTGACAAGTAGAGTGTCTGTCAAATTCTGGGCCATACATTTGTGTAAGATAAATATATATAAAGTGTTCTTGCCTCTGTTTTCCTATGAATTATTCTAGCTTTTGCATATAGTGGAGTTTTTTTTTTTTCCTTGAAGACTGACAAATCTGATGACAATAAAATAGTATGAATTTACTGGGAAAACAATTCATGAAAGTTAATGTAATTAAGTTTTTTATAAGAACTTGCTGACTTGTAATTCTAAGCAAGATGGGGTAGAGAAACTTCTCCATACCCCTGCCAATTAGTACACCTAACAAGTCAAGTCATAACATACAAAAGAAACATCCAATTCTAAAATAGTGATAGGTGCAGCCATATGGCCTAGGGACCTTGGGACTTGAGGAAAATAATAGAAGTTCAAAGGGTCTTCAAAATTTTCATGGAAAATTTTGGAAATTTGTGGAAAAACTATGCATATATTTCAAAGTTCTTTTTATCAAAATAAACTCATACCTTAATTCCATTTTATCAAGAGTGTTTTGAAGACTTTTTTAAGTTTTCCGATTCTTCTTTTTTGCTTTTTGTTTTTCGTTTCTCCTTTATATATATCAGTAGGTGGTGGAGATGTGATCAAAGTGGAACTTCAGAAATAGGGTAGAATTTCTTCAACATGAGGATGGATTTGTTTATTTTTGCCATAGGGCATGTGTGCTTGCCAGAGAGACAGCGAGAGGGAAAGTGAGAAATTAACCTCTAGAGGAGATAGCCAAGCATCAATCCCTTCTCCTTTATTCCCTTCTCAAGATTTTGTACCTGCATGCACATGCACCCAGCATAAATTTCAAGAAGCCAGGTCTAGGATTCACTACACCATCTCCTGGATCTTAGGTTGGACTTTTATAGAGAAACTTACTAACATGCATAATGAATGGTCTAAGACTAAATGCTTTTCTCCTAAGTTTGGGAACAAATATTGATTTAAACAATTAGAGGAAAAGCTAAATACCATGAGAAAAATGTTATATTTATGGAACAGAATACTGTGCATAGTAAAGATTTCAATAGTCTCCAAAATACTCTATCAGTCTAATGTAAATCCCATTAAAATCTTAGATTTTTTTATAAATACAGACAATATTTTCCTAAAATTTATGAAGAAAAACAAAGAAATTAAGTAGTTAAAATTTTTTCTTTTTAGAATTTTTTAAAACTGTTTCCTTGTAGGGTGTGCATGCTCACTGGAGACAGAGAGAGAGCAGTAAATGAGAATTCACCTCCCTTTCGGGCATGGCCACATTAGTCCCTTTTCTTCCATTCTCCTCATGAGATTTTGGGTCCGTATACACATGCATGCCCAGCGTGCTCCTCAAGCCACCAGGTCTGGGACTTAAACCATACACTCAGCTATGTGTGATCCAGCTACCTTAATCACTATGCCATCAGCTGTTGTAAAATACTAAGAGAATTTTGAAAAAGAAAAATAAAAGTGGAAGAATGACTCTATCCAACATTAAGATTTCATATTAAGATGTAACAATCTACATTTTGTAACATTGGCAGAAAAATAGATACATAGAAAACCCATATGTAAAATATACAAGTATAGTCAACTGATTTTTCACAAATGGTACAAAACAAATTCAATGGAAAAAAACAGATTTTCAATAAATAGGTCTAGAGCAATTGAATACTACAAGACAAATAAATAAATAGATAAAGTATCAAAAACTTATCATGGGAAACATAGAAAAAAATTTGAGGACCTTGAGTTTGGTGATGAATTCTTAGATATGATATTAAAAGCTTAACATGTAATAAAGTGATAGGTTGAACTTAATATTTTCCTTGCAAAAATTCTGTTATGAAGTTGAAAAGTTAAAATCTGTGAAGAAACAATGTATGTGGCAAAGGTCTCCAACCTCGAATACATAAGAAAATTTTAAAAAGTCAACAATTAAAAAAATACAAAATAAACAATCCGATTAGAAATTTTGCAAAAGAAATGAAAATGAATTTCACCAAATAGCTTAACACAAGTGAAAAATAAAGACATAAAAAGATGTTCAACATCACTAGCCATTAGGCAAGTACAAATTCAGACCATAATGAGGTATATTGTTAGACACATATTAAAATATCTAAAATAAAAAAATTGAATTGTAATAATACTAAATACTGACATAAATACATAAAAACTGAATCACTTCTACAGTAACAGTACTAAATACTGATATAAATACATAAAAACTGAATCACTTCTACAGGGCTGATAAGAATGGAAACCAGTGTGCCTACTCTTAAAACTGGTTTGATGTTTTCATAAGTAATAAAATATACTCAATATACAATCCTGAAGTCACACTCCTAAATATTTATCCTAAGGAAATGAAAAGTTATACACACACATGCAAACTATACATGACTGTTCATAGCCACTTGTCCCTCCTTTGTATTAACCAATAACTTTAAATAATCAAAATGTCCTTTGGCACATTAATAGTTAATAGAAACTGTAGCACAACTGTATGAAGGCATGTTACTCATCCATGACAAGGAATAAACTATTAATACATGAAACAACTTGGGTGGATCTCAGGTACTCTTAGTTGTCTCAGATTGCCATAATAAACCCCATACACTGGACGGCTTAAATAACAGAGTTTTATATTTCTACAGTCTCAGAGTCCGGAAGTCAAGACTGAGTGCCAGCCTTGTAGAGTTCTGGAGAGGGCCCTCTTTGTGACTGGCAGATGATGGTCTTCCCACTGTGTGTTCTCATGGCCTTCTCTCAGCACGTGCAGGTGGAAAAAGATAGGCAAATACTTTGGCAGCTCTTTTTATAAGGGCACTAATTCCATCATGGGATCTCTACCCTCATGACCTTGTCTAACCCTAATTACCTTTTAAAGATCTCCAGATATCATCATACTGGGAGTCAAGGCTTTCATATTTCAATTCGGGAGACACACAAACATTTAGTCAATAATAGGGACATAATGGTAAGTAGAAAGAGCTATTTAACAATCTCAAAAGTTATAGCCTGAGCCAGACATGGTGGTTTGTGCCTGTGGCTTCAGATGGAAGGTCAAGGCAAAGGGATCCTAGTGGTGAGATCCTGTCTTTAACCAAAGAATGATGTCTCTAAGTGAAGCAATCCCGATTATGAAAGACAGTGTGTGTGTATGTGCATGTGTGTTGGGGATAATAGGAGGTGGATTACAGGGTGAAAGGAAAGGATCAGGGGAAAAACAAATAATACATTTAATAGATGCAAAAACAGAAAGTTATCTGCTGATGATAATGTACATAATAATGTCTTTGACTTGACTAGCATGCACCATACTCATGCTGGGAAAAACCATGCTGTACACTGTGAAGATGTACAGTGATTAAATATAAATCTAAATGTAATAATAATAAAAATAAATTTTAAATGAATGTCCTTCAGTTTATATAACATTCTTAAAGTGAAAAATTGTAGAGACAGACAACACTTAAGTGATGTGTGGGCTTAAATGGGAAGTGAGGGGGCAGTGGTGGGAGTGGTTGACGGGTCCTTCACGTGCTTTATTATAAAGGAGGGTAGAAAAAAAGAAAATTAAACAGTCCCATATTTCAATTGCAAATGTATCTACACATGTAATCAAATAGCATTGAACTACACTCACTCACTATACTAATGTCAGTTTCCTGGTTTTGATATTGTACTATAGTACCTACAACATAACCTTCTGGAAAACTGGGTGAAACATATACAGGTCTTCTCTATCGGTTTTGCAACCTTCTGTGAACACATACTAATTTTAAAACAAAAAGTTTAAAGAAAATGTTGAGAAGACAGGTGGGAAAAAAAAACAAAAACAAAAACAAAAACTTTGTTTTTCTGAGGCAGCGTGAACCATGAGAGCCTGTGACAAAATGAAGGAAAATGAAACTTAGAAATGTATACACCACATTCATCAATGTTCATTCTAGGATTATTCAAGAGTATGCTGCATCCCAGGCAGAATGCCTTGGGAGTTAGAGAAATATGGGTCAAGGAAAATGGAAATCTTTAGAAAAGGACTCTAATAAGAGGACGTAAATTTTTATGGTTTGAATGTTTGTCCCTCTCTGAAACTTAAATTGATATTTACTTGCCATTGGAGTAACATCAAGGGTGAGACATTTATCAGATGATTAGATCATGAGGACACTTGTGCATTGAATTCATGCCATCATCAAAGAGTGCCCAAGGAAGGTGGCACACATGGTGGGGCCCCATCACACGATATTGAAACCAATGGGGGGGATCAATTTGTTCTTGGATTAAGCGAATACACAAGCTGTACCCATGAGTGCGGCAGTCCTAACTCGCCGAGAGGCTGGATGAGGATTACAACATGATGAGACTCTGTCAAGAGTACCTCCTTTTCTTTCTCTCATATAAGGAAGTAATAAAACAGACGTTTTAAAAAAGGGTGAGTTTGGGCTCTTCCTTTCTCTCTTGGCCTTCCACCAAGTAAGGAGAGAGCAAAAAGACCTTTGCTAGATGCCTGCACTTCTATTTTGGATATCCAGTCTTCGAACTATAAGAAAATAAATTCCTATTCTTTATTACCCAGGCTTAGGAATTCTGTTACAGTAGCAGTTAAGATAAAAACCCAAACCCAAAACCAAAAAAACAAAGGCCATTGTTCAGGAAAAAAGAGCCTAAGGCAGAGATGATTTTTTTTTTTTTTTAAATTAGAAACTATTTCAGAAAAATGTCAATGACTCCTTAGGTGAGCTCCTGAGAAGTAGAGTTGAGAAGGTTCATTTACTTGTTCCAAGTTTATTCTGGTCCCGCTACCTTGTTTTTAAGATATTTGATTTTAAATGGACAGATCCTTATTCCTTTGAGCCCGTAGGGAGTTACTAAATAGTCTTCAGATCTCAGATCCCTCACTAAATGGATTTTAAATAGGCTGTATTTTCAGGGCTCTCTCGGGTTTTCACTGGGTGTGTACACATTCCAAGGACTTGTCTGATGGAATCTTGGAGAAATTCCTCTCACACAATAGTTTAGTTTCTGAGGCTCAGATCTCTTTTGAGCAAAAAACATGTCAATTACAGAGATTTGTAATGAATATTGAGTAAAGTATTAATTCCCAAGCATTCTCTTTCTTTTAACCTTGTTTGTTATGCTGCCTATCTAGAGCAGATGGTTGGGTGACTGGAACCTTCTCACATGTTAATAGTCATTATCACTGTGTCATCGGAAGTGCCGCTTCCATCCTGCGTATTTCTCTTTCTTCTCCCTTTATGTACATTCTCCTTTCATGTATGCCACAAATCCTTGATATTTTCAGATGCCTCTTTTTTCACCTGCTATGGAAATCCTTCTTGATACGGAAAGAAAAAAGGTACTAATAAGCCTATGATGTATGAGGTGACTAATGAAGTGTTAAACTCAACAACTGCTTTCCCTGAAATTCTGGAAGGATAAAATGTGTATTTTTCTCATCAGCTGTCGTACCAGTGGGAATATCGCTTTTTAAAAATAAAGATGTGGCAATCTTCTATTTTATGACCTTCAAAGAAACAGTCTGTAAGGTGTGTATCCTGTGACATGCATTGCACATAAAATGTAAAGGTGGTCTAATTAATTAAGTGGTACTGGATCATAGTGATTCATAAATAAAATGGCTAATTGATGAAAATTCTTGAGTCCTCTAGTCTCCTGTCAAACTGGCTCTTTAAAGTGCAGTTTTTACACTACACCTTATATTCTTACGTATTTTTCTTTTGCTTCAGCTCTTCTGTTAGCAAAAATAAATGATGAGTAGTGAAGGTATAAGATCCACTGCTAGTGAAATTTACATATTCTTTTGTGGCAGAATTTTTTTTTTTAAATGGCAGATCTAATGTGCAATGTCATTTTAAAGGGAAAATGCAGTCAATTTGGGAAGAAGTGATCAGTGTGCAGGACTAAAATGTGTGTGCTGGGAGGCGTAATGGGGAGTGGACAATAGAGAACACACCCCTTACCAAAAAGGATACGAGAAATGAGAACCCATTATAAATACAAGAACTGCTTCTTCTCCTGAGGAAATATAAAATTCCTGTCTCCTACTATTCAACTTGTCTATTTTTAGCATAAAGATAATATGCCTAAGTAGTTTTAGTTATACATTTGGGGGCCATATTGATAATATTTTTAACTTTTTTAAAATAGATGGTTATCCTGTTTTTAACTTCTAAATGGGATTCTAAAAAATTCTGTTATTTTTTTATATATAAGGGACTAGATTATGAAAATCATTATATATACATCGTCATGCTAAATTTACAACCACTCATGGAGTAGAATTTTTAAAAAATTGTTATACAATCTATAATCAATCAATCACAGTAGATGCTACATCTTGGCAAAGCACAATTTCTGTTTTCTATGTGACTATCACCTATGGCAGTTTTATAATCTAGGTTAGCTGTGTGTGATACAATGTGATACAAAGTGGGTTTTTAAAAATGCATACAAATCACCAAAATAGCAAACTTGAATTGTACTTTGAAAAAAAATTATTTTCACAGGTAGTATGGCTACTTAATAAAGCAAATTTAAACATGAATAATGTATTTCTTTTTTACTTCTTAGTTTTACTATAAGGCATATACACTCACTGGAGAGAGACACAGACAGAAAGAGAGGGAATGTGAGAAAGCATCCCATTTGAGGGATGGCTACACCACAATCTCTTCCCCTCCAGTCCAGGTTCGAGACTTGAACCATGCTGTCCACCAAGTAAGATCCAACCACTTTAACCACCATGCCACCAGTTAGTCTAATAACCTATTCTTTGTAAGTGCTTTGGAGAATTGCCTTGACAGATTTTTGTCTTTGAACGATGTTGTAACCAAAAATAAACATCATAATTAATTACATGTATTAAGTTTATTTGTTATGAATAATAACTGTGAAATAATATGCATGTATATATATATATATATATATATATATATATTTCCTTCAAAATCAAACACATTAAGGCAAATTAAATGTTGTTTATTCATTTCAATGCTATGAAACATTCAACTTGAAAATCAATTTGTATCCAGAAATATATGATATTCTAACGTGTCTATCAAACTTAACTTGAAATGCTATCTAAACCAGTAAAGTTTAGAAAATTGACATGGTTTTCTCAGTTCTCCAAATTATTAGTACATATAAAATTTTAAGATTCTCTTTGAGATTGATTTGTTTTTTGTTTTTTGTTTTTTTGGGGGGAGAGGTTTTTGCTACAGGGTGTGTGTGCTCACCAGAAAGACAGAGAGAGACGGAGAGGCAGAAAGCGAGAAATTACCCCCCCACACGGGGGATGGCCACACTGCAATCCCTTCTCCTCCATTCACCTCGGGATCTTGGTCACGCACACATATGCTCCTGTTGTGACTTTAAGCCACCAGGTCCAGGACTTGAACCGTGGTTGACTACATGGGAGTTCAGCGACATAGCCATTACACTAACTGCTGGTACCTGATTTTCATTTTTTGTTACATATTTAATGAGCCCTCTCTTAGGAAAAAAAAAATGAAAAACAAAGAGCTACTGTATTTTTTTCAGCTTTCTAATTTGCATATGTCAATGACCATAACGTCTCTTCAAGAATGACTGCTACTATTATTACAATCTGTTTTTTTTGAACCTTGTATGGTATGAATTTAACACAGATTATTGTGGTGGGTGAAGTTAATACTTTGAGGTGGAAATGTAAGTTGGGTTAGAAGAAGAAAAAAGGGAAGCAAGATTATAAATTTAAAAATATGGGGACCAGCAGTTGGCATAACGGGTATGCCACTGGATTCCTATGTAGTCAACCATAGTTCGAGTCCTGGACCCGGTAGCTTAAACATACGGCGGGTGCTTGTGCATGCGTGCCCAAGATCCTGAGAGGAGAATAGAGGAGAAGAGACTGTGGCGTGGCCATCCTCCCTGGGGGGGAGGGCGGTGATTTCTCACTTTCTGCCTCTCTGTCTCTCTCTGTCTTTCTGGTGGGCACATGCGCCCTATAACAAAAACCTCTAACAAAAAAATGTGCACAAACATTTTTAAAACTACTATATTTAATAAAAATGCAAATAATTACTGGGACTGGCAGGAGGCATGGTGACTGGGGTGCTGGAGTCCCTCATGCCAGTTGTGGTTTAAGTTCCGGACCTGGTGGCTTGTTTTCTCTTTCACTCTCTTTCTTTCTCACTCTCTCCCTCTCTGTTCAAATTATAAATACATATATAAAGTTAAATAAAATAATTCTTTTCAAAAATGCAATTAATTAAAACATTTATTGGGCTAGTTGGTGGCATGGTGGTTTAGGCAGCTGGATTCCAAATGGTTGATCAAATGGTTTGAGTCTCATATCCCATGGCTTGAAAATATTGTGGCAGGGTTTTCAGTGAGAAAATAAAATGATTCTGATACACACTCTACTTTTAGAAACATGTGAGGATTTCAAGGTGAATACACATAATAAGTTAGAGTTTGCTAATATTATATAGACTTGTATAGAAGGAAGGTTCTACATGGGAAGGTCAAGAAAAGTAACACACAGCTTTTAATCAATAAGCCTGAGACATATATATATTTTTTTAATTGACAGGGGTAGGTGCACTTGGGGTGGGGAGATAGACAGAAAAGAGAGAAACAAAACACCCCCAATGGGACATGTTCACACCATAAACTCTTTTTTTTTTCTTCATTCCACTCTGCATAGGAGTCCAGCACCAGCCTGTTTTTCTAGCTTCTGGGCCTAGAATTTGAACCGTAGCTGGACATGTGGTATCTATCAGCCTAAAGCACCAAGTATGGGGCCAGCCACAAGACCAAGACATCTTGAAATAGAGGAAGCAATTTAGAAGACAGGAACTCCAGGTGAAAAAGGCAACGATAAATGCAGCAGAGTTTTCCTGCAAACATATATATATATATACACACACACACACACACACATATATATATATATATACATATATATGGAGATATGGAGTATCTATGAGTATACCTCAGACTGCAGCAACAAAAGATTATCTTCAAGATGATCTAAATAACAAGGTTGTCACAAAGTATAAGAGTGAGTCCAGAGGTAAGCAGGCTCTAGAGAGAGGAAATTGGTGTTTCAATTATACTTCTGTGCAATTACTCAGTTCTGCCTTTCTCAGGATGTTGACTTAGTCCTCAAGTGGGTCTACTTCAGGACTACTCCTCAGAAGTGAGCAGCCCCTGGGGTATCGTACCTATTGGCTATTTGCCTCTGGAAAAAAATGGGGTGGGAAACGCCACACCAACCATGCAGCATAAACTCTCTTATCTGGTTCTCTTTGCCCAAACATATCTAAACTTTAAACTTTAGTTACTGTTGTTGAGACATTCCCACACTTATGCCCTTAGGGACTAAAAAGAACTATGCTGTGAAAGAAGGAAAAGGTAGATACTTTATCCAAGTGGAGTTTTGCCAGAAAGTAAGTTTTCATGTCTATAGGGCACAAATCCTGCTCTCTTACAGAACAACTGCAATCATGTTATGGCTAATGAACACCGGGAGCTTGTACACTTATATACTAGTGAATGAAAAAAAAACATTAGGTTATAAGACAATTAGGGAGAGCAGAAACTGGGCAGACAAAGTGAAACGTTGATGCAGTGATGAAGAAACTGAAATTGGTCAAGTGACTGAAAATAGAGAAGAGAAAGCAGATGCAAGACATTTTATGGGAAAGCACAATGAGAATTTTGAAACTGATTATCTTTTAAGGACAGGGAAAAATAAAAGGTAATTTGAGTGGTAGAACTATGGTTTAGTTATCAATGATAGGTATAAAAAGAAGGAACGTTTGAGCAGGAGGGAAAGGGTAAGCGTAGCTTTGGGTCACTGATTTAAAGGAATCAAAGGATAAGCTGTAGGACAGATTCCACAGACTTTTGGAATATAAAAAGTTTGGGAACCAGCAGTTGGCGTAATGGCTATGTCACTGGACTCCCACGTAGTCGACCGTGGTTCGCGTCCCGGACCTGGTGACTTAAAACTCACGCCGGGCACGTGTGTGTGTGTGTCCAAGATCCTGAGAGGAGAATGGAGGAGGAGGGATTGCAGCATGACCATCCCCCCTGGGGGGTGATTTCTCGCTTTCTGTCTCTTTGTCTCTCTCTGTCTGTCTGGTGAGCACACGTGCCCTATAGCGAAAACCTCTCCAAAAAAAAAAAAAATTGAAGGTGAAAATATATCAAATCAGGGTAAATTTGAGAGAAAACTGAGTAAAACAGAGGAAGAAGTAGAGAATCTTCTGAATGGAAAATAACCCATAACAGATTTATTAAATAGTGTCATAAGATGCATACACATATACATATATACAGACATACTTACAAAGATAAAGTATAGCATTGTCTCCCACTTCAAAACCTACCGATTTTAGCAATCTCTTCAACAAATGAATACATTTCAGTTAAAGGAAAGATTTATTTCATATTAAAGCAGATAGGAAGTGGAGGTTCAAGTAAGGTATTTCAGGTATTGAATGAAATGTATAGCACTTTATACATGCTATAAAATATGTGAACTTAGGAAAAGCAGATAATCAAACTATTAATAGCTACTAGAATGAAATAGGTTATTTGAATAAACTATAACAACAGTGATAAGATCGTCTGATTTTATAATTATGAAATCACAGACAAATGCATCTACTTGGTAATGGAGTGTGGAAACATTGATCTTATTATTTGGCTTAAAAAGAAAAAGTCTGTCTATCCATGGGAATGCAAGAGTTACAAGAAAAATATGTTGGAGGCACTTCACATAATCTGTCAACATGGCATTGTTCATAGTGATCTGAAACCAGCTAACTTTTTAATAGCTGATGGAATGCTAAAATGAATTGATTTTGGGATTGCAATTCAAATGCACTCAAATAGAACAAGTATCGTTAAAAATTTACAGGTTTGCACAGTTAATTATATGCCACCAGAAACAATCAAAGATATGTCTTCTTCAGGAGAGAATGGAAAATCCATATCAAAGATAAGTCCCAAAGTGTTTGGTCCATAGGATGTAATTTGTATTATATGACATATGGGAAAACACTGTTTCAGCATATAATTAATAAATTTCTAAATTACATACCATAATTGACCCTAATAATGAAATTGAGTTCCCTGATATTCCGGAGAAGGATCTTCAAGATGTATTAAAGTGTTGTTTAATAAAAAACCCTAAGCAGAGGATATCCATTCCAGAACTCCTGGTACATCCATATGTCCAAATTCAAACTCATCCAGGTAACCAGATGACTAAGCAAATCACTGAAGAAATGAAACATGTTCTGGGTCAACTTGTTGTTCAGAGTTCTCCAAATCCCATTTTGAAAGCTGCTAAGACTTTATATGAGTGCTATAGCAGTGGTGAAAATCATGATTCTTTATCACCCAAGGCTTTTGAAAAACAGCAGGAAACAAAATGATGTGCAGCTACTTTTGAATTGTCAACACCTGTCAATATATATGTTTGACTTATTTTCTTGATTCTCTGTGGAAATCTACTCTTGAAGACAACTTCACTGAGAAATGTCACCAGCAAAAAAAAAAAAAAAAAAAAAAAAAAACCAAAACACAAGAAAACTATAAAAATAATAACCACTAATGACACTGTAGATATTAAATTGTAGAATTGCTTTCTCTGTTTTATGCTTTTCTGTAAATCTAGTCTAATTTGATAGCATTTCACAGTGGATGGACAACTGAAGTACCTTCTGAAGAACTACGTAAATAAAGCTTTGTGCATAACATATATATATATAACATTGTCTCAGTTCATTTTGTGCTAAAGCCACCGTAATGAGTTGACTTATAAACAACAGTTATTTCTCAGAGTTCTGGAGTCTATGGAGTCCAAGAACAAGGTACCAGCAGATTTGGTGTCTTGTAATGGTCCACTTCTGGGTTCACAGACAGTCCCTTCTCAAGGTGACCTCACATCCTAGAAGGAGAAAGGGGGCATTCTCAAGTGAGCTTTCTTATAAGGGCCCTAATCCCATTCATCAAGACCTAATCATGTCACAAAGACTCCTTTTCCAAAGATCACATGGGGGTCAACATTTTAAGATATGAATTGGGAGGAGCACCATTCAGACAATAGAAAACATGTACTCGGTGTATAGAGAAAATTGTAAGTTTATACTGTGGTTTTTCAAATGAAAATTAAGATTTCAAGTTTTTTATTTAGTTTAACTTTATATTTCTATCTACTTTTGTGGAATATCTTAATATTACTTACAATAGCATAATTAACTACTTCTTTGATATTGAATATATATATAACATTTTTAAAATATCAATATCAATTTATCACCAAAAAAGCAACTAATAATGAAATGTGGACATGTCTCTTTTGTTATAATTTATTTTTAAATGTATGTATAGTTAACATTCACAGTATGCTTTTTGTTAGCATATCACCAAGTTTTTGTATAATTAAGATAATTTATTTCTGTTTTAATTTTCTTATTTAAAGGAATCATTTTTTCATTCCTCACTAATTTTACTATATAAACCACTTATATAAAATTTATGCAAATATACTAATTATTTCAAAGCCCAAATTATATAATATGTACTTTTATTTATTTTATTTTATTTTATTTTTTAGAGGTTTTTGCTATAGGGCACGTGCACTCACCAGACAGACAGAGAGAGACAGAAAGCAAGAAATCATCACATTCCCTTCTCCTCCATTCTCCTCTCAGGATCTTGGGCACGCACGAACATGCACCCGGCGTGGGTCCAGGACACGAACCGTGGTCGACTATGTGGGAGTCCAGCGACATAGCCATTATGCTAACTGCTGGTTCCCTATAATAAGTACTTTTAATTATCAGGGAATGCATGGATTTGCCAGAGACAGAGAAAGAGAAAATAAAGTACCCCCACCCCTACAGTGGGGCATGGTCATGTTACACCCCCTTCTCAATTTCTCCATCCTCTTGGCTTCTGGGGCATGAACACAATATGGCTAGCTGTTTTTCAAGTCAGTGGGGGTAGATAATAGTGGTAAGCCATGTGGGATTCTACTCTCTTAACTGTTGGTCTACAGATCTGGTTCTAAATGAATTTTTATTAAGTGACACCTGACTTCTAATGTACATAATTCCATTCTCTTCATCCTCCTATAGGAAAATACTTTTCTTAGTTTTTGTCTTATCCTCAGATTTCTTCCTTTTGAAAATACAAGCAAATGAGTGCATTTATATGCAGAAATGCATATATAAATACACATATATGTTTTATTCCCTTCTTAAAAAGATTTATAATATTATTTAAATATTCTGGAGATTGCTTCTTACTCAATGATTCTGCACATTGTTTTTTACTCAAAGACATAGCCATATATACTTGCAATACTCTATGAGATCTTCCCATTAAATTTTCAGCAGTATTGCATAAAGATATCATAGATTATCAAACTAGTCCTTTCTTGAAGGGCTTTTGAATTACTTCCAATCTTTTGTTTTGAAAAATAATGCTATTATGCTAATTTTTTACACATGTTCTTTCATACTCCGATTTGGAATACATTATTAAAATGGTAATTATGGGTCAAAGAAAAATTTCTTATGAAATATTGTTAGATATCACCAAATGTCTCCCGTTGGATTATCTACCAATAGAATACAGTGTCAAACTTTCAGAGATTTGAAATACATATATATGAGAAATATTTCAGTTTAGTTTTAATATGGATTTCTTACTTTGAGTAAGTACACCTTTTCATATGTTTAAATGTCATTTACTTTTTTCTGTTCTTGGTTCATTAATTGCCCATTTTTCTCATGGGCTTAAGGTCTTATTCTAATAATTTTTTTAGAGAGAGCTTTGTCCTATAGGGTGCATGTGCTCCTCAGAGAGATGTAGAGAAACAGAGAGACAGAAAGCAAGAAATCACCCCTCAGGGGGGATGGCTATGCTGCAATCCCTTCTCTTTTATTCTCCTCTCAGGATCTTAGTCATCACACATGCGCATGGACCTGGCGTGAGTTTTAAACTGCTGGGTCCAGAATTTGAACCATGGTCGACTATATGGAAGTCTAGCGCTATAACACCAGTATGCCACCTGCTGGTCTTTAATAACTTTGTTTGTTTACTATTTTGCACAATAATCTTTTCTTTGTAATATACTTACTACTTTTTCCTTCTTTTTTCTGTTCTTGTTGCCTATCAAATCTATTTGGTAGCAGAGCCAGCACATGGCATAGGAGTTATGTTGTTGGACTCCCATGTAGCCCACCATGAGGTCCACCATAATTTGAGTCCCAGATCCAGTAGCCAGCACATGGCATAGGAGTTATGTTGTTGGACTCCCATGTAGCCCACCATGAGGTCCACCATAATTTGAGTCCCAGATCCAGTGGCTTGAAAATCACACCAGATGGGACCAGCAGTTAGCATAATGGCTATGTCGTTGGACTCCCACATAGTCGACGGCGGTACACGTCCCGGACCCGGTGTCTTAAAACTCATGCCGGGCGCATGCATGCCCAAGATCCCGAGAGGAGAATGGAGGAGAAGGGATTGTGGCACGGTCATCCCCCCTGGGGGGGTGATTTATCGCTTTCTGTCTTTCTGTCTCTCTGTCTGTCTGGTGAGCGCACGTGCTCTATGGAAAAACAAAACAAAACAAAAAACCTCTCAAAAAACAAACAAACAAACAAACAAACAAACAAAAACAAAATCACACCAGATGCATGTGCATGTATACCCAAAATCCCTAGAGGAGAAGGGAGGAGAAGGGATTCCAGGACAGCCATCCCTGTGAGGGATGATTTCTGTTTCCCTCTTACTGTCTCTGTCTATCTGGCAAGTGCATACGCCCTAAGGCAAAAACCTCTAAAAAATAATCTATGGTAGCAGTGTATAGTAGCAGTTACCACAGTTATCAAGTGCCCTTTCCCCTTCTTCCTGTGATCCTGGCTATAAGTATGTATCTTCCAAAGTGTTTAGACAAAGTAGGCAAACAAAAAGCAATTTGGTCATTCTTTTCTATTGAGATGATCTGAACTTTATAAATTAATTGAGTGATGTTGTTGTAAGTATGGGTAAAGTATATTTTACAATTGGTCCCGTATACTTTTATTTCTTAAAAACATATTTTATGGCTTTTTCATTTCTGTTTCACAGAATCCCTGTTTATTCTAAGAGTAGCTCAATGCAGGGGTACAATCACACCTCAATCTTTCTTAATTGCCAGGGAGAGACAGAGAGAAAGCACCCCTCAATGCAGGGGTACAATCACACCTCAATCCCTTCTCCTCCATTTCCCTATTTTGTGAAGATTTGAGGGATGCACACACATACCCCTAGCATGGTTTTCAATCTGCCTGGGCTGGGTTGAAACTGTGGTTGGCCATATGGGATCAGAGGACAGCACTTAACCACTGCATTATGGGGTCAACCCTGAGATCTTATGTTAACCTCATACTATTAGGCATTTGGGATGAATTTAGATTATCAGAGGCTCCTTGAAGAATGTGTAGCCCAAACATCACCACCATGAGCTGTGGGAACTGTACTCTGACATCTAATGTAGTAAAGCACAGCTCAGACCCTCTGGGCACACAGATACAGTGGGAATCAAAGGTGAAAGAGTGACTTCCCCCGTGTGCCCCACAGTGGCCCTGATGCAGCTGATAGAAACCAAATTACAACATAAGAAAGTTTGCCTGAGGAATATTTCTTCCAGGCTGTGGATGCTGACTGGACTTCCTTCTATTCCAGACGTATTTCTTCCTAGAGAACCAGGGCTAGTTGGGTCATTTACAGTTAGGCTGCTGGTTAGACACTCACGGGTCCATATTTAGCCCTTGCTTTTTTTCTTAACCCCTTTCCTTATATTTTTAACAAATTATTTTTTAACTCATGGATGCTCTTGGTTTCACAAAATAGATATACTGTTAACTGACTATGTTTTCCCATATATGTACACATATACATATATATACACATACACACATATATAAATATATATACATATATATATAAAATATATAT
>NW_006159649.1:60705-66740 GCF_000334495.1 Tupaia belangeri chinensis
TATATAGTGTTGTTTCATGGAGTTTTCTTTTTAAATGTTTATAAACAATACTTTAAAGAAGAGATTAATTTTCTATTTCAATGTTTTTGCAACTAATTGCACTGAGCACTACCTCCAAATCAAGGTTATATGTTAGCAAATAGTGAGGGAGTTATCTTTAATATGTTCTCAAGAAGCTACTGACTTTTCTCATAATGGATCATTACCTGAGCAACTTAATTTCATAACGTCTTATTTTGAATAAATTCACCTACAACTGGTGTCCACATTTCTCCCTCAAATCCCACTAGGTAAAAATACGTAAGAAGGGAATGGGGAGCTTAGCTACATCCTCCTTTCATCACTTGCTCTCATTTCACGTTGCTTCCTCCCATGAGCCCTCCCATCTCCTACTGCTGAGTGAGTGTCCAGGTCCAGGATCATTTTGTTTTCCCTCATATGCATCTTTTAAATCCCAGGACTATCGGTAGCTCTCAGCCAATGATGAGAAGGTGACTTGAGAGAGGGTAAATGTTTCCTAGAAGCCAGAGTACTGTGAAGGTGCCACCACAACCCTGGCTGTCTGCTAAGAGTTTTTCTTGTCCCATTTGTGTATACACTTGCCTCAGGGAACTTCTTACAGGAAAACTGGTGATTGACCAGAGAAGAAATAGAATATCATTCTGAGATTTTTCTGTCTCAAAACACAAACACACACACACACACACACTCACACACAGACACACTTATATAAGACAGAAAGTGAGAAATCATCTTCCCTGGTGGTTGTCCACATCACAATCCTTTCTCGTCCATTCATCTCTCAGGATCTTGGGCATGCACATACATGCACGTCTGATGAGTTTTAAGTCACTGGGTCCAGGACTCCAACTACGGTCGACTACGTGGGAGTTCAGTGACATAACCATTATTCCATTTGCTGGTCCCTCAAAATATATTTTAATATTTATAAATTAACTGAAGCCATAGAATTGGAAAAAAATGTATGTAACAATCAATAATGTATAGAATTTACTGAGAATCAGATCACTAATTTTATTTAGAAGCCAAAATCCTTCTGCTGTTAAAATGTCATTCTGCATATGAACCGAATGTCACCCATTTTATGTCAGGAAACATCATTTCAAGCTCTTGATTGTGGCATCATATCCAGTTTTTATAAAGTACACAGATGATCTGAAGAATATGTTGTCATTTATAAGGTCTCTACACATTGCTTTGCTTGAGAAATGAAAATCAATTCATATCTTATTACAGCCTCTTTGGTTGTTCACCCTCTGGGATTAAAAACAAATTCAATCCTCATTTCTGTTGGCATCTTTCCTAAGTTAGGTCTTCGTCCATCTTAGGTTAGGTCCTAGGATTCTGCTAACAGTTTTCCTTCTTCATACTTGGCATATTTTTAGGTATGATGGGGGCGATGCTCAAAACACTGCCAAACTATTTAATTAATTAATTTTGGAGAGGTGGTCATTTTCCAACATATTTATTACGTTTTGGGGGAACAATATTAGTGCAATTAATGTCCTCCCTCCAAGACGCAGGGAAGAAATAGTGAACAGAGTGATAACCAACATAGTGCTAGTGACTGTACAGGAAAAATACAGGGGATTAACATACAGAAAACATATAAACTCACCTGCAATAATGGCAACAAAGTAGAATTATGTACATATTTATGTATGTGATGTATATATGTGTGTAAATATATACATATCTTTTTATGATATATAATTATTTTATAATATATTTTAAAAATATAAAAATATAAATAAAATACATATATGTATGTTTGTACACAATACTAAGTATATCTACATATACACATGTATATGCATGCTTATAAGAATATTAATAAAAATTTTAAAATATGGATGTAAGAGGTCTTTTAAAGTTCATAAAAATGAGTATTATGCAAAAATCTTTGTACAGATTTAAAAATATTTCTACACCAACACAAACTCATACTTTAATTCCATTTACTATGAACTTTTTGACGTCTCTCTAAATTAATAATCAAGAGAATGATCACTCCTTAGCCTACATATACATAGCAATCCTTGTTATGTTTCTAACTTCACTATCTTAAATCAGCTAATTTTATCATTGCAATGCCTATGATTTTGATGATTAAAACTTTGCCTTTGCCTTAACCACCTGCTGGCGTGGTGGTTAAGGCATTGGGACCCACATAGCTTACCCCATGGTACAAGTCTCAGAACTGGCAGTTTGAAGAACAAATCATGGGGACCAGCAGGTGAGGTAATGGTTACATCACTGTATTCCCATGTTGTCAACCATGGTTTGAGTCTTGGACCTGGAGGCTTAAAACTCAAGCCAGGCATGTGTGTGTGTATGCCCAAAAATCCTGAAAGAAGACTAGAGGAAAAGGGATTGATGCGTGGCTATCCCCCTGGGAGTCAATTTCTTGCTTTCTATCTGTCTAACTCTCTAGTGAGCACACACACCGTATAGCAAAAACCTCTATTTAAAAAAAGAAAAAGGCAAACACAGCATGTGCATGTGTGTGAATGCCCAAAATCCTGAGAGGAGAATAGAGAAAAGACTTTAGTGTGGTCATCACTCCTGAGGGGTGATTTTTCACTTTCTCTCTCTCTGTTTTTATGGCGAATGCCCGTCACATGACCTATGGCAAAATAAATAAATAAATAATAAAGAGCTTTGCTTTAGAATTTTCATCCAAATATATTAGTCTATTCAATTTATAAATGAGAACATAAAGTTTTTCTCAGAAAAAAAGAGTTACGATGACTGATATTTTAAAATATTGGGTAGAATTATAAGATATCATAATACTGAAGATCAAGAAATAATTAATGTAACATCGTTTACTTCCCAATTTGTCTCTAATCCACGAAGAATACTATGAAAGCTTCGAAAAATATAAAAATGCATTTGTTCTTAAGTGAAAGAAGCAGTAATTAAATCAAACAGAATGTCAATATAAGAATGTCTATAAGCCTCTATTTTTATAATCAAAATTGGGAAATTGAGACACTAAGACATTGTTCTCGTGCAAAATTATTAACTTTTCTGTTTAATTCATTCTTCTTATGAGAATTTAAGTCTGAAAATAGAAAATAGAAACAACCTTCTCCTTTGGGTTGCTATCATTGTCAATCTAACACTTTCTCTGCTCCAGTGAACCTAAATTACTAAAAGTAATATAATGGGATGGGTAATTCAATAGGTGAGAACAAATGTATCCCAATGTGAATAGCCTCACATTAAGAGGTGGCTTTTTCATGCCCCTGGAAGTGCTGTTTAATTAATACTTGCCCTGTGTTCGATTGCCCCCATTGGCATCTTCTACTTGTTGCAATCTGGAATTACTTTTCTAACCTGAAAATAATATGCAATTTAATTCTTACTATTCTGCAGTTTAATTTGCATAAACTATTCAACTCAATAGTTATATTTTATTGGTCATAAAATAAGGAAAAATGGATGTTGCTTATTTTATGGAAACTGTTACTTTTGGGGTCATCATCAGGTTACATTATATATTTACATTTATCTCTTTATTTATCCTTTCACAGAGCAAGAGAGTCAGAAGGAAAGCACCCCCCAAAAGATCTTGCTCCTACAATCCACCCCCAGCTTCAGTCAACACCAGGTCATAAAAATGTGTGTTTGCCTGGTGTGCTTAGAGAAGCCTCCAGAGGAAAACCTCCAACCTTCCCATATGGGTCAGATTTGCAGGTTTGTGGGTAGTGTTTTACCATTACTCAACCTTTTGGTCCCATGCTGCATTAGTAACCATATCATATGAAGCACAAAAATTCCTCTTACCCATGATAACTTTGTTGATGGTGAATCCAGAAAATGTGTTTTAAGTGACAAGAAATTGCCCTACAACAACTGTAGACTTTTTATTTTGCACTTTTCTATATCCTTTATTCCTTTATTTCTTCTTCTGCCCCTCCCCCCTTTTTTGAGACAGTACCTCCCCCTCAGAGGATGGCCTCTACAATTCCTTTTTTTCATTACTCTTTTGAGGTTTTACACAAACAGACACTTCCACTGTGGTTTTCAAGGCACTGGGTCTGGGACATGAACTGTACAGTCAGACATATAAGATCCAGCCACCCCAACCACCATGCCACTGAGTGGGTCACTATCTTTTCTTTATAAAAATTCCTCTCTTTTTCCTTGTCTTCTCTCTTTGTCTCTCATTTTCTTTCTTTCTCTCTTTTCATCTTTTTCAATCTTCCTCTTCCTTATCTTTGAATATTTTTCTTCAGATTTCTCTAGAAAATCATTTTAATGGTACTTTTCCCCCCCCCTCTTTGGATATTTGCCATAAAGCATGCACTCTCACCAGAGAAAGACAGAGAGAGGGAAAGTGAGAAATCACCCCCAGAAGGGATAGCCACACTCTAATCCCTTCTCCAATTTCCTCTCAAGATTTTGAGCATTTACACACAGACACCTGGTATGATTTTCAAGTTACCAGGTCCAGACTCAAACCATGGTCAGCCATGTGGGAGTCCGATCCTTACTACCATGCCACCTGCTGGTCCCCAAAATTCATTTTCAAATACTCGGTGAGTGATAGGACTGAAGGTTCACTACAACAAGGATTAAGACTAAACAGTAACAAACACATATGGTAAATACAATAGAACCCAGAACATGCTCATTTTATTAAAGTCATGGAGGGACAAGGGCATAAATACAGATGAATTCAAGATATGGACCAACTCTTGGTTAAAACATTCAGATCCTACATGAGCAACCATGTAATTAGAATCTTGGACCTGGAGGCTTGAAGAAACATGCGAGGTACATGTGTGTGCATATCCAAAGTCCTGAAAGAAGGACAAATGGAAGAGGATTTGCAATATTAAATATTAAAATGCTATAATAAAACCGTCTCCATAGGGAGTGCTTTCCTCTGTCTCTCTAAAAAGTCACCCTCTGACAAATGCACTAGCGCTGTGGTAAACAAAACTAAAGAAAATATAAAATGTGCAGGAATTCGGCAAGAACCATAACAAGAGTATAGACTTCAATTGAGGAGAATCTGATCAACTTGGGGGTATATTTCACTATTGTATGTCAAAACAGAAATAGCACCTGTTTTTTTGGTAAAGAAATGGCTGCACTATTTTATGCTATTTTATATGGTTGTGGCTTCTGTTGATAGTGTATTGATTCATAAATTAATCTGCTCTTACAGTGTGGGTTTTGGTACTTTCTGAATTTGCTATAGTAGCTAGGGACAGGGATAATTAAGGAGGATTCAGGGACCAGCAGTTAGCGTAATGGCTATATCGCTGGACTCCCATGTAGTTGACCACGGTTTGCGTCGCAGACCCGGTGGCTTAAAACTCACGCCCGGCACATGTGTGTGCGTGCCCAAGATCCCAAGAGGAGAATGGAGGAGAAGGGATTGCGCTGTGGTCATCCCCCCGTGTGGTGATTTCTTGCTTTCTGTCTCTCTGTCTCTCTGTGTCTGTCTGGCGAGTGCATGCACCCTATTGCAAAAACCTCTCAAAAAAAAAAAAAAAAAGAGGATTCAATAATGTTAAGTTGAATGAGTGAATGAATGGATGAATGAATATGAAAATTCTTTTTCACCAACAGAAATGTTCACACCTCTTCACAAAGTAAAAGAAGACTTTGAAATCATCCTCACTAGTTAGGAGGAAATGAGGTTAATATAACTTAAAATACAGATATTAGAAATTAACTATTCATGACTTTGACTATGGAATGAAATGAATATCTCAAATGTATTACGCCTAAGCTGTAAAGTCTGTATGATTTTTCCTTTAACTCTATAATTCCTTATTTATTAATTTTTTGAATCTATGATAAATTATATCACCAGAATGTGATAACCTATGAAGTAAAATCTTAGGGAGTTTACAGAGGTGAAATCAATATTCAGAGGACTTCAAGAAGGGTAGTTATTTTTTTAAGTTTCTTTTTGGTTTTTAGGCTATTAAGAATTTTCACATGAACTTAATGAAAAGAAATACAGGTAAAGGGTTAAAGGAAGTAGGGAA
>NW_006159649.1:66771-105697 GCF_000334495.1 Tupaia belangeri chinensis
GAATAGTGAATATTAAATATGAGAGAAAATATTTTTTAAAGAATTAAAGACTTCATTTCATAGCTATCCAGTGATAATAAGTTTTTAACGAAGATTAAAATGCTATAATAAAACTTGTTTAATTATGTTGTAAATTATTTGTCATAATCTTTTTTTAGATTTTATTAGAAAATAATTAACTAATTGTTAACCAAGATGTTATATTTTCAAAGGTATACTAAGATATTATTTTGTGTGTTTATTTTGTGTTTTCCTTTTTTAAAAATTACATTTCCTTCCCTTTTGAAATATTTTGGTTAATTTATAATATAAGTCAACATGACTATTCAAGTCTAAAATATCTTTTTTTTTTTGGAGAGGTTTTTGCTATAGGGCATGTGTGTTCAACAGAAAGACAGAGACAGAGAGATAGAAAGCAAGAAATCACCCCCCCAGGGGGGATGGCCATGCCACAATCCCTTCTCCTCCATTCTCCTCTCGGGATCTTGGGCACACACGTACATGGGCCTGGCGTGAGTTTAAGCCATTGGGTCTGGGACTCGAACCATGGTTGACTTCATGGGAATTCAGCAACATAGCCATTATGCAAATTGCTGGTCTCAAAGTCTAAAACGTCTTAAACCAAAGTGAGAGATGATAACATTAAAGGTAATAAAATGTGCCCAGGGTAAAATCTATCTATTTATTATCGATAAATAGATTGAAAGTTAAAGATAGAAAGTTATGGAAAGTTAAAGGTAGAAACTTGGAAAGTTAAAAATAGAAACTCCTGTTTCTATGGAAATTTAAAGATAGAAACTCCTGTTTTCTATATTTATCACTCTTAACACACATTGTGATGAATCAAAATGTTCAGAAATATTTTTGATATAAAATAGATATCTATTCTATTTTTTCTTATTTTCAGTCTTACTTTAAATACTATATTCTGAATATTTAGTTTTGAGTTTATCAAGAAGTTATTTTCAAACTACAAATAAAATATTACATTTTATTTTTATCAACCATAGAAAATATCCAATTATTCTTCAAATGTGAAAATATTTTAACTCATCATCTTTTCCCTCTTTTAACATGATAGGAATGTATTTTATTTTACTATTATCTTTGTATTAATTTTTAATAATTACTTATTTTATTTAGTATTGTTATTACTGTCTATTTTGCTATAGGGCACAAGTGCTTGCCAGAGAGAGGTACAGAGAAAGAGAAAGAGAGAAAGTGAGAAAGCTGGCTACCAGGTCTGGGACCCAAATCAGGGTCAGCCATGTAGATATCAAGCACATTAACAACCATGCCATCTGCTGGCTCCATTTCCTTTGTATTATTAATTGCCAGCATTTTTTCATCAACTTTTTGTTTTGTGTGTGGGGGAGAGGTTTTTTTTTTTTTTTTCGTTATAGGGCTTGTGCGCTCGCCAGACAGACAGAGAGAGACATAGAGACAGAAAGCAAGAAATCACCCTCCCAGGGGGGATGGTCACACCCCAATCCCTTCTCCACCATTCTCCTCTCAGGATCTTGGGCACGCACGCACACACGCCCAGCGTGAGTTTTAAGCCACCGGGTCCGAGACACGAACCGCGGTCGACTACATGGGAGTCCAGCGACATAGCCATTACGCTAACTGCTTGTTCCCCATCAACTTTTGTAATATATTTATATGTTGTATTTTTGAAGATATAACAGTCTGGTAGACATGATGCTAGAATGGGCAGGGACGCTCATTCAAGGGAACAGAAATAGTGTCTGTACTATTCACCACTTGACAAAGACAAATGTCACTGAATATGGCAGGGGACTAATTTAGTGAGTCCATCCCACGGAGAGAGCAGATCAGAGCTCATCATTGTCTTCTCTGTACCGAACAACATAGAGTTCACATGAGGGAGTCAGTGTGATGTACACTTAGAAACAATGGGAAATTACTTATTGGCTTGTGGCAGAATCCCCAGGAGATCTGGTCCTAGTCTTCGGGCATGATCTCAAGGAGACCCAGCGACATGTGCGTGGGGGTGTTAGTCACTGTTTCTAGGGGCAGTTTTCATTCTGGGAATGCAGGGTAGAATAAATAACAGGTACAGGTATCAGCAAGGGGCTTAACAATAAGCAATGATTAACAAAGCAGTCAAAGCAAAATGGAGTCAGTAAAGACAACTCTTAGATCTTAGTTTGAAGCAGAGAAGGTCTAGTGGGGCTTTGCAGTGGGGCTAGCCCTATGAGAGGAGACAAGTAGTATCTTCCCCATGACTGTCTCCTGTAAAAGCCCAGCATCTGTCTGTAAAGGCCCAGCAAGTTATTGTTAACTTCCATTAATTAAGCATTAGGCTCCATCTACAGGAAGTAAAAAGGTAGGTTCTGTGAGATTCATTGTGAAGTGATAGAACTTAAAGGCTGATTTTCCCAAAATTTAATCCATTAAGATGAAAGCCAAGACAAAGTACAATATAAATCATTTTGGTTTTCTTACAAACTGGAATTATAGCCATACAAAATGATCATTGAGTCTGCATCCATAAAATGACTTAAAATCTTAAAACTGGGGCCTAGCTAGTGACATGGCAGTTCAGGTGCTGGATTTTAACATGACCTACCATGGTTCAAGTACCCATCCCAGGGGCTTGACATCACACCAGACACGTGTGCCTATATGCACAAAATCCAAAGAAAAGAGTGGAGAAGAAGGGATTGCAGCATGGCCATTCCTCCAGGGGGTGATTTCTCACTTTCTCTCTGCCTCTGTCTTTCCAATGAGTGCATGTGCTCTATAGCAAAAACCTAAAACAAACAAATAAAACCCAACCAACCAAACAACAGCAAAAACCCCAATACTGTTCATATTAATTAATTAATGTGTGAGGATTACTTTTGTTTGCTAAGAATCTATTATGGACTGAATCGTGTCTCCCTGAAAATTAATTTGTTAAATCCCTAAACTCCAACATTTCTGAATTTGATTGTATTTGACAATAGGGCCTTTCAATATGTAATTAAGTTAAAATGAAATCCTTAGGATGGGCCCACACACACACATACATACACACATCCATGTACCTACTTATCTTATATAGCAACATTATATATAATATTTACATATATATTGGGATTTTGGAAAAGTCATGACATAGTTTTTTTGTTGTTTTTCTATGAAAAATTTGTCATGACTTTTCTGACAGTCCAATATATATGTATACACATCATTATACACACACACAGGCATCTAATTGAAAAGAACATCAGGAACATGAATGCTTAAAAGAAGAGTAGTTTTGAGATGGAAAGTGTAGCTCACGTAAAACCTCACATATGAGATAAATAAAGTCAATATAAATATGCAGGAGTTTTAAACAAATAATCATAAATTGATTAGTGTAGAATATGAGTCATAAACGAAATAACAGCAGGTGAAATATGATGAACCAAACAAATGACATAGGTGAAGTATAGTTTATCTTTCCCCCTCTTCTAATGTTTCAGATTGTATTTATGGCAACACAAAGATAAACATTTTTCCTATCTAAAATTTGTATAACTGCTTTTAGAATGTTAATTAAATGATCTGTGGCAAGTTGAGCCCCTGTAAGTTAAATATTAACACAACTAAGAATAGAAAAGATTCAGAAGTGATATCTTTATTGCATTTACTGTATTTAGGAACTTGATTAAAACAACAAACAATGCACAGACTAAATTCTTTCTCCCTGTGCAAAATTTCTTTTATGAAACCTGAGTTGCCAGGCTCGTGATACACAGAAAATTGTGCCAGCTGCTTATATATCAATGTACACTCGTTTCTATATATTGTTATTTTAAGTATTTAAAAACTATTCTTATTTCATAAGAATTTTTTTTAGGTTTCTGTTCTGTTTTATTTTGGGTTTCTATTATTTTGGACCAAGAATTAATATCTATTTTTGTGGAAAGTGCCTTGAGTCACTAGCATGCTACTATTCTGACAGATTTTCAGGCTCCATTGGACTAGCAGTGTAAGGGACAGTACCTCTGATAGACACCAAGCTCGACTTGGATTCTTGTTCTGGCTATGGACTGACTAGCCCCTCTGACCTTAAGCAAAGCTTATAAACCCTCTGGAGTTAATTCATTTGAATATTTATAACTTACACAGCTAAGTCACAAATTATACAATGTGTGAAGAAATATTGTTATACTACCATTTAAAATTTGTGTTGAATTAGATCATTAAAATTTTTTTCAAAATATATAGCATCTTATAGTTTTCCTATGATTTCTTTTTTTCATTATTTCTTTCTCTCTCTCTCTCTTTTTTTTTTCTTTTTTTTGGAAAGGGGAGAGGTTTTTACTAAAGGGTGAGTGTGCTCACCAAATGACAGAGAGAGAGACAGAAAGTGAGAAATCACCCCCCGGGGGGGATGGCCATGCCACAATCCCTTCTTCTCCATTCTCTTCTCGGGATCTTGGGCACACACGCATCACTTTGAGTTTAAGCCATCTGGGAGTCCACTGACATAGTCATTATTCCAACTGCTGTGCCCCTCCTATGATATTTTAGTATTAACGAGTCAAAGATACACTAAAAATAAAATGGAATTTATTATGAGAAGCTCTTCAGTCTCAGAGTTCAGAAAAGACTATTATCAAGTTCTATTAAAATATGCTGTCAGAAAACAATCTTACTCCCTAACTTAGCATATGTAATGTTGCTTAATGATCAGCATGTTTGTGCTGCTTTTTGACTCTAAAAAATAATGATCCTTCATTATAATAAAATATTCCACTATTGAATAGTGTGTGTTTTATGAATTACAACACACACCCTTGGTGCCATTACAGGCCATCAAATAAAAGGTAACACTTCAGCCTCAGGCGGAATCATTTATTTTTGGAGTTCACTGATGTGTTCTTAATTCAATTTGAAGTCTCTTCCCACCCACAGTTTGTGAAGAGAGAGATACAAACATTTTTCTTCATTGGCAGTGGCTGGAGCATGCATCAACATGACAAATATTTTCCAGGAGGGAAGGAAAAAAAAAAAAAAACAGGGAATGCCCTAAGAATCACAATGTCTTTCTCTCAAAGAAAAAAAAATGATAATCATAGTAATATTTATAACATTTCTTTTCTCTCCAAGGAGCCTCCAAGCACTGTAGAAATGTTAACAATGATCTGGTTTTATGGGATTCACGTCTCCCGTCACTGAAACAAAATCATGTTTAACAGTGCATGGGGATGGTAGACCCTGAAGGAAGCTCTGCTGGATTTATGATGGCTTGTGTAAGGCTGAAAGGGAGGACTATTTATTCCAAACTTCCCATGCTGGAATGTGGATCCTTCATAGAATCTAAAGTATATGCGAAGTGTGATGGATAGCCTAACATTCACCCACTGTCAGATGAAAGTATGATGAGGCATCACATGACACTCTTCCCCACGCCATCTGGTAATAAGGACATTAATAACCACTTAAAAACATTTACTATGTTCACACAAATAATGAACATTATTTTTCTTCTTCTGCATATTTAAAAAAAATTGAACATTCAAGATCCTATATTATGGTACCTATAAAACAGTACAAGCGTAATTATTATTTCCAACATGTGTTTGTTTATATGTGTACTTTAATAAATAGTGCATTCATAAACATTATATGGGTGTCTTGGACATGGATATGTTGCAACTTGTATAATGATAAGCAAGATTACTTGTTCAATTACAAGCAGGTATTGAAATTTTATATGCACATGTATAGCCATGTAAATGAGCACATTTAATATATAGTTGAGAGTTTTGCCATGTGAGTCATTCAACTCACAGCTATCAATAGTTAAAAATAAAAAGACCATATGAGAGTCTTTGAGGTGCTGGCTGCCTGGCACCCCAAGGCATGGCTATTGCTGGCAGCTTCTTTGCAGAGGTATTGCTGTCCTTGAACGTAAGCCCATTTGACAATGCCAGGGAGGTTAGCCCATCGGAATGGCCAAGTACAGACTCATTATGCTAAGACATGGAGAGGGTGCTTGGACTAAAGAGAATCATTTTTGTAGCTGCGTGGATCAGAAACTTAAAAGCAAATGGATGGAGGAAGCTTGGAACTGTGGGGAGCAACTCAAAGCACTAAACTTCAAGTTTGATCTTGATCTTGACTTCACATCTGTCCTTAAACAGTCCATCCACATAGCCTGGCTAATCCTCAAAGAGTTGGGGTAGAAATGGGTTCCCCTGGAAAACTCCTGGCATATAAATGGGCATCACTATGGAGTCCTGATTGATCTCAAGAGGGAAAATGGCTTTGAATCACAGTGAATCAAGTGAGTTTCTGGAGAAGCAGCTACAACGTGACCTTGTCTTCCACTGATGAGTCTCACACTTACTACCAGGAAAACTACAACGACCAGAAGGTATAAAGTGTGCAATTATCCTTGGATCAGCTAACACAATCTGAAAGCTTAAAGGATGTTCTGGTGAGATTCCTTCCTCATTGGAATGAAAGGATTGCTTCTGAAATGTCAAGAGGCAAAACCATTCTGGTATCTTCTCATGGCAATAGCAGTTGCGGATTTCTGAAACATCTGGAAGGTATTTTAGATGAAGATGTTATTGACATTAATCTTCCTACTAGAGGTCCCATTCTCCTGGAACTGGATGACAACCTGCTTGCTGTTGGGCCTCACTAGTTCCTGCATAACAAACAGGCTATCCAAGGAGCCATTAAGAAATTAGAGGACTAAGGAAAAGTGTAACCAGCTGGAAAACAAAGTCTTTCCCAAGGGCTGGCTAGGAATAGATGCAAAAGGAGCGGCGGGCGTCTGTGATGGGTGTTGATCTCGTTCTCTTTTCTTCTGGTTTTCTATATAGTTTTCAGAGCTAGGCTCTGGGGACAGTTTTATAGTAACTAGGTACTTAATCTTGTTACTGAGAAGGCTTTAGGATGCCTGAGTGCTTATGTCAGGAAAGTTTAAGCTAGCTTTCCTGCTAACCTTGTTTTCACACTAGTAACCAGCGATCTTAGCCAATGTCACAGGTTTCTTAGATTGTGGAATAGTAAGTAGAGGTGAAGTTTCAGGTATTCATCATTCATTACTGAGTCACCACTGATAGGCACTATTGACATGACTTATCTCAATAGGTAGTTCACTTTTCTATTTAGTGAGATTTTATGGGATGACAGTAAAGGATATTAAATAATATGCCACGCACACATATTTATTACTAGCCTTGTCCTCTAGAAAAAGGGATGCTTTGACAATGAAATCAGAGACCCATTTATTTGGAAAGGAACAGGTGAGTTTCTCCAAGAAAAGCCCACAACCATCACCACAGTGACAGCAAGAGGCCCTTCAACTTGTCTCTGATCAAGAGACATACTTCGTTTGACATTTGGTAGAATTCCCCTTATATCACTAGAATGAGCAGCATGTAGGCAATTATGGCTGTTTATGCTCTCCTTGTTTTTGTTTTTGAACTTTAATCTTTGGGTACTTATAGTTGGTTTAAAATAAAGTTTAATGACTGCAAATGGGGAAAAAAAAGACTATATGAAAATATATTCAACTATTATCACTGTATTTATTATGCTATTTGGTGACCAAATTTTATTCATTTATTTCTACATTTATTCAGCAAGCATTCTTTCAGTAATTAATAGACCTGTTCTAGGCATTAGATATGTAAAGGGAAATATAAATTCCTTATCTTCAGGGAGATCATATTCTCCCAAAAGAGATAAATATAAAAAGACTAAATAGAGTTCCATAGGAACACTGGAAAGGCCACTTATAACCCTGAAAGGCCAGGCAGGGGCAATTTTATAGAGGAGGAAACACTTGAACTGGATCTTGGAGACTGAGCAGGAGATGCCATCAAATCAAATATTCCTGTTAATATTCTAATTGTGAAATGAAAATATATTTCTAACATTGACTGATGTAAATACGTTGCCCCAGCACTATTAAATTCAAATGAATGAAATATAGCTTTTGTGTATAGAATATATGTATATCGTATATCAGTATGACTTTTTGATAAACTGTAAGCAAAAGAACCTATTGATATATCCCGCTTCCCTGCCGACGATGCATTCCTGGCTAGAAGGAGATTTTGAAGTGGTTTTAAAAGTAGGATGCTATATTCCCAGATCTCCAACATTCCCCCATGCTGTCTATTTACCCTTAGATATTGCTTATAATACCCATGATCTGTTGGAGCAATATGCAGGACCCACGGAAACATCTGCGAGATAAAACACTCATGACGAGCAATGATCTTCAACAGGAAGGCCAGGGGACTTGCAGTCTCAGAGACAGTGGTCCATAAAGGCTGATGTTCCATCTATTTATTGAGGAAGATGGTGCTCAAAGAGGCAGTAAGCATTTGCTAATGTTTTTGCAGCTGTAGACTGTGAGACATGTTTGAGAACAGACAGAAATCTTGATTTGGCACATGTGGTTACGTGTTCCTATTTACAGGACAGAGTGAGCACAGTGTTCTGAGTTTTCTTCCTCTGGTACATACACATTAACCATCTCAAGGTCCAACTGCTGTGCAACAATGATGCATTTTAAATTTTGTATTTATGATCTTCTAATTGCCTCTTATTCTAATCTACTAACTCCCACCTGTGAGCATTTCCATAAAGTGTCTTCCATAACCTCAGATTGAGCAAGCCTCCATGCAGCATTCCCCATTTCATCTCTCTCTTCCTCTTCTTTTCTCTGGGGGTTGATATGTCACTTGGATACCACTTTTATTTTTTTCTAGACAAGAGTGAAATTGACCTGGATCCCACAACTTTCTATTTTAATAGAGAAAGCCATTACTTCTCTCAAGTTCCCACAAGGGACCCTGGTTTCATCTTGTCACTAACACACACGAATGTTCCTGGTTCTAAAACTGCTTGACAATTTATTGGGAAGTCAGAGAAACAAAGCAAGCTCATTATGCCATTTGTTTACCTAGATGTTTAGTTCACTCTCAGAAGACTCCCACATCCTTCATGTCAATAGACCGCTGTCAGGCCACAAACTGACCAGATGTATGTAACCAGGCAAAGCTGAAATCACCAAGGTAAAGATAAACAAAATAGATGTTACGGGTTGAATTGTATCCCCTCCTCCAATACATATGCAGACATTTTGACTCCAGTACTTTGGAATGTGGCCTTTTTTTTTTTTTTTTTTTTTTTGAAATATAACGTTCACAAAGAAAATCAAGTTAAAACGAGATAATCAGGATGAGCTGTAATGTAATAGGATTGCTACTTTTTAAAGGAAGAGATGAGGACAGAAAGACAGACATGCACAGAGGGAAGATAATGCAAAAGGTATAGGAGAATCCAACAGGAAGGCAGAAAATAGTATGATGCATTTCTAAGTCAAAGATTGAAGCAAACCACAAAAAATAAGAAGCTTTGGAACAATTTCTCCCTGACAACCCTCAGAAGGAAGCTACCCTCCCAAACTCATGAATACTGCTAGCCCTAGAACTCTTATAATAAATTTCTATTGCTTACGCTACCCAGTTTTTGGCATTTTGTTACTGTAATCCTACAAAACGAATACAATAGATAACACCAATTTAACTCCTCTTTCTTCAAACATGGCTGACCTCCCCTATATTATGAAAATAACTGTCCATTTTCCTCTACGGTAGATATAAGATTTAGAGGTGGCAGGTTCTATGTCTTATACATTTATGTATAAGCTCTAATCCATTGTTTTACATACTGAAGGAATGAAATTATTTTGCTAAATAATTCTAAAGATGAAACAATACACTGAAGCTACTGAATAAAATAATTATTTGTTTCATAAGGAAAGAAAACAGGGATAAATTGATGTAAATAATCCCGGGAATTTACTTTATTTACTTTATGTTTTTTTATATATATCTACAAATACATGCTATTTTGGCAAAATCATTAGTATTTATGACCATGAATTTTCAATGGGAGCAGGTATATTTTATAGAAATGCCTTAATGCCTATGTATTTATAATTTTATGAGAGCTTGTTTACTTCATGAATATTAATTATGGCTTTAATCTCACTTCATTTGAATACACATGAAAATACAATGTTGATTGTTACATTGTTTTGTATTACATCATAATACTTTTTCAGAACAATGAATCTAGCTTGATTTAGAATACATGAATGCAAGCAGAAGCATGAACTAATTCGAAGGTTGGTTAAATATATCAAAACCACAGTGCTAAGGCCCTTCTGTACTATGTATTGTTATTTTGGGATCTTCCTCTAGATGTTCTCAGCATGCTCATTTACCTACAGATTTGGTTTAATATTAGTGCATCACCTATTATGTGGTGCCTTAGAAGAAAGGAATGCCATAGTGGTACAGGGCCACTGTGAATAATAAAAATGATTATACATGATAAGAAGTCGGAGGGCATTTAGAAAACGAATTTTTCTCACACCATAAGCAGAATGACTGATGATGTCTGTTTGAACAACTGCTTGGACTATGTTCACTTTTAAAAAATAAAAAAGAATGTGATACATGTATTATACATCTGAAAAGGGATTCCAGAGAAGGTCAGTTTTAAGAAGTCATCCTAGTCCACTTAATTATTCGATAGGGCTGATTTGGCTGAGTTTTTCATTTTCATCTCTCTCTTTTTGAGATTATATAGAAACAAAAATATTAGAAGGTATGGGTGATACTGAGCAGTAGAGGATGAACACTATGTGGAGCTAATTTCTTGCTCTATGATCCTGGTTTTATTTTTTTTTTTTCTCATTAGAACAAGGTCAAATGTTTAGTTATTTTCTTTGAGGTAGAAGTTCAAAGTGAACATTAGCTGACACAATGGCCTGAATTCATATTAAAAAATCTTTAGACCACAAAGCAAACTAGTCCTTATAATTAAGCACAAGTCATGCAGATTACTTTAATTTTTAGTGAATGTGGTCATGTAAAATTATAAGTAAAAATTCTTAAAACTGTATTTATTACATAAAAGAAATTTTTGAGAAAACAATTTAATTTCTTACTGGCAATGATGAAGGGAAGAAATAAAACTGATTAAATATGAATACTGAATACTTTTTAAAAATCCTTATGTATTTTTATCCCCCCTCCTAATAATTTTAATTGGAAGCCCACTCCATTGGCTGCTATGACAAGTAGCTGGGACATGCAGGGTAGACAAGAACATCTTAGCCTGGAGCCAGCAGGTAGTGTGGTGGCTAAGACATTGTACTCCCACATGGCCAACAGTGGTTTGAGTCCTGGACCTGGCAGTTTGAATTTGAAAATCACTCTGGGTGTGTGTGTACACGCATGGCCAGAGAGGAGAGGGAGGAGAAGGGATTGTAACATGGCCATTCCCCCAGGGGATGATTTCTTATTTCTCCCCCCTCCCATCTCTCTCTCTCTCTCTCTCTCTCTCTCTAGCAAATGCAAGTGCCCTATGGTAAAATTGTTTAAAAAAAAATTAAAAAATAAATAAAAACAGCTTGACAGTTTAGCCCATCTGGTTGCCTAGTGAATAAGGTAACTGGATCCCACAAGACTGATTGCACAAATCAAATCCTGGACCCTTCAGCTTGAAAAACAAACCAGCCATGTCTTCATATATACCCAAAATCCCAAAAAGAGAAATGGAGGAGAAAGGATTGCTGTGATCATCCCTATGGGATGAATTCACTTTACCTGTCTCTTTTTCTGGCAAGCATACATGCCCTCTGACAAATTTAAAGAAAAAAAAAAAAAGTAGGGACCAGCAGTTAGCATAATGGCTATGTTTTTGGACTCCCATTTAGCTGACCACAGTTCGAATTCCGGACCCAGTGGCTTAAACTCAAGCCGTGCACGTGTGTGTGCATGCCCAAGATCCCGAGAGAATGGAGGAGAAGAGATTGCTGAATGGCCATCCCCCTTTGGGGGATGGTTTCTCAATTTCTGCCTGTCTTCTCCCTCTATCTTTCTGACGAGTGCAGGCACCATATAGCAAAAACCTCTCCAAAAAAAAAAAAAAAGAAAGAAAGAAAGAGGAGAACAAAAGAAAGAGGTCCACATAAGTGCAGTTATTGGAATATTAGAATATAGGGTACATCCATATATAAATAAGAGGTGACTTGGGCAATTTCAGACTATCTCGGTTTAGGAAAGGTACTCATCCACGACACTCTCATAGGATTTTCATCTCTGTGGTAGGAACTAAATTTTGTCCTTTATAAAATGTAAAAATAATGAACATTAAAAAAAAAAACATTGTTTTTTAAGGCTATTGCAGAAGTGATGTTTTCTACATAGCTGTAATTACACCAAGAAGTAGGATATTATACATTTTGAAGAAATGTCAAAGAAACAGAGTACAGAAGAGGTCACTAGTGGTGAGATGAAGGTGACTGAAAGGTATACAAGTATGGAGGGCAATGATGATGCTGGAGACAGTGAGGGACAAGGGTGGGAAGTGGGGACAGTGAGAGGAAGGGAATCAGAAAGAAGAAGGAAGAAGCAAAACAGTTACGGCATCCTAAATGGAAAGAAATCTGTTGATTGTAATGTAGAATAATGTCTTTGACACTGAATATGCAGTATAGTCATGACAGGAAAATTCATTTCATGTACTGTAATGATGCACCGTAATCGAATGTGAATGTTCCTGCAAATAAAAATAAATATATAAATAAAGTGCTTTAGAAGAAACAGGAAACAGAAAACTTGCCATGTTGGGGATAGAGAGGGGATATAATAGCATCCAAATCATTTTTTTGTTGGAATTGAATTTTTTATTTTATTTAGTTTAAAGTTCTTTAAATTTAATAATAGGTTATTTTATTTTTTTAAGAATTATTTATTACTGTTATTTTTTAATTCGACCAGAGAGAGAGAGAGAGAGAGAGAGAGAGAGAGGCAAAGTGAGAAAGGAACTTCTTTGTAAACGTTGGATCTAAAGTTGTTTTTCTGAAGTAGTCTTATAATTCCTCTTTACTTTTGGAATAATACAGAGGCCATTGATCTTAAAGTATTATAATAATGTTTGATATCCTTTTAATTAAATTCATTTAAACATTAGAGTCATTGGGATTAAAATTAACAACTAAAAATATGTCAATATAACCTAGATGGGTAAAGAGGTCAGTGAAACTAAGTGTCTTTCTGGTAGGCTTTATTTATCTTTCTGAACTTATTTTATAAAAGCAAATAAATTAAATAGAACACAACAACCATAAGTGAAAGTTGTGTTCACATTTAAATTCTTCACCTTTACATAATAATGTATAAAATTACCGAATACTAAGCTTTTTATGTACACTACCTTATTTAATAATCCAACAACTTAATGTAGTAAGGAATCTCAAAATCTCCTTCTTTAAATGATGAGTTCAATAATCCAATAACTGCCTTAGTAAGTAATGGAGGGGAATGCAAACCAAGAAGTTTAACAAGAGAGCCTAAATGCCTCTCAGAAACCTTGAGCATGCCAATTATCCCCTCATTTTAACATTTTCCTTGTCATTAGTTTCAGAGAAGAAATACGCATAATATAAATTTCAAGTTTCAAATGATCTTGCAAGAGCACATTTTTATGATCTCCTCACAGAGAGAGAATTCCAGTGCACAGAACCAGGAGCTGCCAGGTTGCAACATTGAAATGAACCTAGTGATATTCCCTTACTGTGGGTTAATGAAAACACTCCCTTCCTCATTCACAGCCAGGACTTTCCTTTTAAGAATGATGCAATTCTCACTGCCTTCCAAACACAAACCCTTCCAAAGACTTAGAATTTTGTCCTAAAATCTCATTGCAGTTTATATTACTTTATTATTTATTAGTCTTTGATTTGAGCTTAGTATATAAACTCTGCTTGATTGCTATACCCGAAATACGTACTTGGCCTTTAGATGTTAATTTTATGTATCATATATTTTTATATTTCTTCCAAGTCTATGATGAGTGATTTCGAGATCATCTCCTCTACTCTGTAACTCACAGTTTTTACATGAGTGAGGTGACCTAATGATTTCTGTAATTCTTCCTACCTTATGTACTCACCTGAGAGAAAGAGAGAGAAAGTGTGAAAGTAACCCCTCTAGGGGATGACCACACTGCAAGTCTTCCTCCTTCATTTCTTCTTTCGGGATTTTGAGCACATACACAAACCTGGGGTCTTTTTCAAGTCACTCAGTCTGAGACTTGAACCATACTATTAACCGTGTGGGATCCAGCCATCTTAACCATCTTGCCACTGGCTGGCCCTAAAAGTTAGATTCTAAGATATTTTCTTCCCAAAGTGAGATCTGGATAATGTGTCAACGGAAAGAACAGTACACTGTAATAAAAGCTTGTCATGCTAAGCTGTATCTTTCAGGCTTAGAGCCAAATAGGTAGAGGAACTCTATGTATGATGGGTCCCAGAGACAGGTCAATGCAGTCAGCTGTAATGCACGCAGCCTAAGGAATAACTCACTTTTCTATAGCAGAATACAGAATTTCAACAAGATTATCTCTAAATCTGTGTTTGGCTCATTTGACTCCACAGGCTTTTGTTAAATAAGTAGCTTTGTCAATGACTGAATAAACAAATAACCACTATAAATAATCTTCCACAAAACAATATAATTCAAACAGTTACTATATTTGGGTTATCTATTTTTTCCTCTTTCATCTCACAGTTTTATTACATTTGTATCAATTACACTTGTGAGCACTTTGAATTATTTACTTTGTAGATATTTGACCATGAAATACCTCTCATGTCTTCACCGTAAATCTCTATGTTAAGATGTCAGTGGGTAAATGAAAGAAGGTCAGTGCTGTGGCCTAGTGGTTAAGGGAGTCAGAGCCCACATGGCTGGCTAGGTGTTTTGAATCTCGAATCTGGTGACTTGAATTGGGTATGTATGCATGTATGCCTCAAATCTCAACAATAGAGCAATGAGGAGAATGGATTATGGTGTGACCATGCCGCTGTAGGAGAGGGGAAGCGTGCTTCCTCCCTCTCCCTTTTTCTGCCTCTCCATCTTTCTTTCTAGGAGCACAGGCACCCCCTGGCAATTAAATAAATAAATAAGAAATGCTAATGTAGATAAAATAAAATTCAGTAAAGTTTTTATGTTCCATCTTTAGAAGCTAACATTTAGATTATGGTTATGCTGAATCAATGATGGCTGTGGTTATGAAATGTCAAAGCTTTACCAAGCTGACTTTAAACAATAAGGTAGGGGACCAACAGATGGTGTAATGGTTACATCACTGGACACCCACATAGTTGACCGCAGTTCCAGTCCTGGACCTGGTGGCTTTAAACTCATGCCAAGTGCATGTACATGTATGCCCAAATTCCCCAAACGAAAATAGAGAATGACCACCACCCCACCACCCTCCTGGGCAGGGATTATTTCTCGCTTTCTGTCTCTCTCTGTCTTTCCAGCCAGCACAGGCACCCTATAGTAAAAATTTCTCTCTAAAAAATTTTTAAAAATTAAAAAAATTAAAGTTAGTTAATTATTCAATATAATGTTAAATAATAAGATAACTGAAAAATCCGAGTAAAAGTAATTTAAGTAATTCTAACTTTTTAAATGTGATCTTTACAATATACATAGTATATCTGTAGTAATTTATCTAGAATAAGCCATTACTTTCCAAGAGCATTTTGTGATATTTACCAATACAATGAAGTCTTATCTACATCCTTATGTACCTCCGAAAGGAGAAGTGGAACAAGAAAGGATCACCTCCACATTGCTGACTGCAGTTTAAGTCCCAGACAGGAGGCTTGCTTTCTCACTTTCTCTTCTTCTCTCTCTCTCTCTCTGGTGAGTGCATGTGTCTTATAGCAAATGAAAAAATAATAGAAATAATATAAATAAAATCTAAAAATAATTCTTTCCAAAAAAGGAAGAAGAAATTATTCTTTAGACCACCAACATCAAAAAGCAAAAAAAAAAAATAAAAAAATTAGGGACCTGTAGTTGGTGGACCTAATGGCTTAAACTCACTCTGGGTGCGTGTGCATGCATGCTCAAGATCCCAAGAGGAGAATGGGGAAGGGATTGTGGTATGGCCATCCCCCCTGGGGAGTGATTTCTCACTTTTTGTCTCTCTGTCTCTCTGCCTTTCTGATGAGTGCAAAAACCTCTCCAAAAACAAACAAAAATTAAGAAATAAAATAAAAAAGTAGAACTCTAAACCCCAAATAATTCACATATCATCAGAGCAATTGCTTTCCCAAGTCAATCTCCCTTTAAAGATTCATATTTAGAAACAAAAAGCTAACAATTATTTACATTAAATTAAATGCTTCTTTTTCTTGTGAAGTATCTGAGAAAAACAAGAAACACTGCTGGGAATATTTTCACTGACCATAATGAGCATTTCTACTGGCTCCTGCCTTGACTATTCGCTACTCAGTGGTTCCTATTTACTGCAGATGGAGTCAAACTTATCTTAGTCTATAATAAGATGGTTCCCTGCACACTTGACAATCTTTATGTGCCCTTCATAGCTTCAAATTTTACATTTTCAACAGCAGCAGGTTTTAGTATTAAATGCAAATATTAAACAGTTTGTTTTTTTCACCAGTTATACACATTAGCTGCAAAATTTTCTAATAATTTTCATCTGGTTGGGCTAATGAAGATTTTAACTTTTATGAATGTGGTTTATTTGTAAGCAGAATATGAGTGACCTAGGTCTGGTGAGGAGGCAAAACATCCCTTTCAAGGGGTGATCAGGTACAGGGGTTCCTTTTATTTGATTTTGAGAGTGAAAGACAAATTTTCGAATTTAGTGAAGAGTTTTTCCATTAATCTGGGGCAAAAATGCAGGACATGTGGAAGCAAGGGCTTGTAGGTATAGGTGGGTTTTGCAATTTTTAGGTAGTTAGAAACGGAAGGTTGCTGAGATCAGAAAAGAATGTACTTTAACAGAGATAAGGAGCTTATACATTGCAAAGATACTATGCCAGGGATAGGATGGAGGAAGAATCCTGTTATTAGTGGGTCAACTGTTTTTTTTTTTTTTTTTAATATTTGGTGGCATGATTCCCTCGAGGCCATCTGCAAAGGATTTTGGAAAATAGGAAAAAAAAACAGTCAGATCTCTTCCCTCAATAAAAAAGTTGTGAGACCCAAGAGAGGTAATTGGATTTCTTGAGGAAAGACAAGTTATATTTCATACCAAAATATACAGTCTATTGCTATCATAGTATAGACAGATGCATTTAAAACAAAAGATAACAATAGTGAAAGGAGAAAAAGCAAAAAGGAAAGGGAAGTAAAATGTAATGACAGTAAAGAGGTGGGATCAGGTTACTCCTTGCTTGCTCTTCACTACAACTTAGCTCTATTTTCCCAAAGAAAAAAATAATTTCCTCTAGCTCATGCCAATTCACCTCTCCATCCATCCTTGTAAACTATTATTTGTTGACCCTATGATTCCGTCTTCATTCATTAGAGTCTGGCTTCTTTCCCAGCTTCACCCAAAATTTTGTATGCTTCTTAGGTGACTCTCACCTCCAGGGAGTGAAACATCACCTACGGCCTCTCATCCTGGTTTGGCTAATTTGCCATTATTATTTTGTTAGTGCTCTCTTGTTTGACAAGAAAATGGCTATGGGGATCTATTCTATAATTATTCTACCTTGCTCTCTAGCTAAATTTTTCTCCACTCCATTAAGTGTCATCTTCCATACACTTATTTCTTTACAGGTGGGTTGGAATTTTGTGTTTGGACCCTCACAATGTCGGCACAATGACAACTTTGTTTTAACTGGACCTGTAAAACGAAAAAAAAAAAAATTCATGTGCTGATTTTTAAAATAGCAACTTTGTGCTATAACCACAGTTCAATGTGTAATTACTATGTCTGTTTTTTTTTTTTCCTGTACAGCATCACATTGCTGTAATTATTGAGAAGAAAAATACTTCCCCCCAAATTCTTCTTTAATGGCTTTTTAAAGTTATTGTTTCTTGGTTATTTTTGTACCAAGGATGAATATTTATTCATTCTGCTTAATTTAAAAAAATTTACCATGTTATAAAATAATTACAATGGAAATTTAAGTAAAATTGCCTTTTGTATATAAATAATTTTGGGGAAATTGACATCCTTTTGGTAACAAGAATTCCAGTTAAAAATCTGTTTTTCTAAATATCCAATACTGAATTATGCATACATTTTATTACTTTTAGATAGAGTTAGTGCTTTACTTCATTAACCACAATGTAGGCACCTGCTTGCTGTTAAAAATAGGATTTGTTTGCCCCATAAGATTCTCAAAGATGCAATTTTTCACTTATAGGGCAGAAGAAATATTTTTGTGTATTTATGTCTAACCATACTACTAAGTTTTTAGAATATATTTTGGAGCAATAAATTATAAATTGTATCATCAACTACTTTTCAGTAGTATCTTATTTAATTTTCATTACCTTTCTTAGATTGTCAATATTTTTCTGTAATCTGGAAATGTTGGAATAACTTAGGAATTATCCATTTTAAAAGATTTGTATTGCATAATCAAGAAAATTTTCAAATGATATCCTTTAAAAATTGTTTGTGTGAAAATTGTACTATTACGTTTCAAGTCTATACTGTCATTATATCTGATTTTCTGTTTTATTCACTTCATTCAAGCTGTATTGGCCAATTGCTGTTTCTTAAATATATTGAGTCATTATGCATCGGACTATTCGCAATGGCTGTTATTTTTTGGTGATAACTTTATTTCTACCCTTATTTGAGTAGCTCACTTTCTTTTTTCTTTTTTTAACATTTTTCCCACAAGGCATGTGCTCTTGACAGAAAGAGAGAGAGCGAGGCAAAGTGAGAAATTACCCCCAGAAGGGATGGCCATGCCACAATCCCTTCTTCTCTGTTGCGTACCTATCAGGATTCTAGGCACACACAGACGCCCAGCATAATTTTAAAGCCGTTGGTCTGGGACTTGAATGGGGTTGGCCATGGGGGAGTCCAATGCCTTAACCAAGACGTTTCCTGCTGGTCCCGATTAGCTCCCTTTCTAACTTCATTAAAATCTTTGCTTTATATTATCATTTTAGAGACATTTTCCATGACCACTGTCCTATCTAGAGTAGAATTTTTCTTTACTTTTCTTCAAATCTCCTCTTTAGATTCCTACACAAAGACAGTTTTTGTCAGATATTTTTGTTAATTTTGGAGTGAGTTTTACAATTTAAATCTTTTAAAAAATAATCCATGCTATTACTATCTAAATTATCAGCACAGTGATTGATTTAACTGGTTATTTAAATTTATATACTTTTCCAAACATGTATATATATATTGTATAACTCTTTTATTATTACTAATCTTAAACTTTTTTCTCTTTTATTGAGTAACTAAAATCAGCTTATTGTGGTTCATCTTCTATTTTCTTAACCTTTTGAAGAACTGGCATCTAAATTGGCATATATTTTTAATTTTGATATTGGTATTACTGTTCCCTATTCTCATTTATTTATGTATTTTCTTTCTTATGTTTATTTTGGTGATCATGTTTGAGGTTCTCAGATTGACTTTTTTATTTCCTATAATTTGTTTCTCTTTTTATGAGCATTTAACATGTGAGGTTTTCTATGAGAATTGCTTGAATTATATCCCTTATTCTATATAACAATGCTGTCATTTTATCTTCAGGTCAATACATAACATGTTATTGAATCTCCTATGGAAGAGAAGAATTACAGGATTTTATTATTTTTTTCATTTCTACATACTTCAGAAAATATGATTGATATCTGTATGTGATTTTTTTAGGATATCTTTAAGTTATCAAAGTATCATTTTTAAAGGGGTAAATAGCAAATACAAATGAGTATTTTTCAAAGATTGTGATTAACTCATAAAGAACAAAGGATATATTAAATCATTCTGAACAACATTTTAAAAGCTAGGTATATATAGGCAATCTGATAAGTAAATGTTTGGAATAGCATCTGGTTTAGATTTAAAACTGATTATTGACTAATGGACCAAAACATTATAATCACTGTGGTTACTTCCATTTTATTACATAAACTCTACAAATTTAAAAAAATAATAACTTATTAAAATATTCCCCTGAAGAAATACATCTTCACACCCTCATAAAAAATCAAGGCCAAAGCTTTTGTAATAGAATCATTAATTTCTTTGTTCACCCCCCAGTCCCGGTTCTGCATTTCTAATTCTTTTTTTTTTTTTTTTTGCTATAGGGTACATGTGCTCACCAGAAAGACAGAGAGAGACAGAGAGATAGAAAGCAAGATCTCCTCTCGGGATCTTGAGCATGCACGCACATGTGCCCGGCATTAGTCAAAGCTACTGCATTTCTCATTTTTTTGTGGAAGAAATCTAAGAAACACTTAGCTACAATCATAGTAAATGGCAATATTAATGGTAACAAATATTTATTATTATTCTATTTTTTGTTTTATACATGATTTAAGAGATTTAAGCATTTTTTAAAAGTTTATCAGACTAAAACTAGTTATGTAATTTTGGTTTTATAACTATATTTTATTTACTACCTGATTTAAGAGATTAGTGAATTTTTAAAAAATGATCAATTTATGTTTGAGGGTACATAACTTGTAAACATATGATTTCATAACATTGTTCATAAAAACTGGGAGAATGTAGCTATAAGAAACAGAGTTTGCATATGTCATCAAAATTAAGCATATAAATTCACATTATAATGTTATAACTTGAAAATATTAAACGTGACCTCCATGGTAGCCACAAAGAAAATATTTATAAAATTTACATTGGAAGAAATGAAGCGGGACCAGCAGTTAGTGTAATGGCTATGTCGCTGGACTCCCATATAGTACACCACAGTTTGAGTCCTGGACCTGGTGGCTTAAACTCACGCCAGGTGCATGCGCATGCATGCCCAAGATCCCAAGAGGAGAATGGAGGAGAAGAGATTGCGGCATGGCCATCTCCCCTGGGGGGTAATTTCTTGCTTTCTGTCTCTCTATCTCTCTCTGTCTTTCCCCGAGCACACACGCCATGTAGCAAAAACCTCTCAATAAAAAAAAAAAAAAGAAAAGAAAAGAAATGAAATGAAGCAAATAAAAAAGAAGAAATGAGGATGAAATTTGAAATTTCATGACAAATTAAACACAAAAGAATATAGTGATGTAGGAAATGAGGGAGGGACAAAATAGGCATAGGGCATATAAAAATTATGTAGCAAAACAACAGAAGTAAGCCCCTCTTTATCAGTAATGATGAGTGGATTAAACTCTTAAATCAAAGCCAGAGATTGGCAAATACATTTTATATTTTAAAAACACTAACTCTTAGTTTAATTGATATTTTCCTTTGTTTTTCTAGCAACTATGTCATTTTTCCTTCTGATAAGTATTAAGCTTAGTTTTTACTTATTTTCATAGTTCCTTGAGGTATAATGTTAAAATGTTTATTTGGGGGAACCAGCAGTTAGCGTAATGGCTATGTCGCTAGACTCCCACGTAGTCGACTGTGGTTCATGTCCCGGACCCGGTGGCTTAAAACCCACGCTGGGCGCGTGTGCGTGCGTGCCCAAGATCCCGAGAGGAGAATGGAGAAGAAGGGATTACAGCATGACCATCCCCTCTGGGGGGTGATTTCTCGCTTTCTGTCTTTCTGTCTCTCTCTGTCTGGCGAGCGCACGTGCCCTATAGTGAAAAACTTCTCAAAAAAAATGTTTATTTGGGATTTTTCCTCTTGTGTGATGTATATATTTATTGCTATAAAATTCCCTGTCAAGACTGTTTTTGTTATATCAGAAATTTTGATATTTGTATTTTCCATTTGGGATTATTTTCAGATATTGCTTAATTTTCTTTGTTTAACTTCTTTATTAACCCATTGATTGTTCAGGAGTATTTGTGAAATTACTTCCATTATTGATTTCTAGTTTCATACTACTATTATCGCCAAAAAGATATTTGATGTCATTTCAGACTTCTAAAATTAGTCAGGATATTTTTTATGGTCTATCTTGGGGAATGTTTCACATGAACATGATAAAAATGTATATTCTGTGACTATTGGGTAAAATGTCCTATATATGTCAGTAAGACATTTTAAGCCTGAAGTACAGCTTAAGTTTAACATTTCTGTCTTGATTTTCTGCCTGAATAATATGTCCATTGCTAGAGTGAGGTATTTGAGTCCCTTACTTTTATTGTATTATCTAGTCATTCAGCTCTCTTTTCATTTCCTGTACATATTTAGATGTTTTAATATTGGGTACATATATATATTTACAATTGTTATATCTTTTCAATAAATTGAAAGCTTGATTATTATAAAATAACCTTTTTTATCTTGACTTACAGTTTCTGGTTGAAGACCATTTTGTCTGATACAGGGGAGGATTTCAAAAAGTTTGTGGAGATGGAATTAAAAGATGAGTTAATTTGGGTGGAAAAATATTTTGAAATGCATGCATAGTTTTCCCCTTCACCACCCCAGACTTGAAATAAGTAAACTATATTAGTATAAATACTCATCTTTAGATGTTGAAAGTGCTGTTCAAGCTCAAAAAAGAGTAAAGTGGATGACAAAACTTGATCGTTTCCATAAATTATGGTAAGTTTTAGTCAGGACTATTTTGATTCTTTTTCCTTGTCTAATTTTCTCTCTTTAAGTGTACTAAAAGAAACCTGGAGAATTGCATGCCTTTTATGGAGATATTTACTGGTAAATGTAATCTGCTTTCTCATTTTTTTCTGCTAAATTGCTACCTCATGAAACAATGTCAAATGATTGAAAGAGTAATATTTTAATCACATGTATTGAATTTTGATACATTTTCCTTATTTGTAAAGCTAGGATTCTAGAATGAATAATTTTAGTTATCTTGTTATTTTTGGCTTAGAGTAACTAAATAAGTTATCAGTGGAAATTAATAATGTTCGTGACTAAGTCTCAATGTTTTAGTAATGTTTAACTCTGCATAAATAAAACTTAAAAGATTATGTTTATTCTGATATATACATTTATGCACTTTTCTCATCAATTAGGCATAAACAAATACAAAAACAAAAGCGCTATTTATTATATTTCATTCTATAGGTTACATTTCTATTAAGCACACAGAGATCACCGTTGGAATTCTCAGACTTCCACGGTGACTGCCCTTCTTCCCAGTCCCTTCACGTACTTAACAGTCAGACATAAAGAAGAAAAATACCTATGTGTGTCATGTGGAGCGGCAGGCTGAAATGCAAGTTTCTGAGCATGTGATTTACGATTGGGTTGCTTCACCTTTAGATACTCTGCCTTGATTGGAGTGTGCTGCTCAATTAGAGATTAAAAACCTGAAAGTAATCACAAAGTGAATTCATTTTTTTTCTTTTATTTAATTTTTTTATTTTTAAAATTTTAATTATTATTCATACATTTAATCGCTATAGATTATAAAGAGTCTTTACCCAGCATGATATACACCTCGGTCCATCCCAGTTGAGAATATGACAAGATTATATCTTTAAAGAAAGAAAAATAGGTAGCATATTTGATTATATTAACATGAAAAACTGATTCACTAGAAGACACTACAAGACAGTGAATCCAAAAGCCACACTGTGCAAGGTGAATTTCAATACAATGGATTTATGATGAGTGTGAAGGATAATTTACTGACAGCTTTAAATCGTACGTTCCTCTTTCCATTGTGAATATACTCAAATCACTTTGTTTTTCCCATAAGAGATTCAGCATCTTGAGACAAAGATTAGCTATCAAACAAACTCTCTAGTAAACATCTGCTCTCTCTAAAGACCTGAGACAGGTGAAATAGAAGTCTGGCTATATAAACTAAGCCACGCTGTAAAGCTCTGGCAATGAGGAGGAACTCATTCACTGAATTTGTACCAATAAAAGGATTAGCATTCTTCTTTAAAGAGGAAAAGTATCAGGCTTGTTTCAGATTTATTCGTCTGGTCTGGAGTACATACTCTGACCCAATGTAAATCTATAATCATTCAAGTCTAAATAACATAGTAGTTCAATATGAGTTGTTCCCATTTGTATGCTGCTGCAGTATTTGTGTATTAAAGGTTTTAAAAGACTTATTATGCACTTATACATAAGAATATGACCACATATTATCAAAATTAGAATTTGGAGGGCTCCATAATGTACAAACATTCATTCTTCAATATTTGAAGAAATAATAAGTGCCCATAGAAGATGGTACACAAAAAGTATCATACAAATCAACGAACATGAAAATGTACACAAAGGTTACCAGTGACCTAGCAAATGTACTGAGATAAATGAACTCACTGGATTAACAAAAATCTAAGTGTGAAAATAGAACTGTGGGAATGGATATGAAGCAAATGGGAACTCATATACTGCTGGTAAGAACGTAAATTCCTGCAACCATGTTGAGAAACCACTTGAAATTTTCTTGTAAAGATGCTGGTACATAGGACCAGCAGTTAGCATAATGGTCATGTCGCTGGACTCCCATGTAGTCAACCACAGTTCGAATCCTGGACCTACACCTCGGTCCATCCCAGTTGAGAATATGACAAGATTATATCTTTAAAGAAAGAAAAATAGGTAGCATATTTGATTATATTAACATGAAAAACTGATTCACTAGAAGACACTACAAGACAGTGAATCCAAAAGCCACACTGTGCAAGGTGAATTTCAATACAATGGATTTATGATGAGTGTGAAGGATAATTTACTGACAGCTTTAAATCGTACGTTCCTCTTTCCATTGTGAATATACTCAAATCACTTTGTTTTTCCCATAAGAGATTCAGCATCTTGAGACAAAGATTAGCTATCAAACAAACTCTCTAGTAAACATCTGCTCTCTCTAAAGACCTGAGACAGGTGAAATAGAAGTCTGGCTATATAAACTAAGCCACGCTGTAAAGCTCTGGCAATGAGGAGGAACTCATTCACTGAATTTGTACCAATAAAAGGATTAAAATTCTTCTTTAAAGAGGAAAAGTATCAGGCTTGTTTCAGATTTATTCGTCTGGTCTGGAGTACATACTCTGACCCAATGTAAATCTATAATCATTCAAGTCTAAATAACATAGTAGTTCAATATGAGTTGTTCCCATTTGTATGCTGCTGCAGTATTTGTGTATTAAAGGTTTTAAAAGACTTATTATGCACTTATACATAAGAATATGACCACATATTATCAAAATTAGAATTTGGAGGGCTCCATAATGTACAAACATTCATTCTTCAATATTTGAAGAAATAATAAGTGCCCATAGAAGATGGTACACAAAAAGTATCATACAAATCAACGAACATGAAAATGTACACAAAGGTTACCAGTGACCTAGCAAATGTACTGAGATAAATGAACTCACTGGATTAACAAAAATCTAAGTGTGAAAATAGAACTGTGGGAATGGATATGAAGCAAATGGGAACTCATATACTGCTGGTAAGAACGTAAATTCCTGCAACCATGTTGAGAAACCACTTGAAATTTTCTTGTAAATATGCTGGTACATGGGACCAGCAGTTAGCATAATGGCCATGTCGCTGGACTCCCATGTAGTCAACCACAGTTCGAATCCTGGACCCATGGCTTAAACTCACACTGAGTGCATGTGCGTGTGTGTCCAACATACCAAGAGGAGGATGGAGGAGAAGGGATTGCAGCATGGGCATCCCCCCTGGGAGGTGATTTCTCACTTTCTGTCTCTCTTTCTCTCTCTGTCTTTCTGATGAGCGGATGCGCCCTATAGCAAAACCTCTCCAAAGGGGAAAAAAAAAAAAAAGAAACAAAGAAAGAAAAAATCATGCTGGAACATGTACTCAAGGGACTTAGCAAATACAACCTTAATCAAGTATCTCAGAACAACTCTGTCAAATGGGAGTATAATTCAAGCCCTCATACGTAAATTTAAATTTTCTAACGTCCACTATTTTCATTTTCCAGTAGTTACTTTTTTAAAAAAGAAGATACAAAGTGTAATAATATATTTTATTTCATTCACTAACATCATTTTAACACATAATCATTATTTAAAAGATATATTACTTTTCTGGGTACTGTCTTTAAAATCAGGGGCTTATTTTCACGTAGAGTACATATAAAATCAGAACAACCAAATTCAAGTGTTTAATCCCTGAAATGTACTGGATGGAACATAATAGTTTAAGAAATTCGTTCCTTTGTGCATAAAGAAGACACATGAATAGTCAGGGTAACATTGATCCTTTGTTATTTTGCTTTGTTTTGCTTCGAGGTCTCACCATGTTGGGACCTTCCTTCAGCCTGCTAGCTGAAAATACAGGCACATACCACCACACCAAGTTCTTCTCCTCGTTGGGTCTCTGTGTTGCCCAAGCCAGCTCACAGCTCATAATCCTCCTACTTCCTCCTCCCTGAGTTGTGGAATTACAGGCATAGGCCTTTAGGTGGAACCAGTAATTGAATCCGAGCCTCCTGGATAGTCTTGCCCTGTTGAGTGTTAGCAGCAAGCGCCACTGTCACTGATGCTGGGCTAACATTGTTCTTAATAGTCTCTATTAGACAAGACTGAGTCAGTTCAGCAGAGCCCATACCAGAGGTCTTATAGAAGGAATTTGAGATTAAAAGCTATTATAATATATTAGAAGTGCTGAAGATTCCCCAGCACAAATCATGAGTAACAACAGTAAGTACTATGCCTTTCGGGTTGGTAGGATAAAAGAGGAATATGGTATTTATTCTTTAGGATGAGGTACAAATTCCTTAGAATGACATAGAACTCTTAATGATCTGACTGCCAGATATCGTTCCATTTTAAACTCCAAAAAATGTCCTACACTGTCCATATGTTCAGTCATAGCCACCTACACACAGTTTCCAGAATATGCTCTTTGGTACTTTTATTTCACATCTTTATGCCATTGCATATATAATACAGGTTGCTTAAAATACCCTTAACAGCACTGTCTTGATCACATTCTGCTTCCTCTAACCTCTGACAGATGTAAACGTCTTCAATGAAAAGCTTGTGCCTGTCTTCTCCTCAACGCCCACTTACCATGCTGGGGTAGCCACACTTCTGTACAACTGTAGCACCCCTAAGCATACTCTGATTAAGACATTTCTCATGTCTTTTTAAAATAGTGGTCTTAATTTTCAGTTTTCCCCACTGTGTTCTAATAGGTTGAGTAGATATTTTCAGAATTTCTGTATTGCTGTCTATTGGCACATAGAAGTTACTTAGGAATGAATTTAACAATTGAGATGTTCAAGTAAAAACCTTGTACACAAATATAATTTTAAATGAAAATTATTTGGTTTGCCTGTGCTTTCCAAAATTATATTAGTGCTAACCACTGGGACTGTTAAATGCCAGATCATGATTACCCAGGACAAAGTGTTACCTAAGCTATAGTTAATCAATGACTCATTATTTTGTATATATAAACTGCATATTTCATCATGGTTTGTGTTTATAAGTAATGTAAAACAGAAGAAAACATAATTTTTACAGAAAAGAAATAATGAAGAATATTGATATTTCCTCAGTTTTGATAGCTATCAGTAAAAAAGATATATTCCTTTGACCTAAATAGTACTGGACAGGAGGCTAGCAATTGGCATTGTGGTTAAGGTGCTGGACACCCACATGAACAACCACAGTTCAAAACCGGGACCTAGTAGCTTGAAAATTATGCCAAGTGAGTGGGCGTGCATGCTCAAAATCTCAAGAAGAGAAGAGATTGCTGCATGGATAATCCTCTCTGGGGGTCATTTCTAACTTCCTGTCTTTCTGGCAAGTGCATGTGCCTTAGAGCAAAAATCTCTCAATAAAATAATAATTAGTAATAGGCTGAATTCATTTTTGAAGCAAAACTGTTTTTATTTTTTCTGCTTTCTGTGGGTTATGTTACATAAAAATAGCCTCTACTAGGAACTAGGAATTATTTTTCTTTTCAATTGAATTCAGGGGATTAAAAAAACCTTTCAAATAACTCATCTAGGTAGTGTGACTAATGTGTAACTTTGGAATCATTTAAAAACTGATTGGATTTTTTCCCCAAATTCAGTCTAGATTCCAAAAGTCTATAAAATGGGTGAAAGACTGAAAGAATATTGGAACACAAATTTATATATACTTCAGTATAATAACACATTTGGGGATCCTTAAAGATATTTTAGATGCTTCTGTATTTAGAACAAGAGAAAAATATGTATTAATTGCTATCAGAAATATATTACAAACACCAATGAAACTAACCAATGTGTTTGCATTGGTTAGGTTTATTGAAATTTGGAATTTTCTTGGAGCTAAAATCTATGGTATTTTTTTAGTAGATAACTACTTTCAAGTACTGGGAAAGTAGAACCATTTGGAACAAGGCCTGTGTATGTACGTGTATGTATGTGTATGTATGTGTATGCATGTGCATGTGTGCACATATTTGTGCTGAGTACATTGTGCAAGCACCTTTGTCACTTCAATTTGGAGCTATCTTCAAGTTTTTGTGTGTCACAGATGAAAATGTGTACTAACATAGAAAAGAAGCCACTATCCTTCAGCATTATCGTATTTTCAATGAATGTGGATCGATTGACTTTATACTTTCCAAATTAGGCAGATTTTAAAAATTCGTTTCATTTTTTCAAGTAGTTATTTATTTGGTTCAAAACTATTGGGTGGAATCAATACTTTAACTCACTTTGTTTATCAGAGACTTATTTTCTTTAGCAAAGCAATGTCTTAAGTACATTTTAAAAAACCTAACGAAAATAGAGGTTTCTAAATAGCATGCGATTCTAAGGTGAAACACATCTGCAAGATGCCAAGAATCTAATGTATCTCCATCTAGATAAGATACTTAGAAATCTGTTTTATTTCTTATCTCCACGCTTTTGTTGTTGCCCATTTTAGTGCTGATTGTCAAGTACTAGTATTTTTTCTAAAGTTGCTCTGAGGAAGTTATACCTTGTCGTCTTAAGGGAGCCACTGGCCACTCATCATAGCAAGTACACCTGAAGGAAACGTGTTCCACTACCACTTCTGAGTCAGGATGGAGCTGGAAATCTAGTTAGATGGACTACCATGACAGCCTGTGTCCTCTATGGTCTTTGTGTAAAATATGATTTTTCTATACTTCAAATTTTGTTAGTTTGTGTGGATGGAATTTCTCTGTCTATATTTCCCTTAAAAAATATCAAGATTTAAAGTCATTGGGAAAAAATTAATTTTGTTATATATAGGTGAGTTCTGCTAATTTTTTACACAGATAAATTTAAGATACTTTCAACTGCACAGCTGTTCTACAAAATATTTGCAAACAGATGTTGTTCCTAAATTTGTATGTGAGTATAAGTAGAAATATATGTATACAGGAGGTCAAATATATCTTTACTTTCTTTCTTTTTTTTGGGGGGGGGAGGTTTTTCACTATAGGACGCTTGCGCTTGCCAGACAGAGACAGAGAGAAAGAAAACGAGAAGTCCCCCCCCCAGGGGGGACGGCCACACCACAATCCCTTCTCCTCCATTCTCCTCTTGGGATCTTGGGCACACACGCACACGCACCCGGCGTGAGTTTAAGGCACTGGGTCCGAGACTCGAACAGCGGTCGACTACGTGGGAGTCCAGCGACATAGCCATTACACCAACTGCTGGTCCCTACATCTTTACTTTCTCAGAATTCTTCTCGTGATTCTAATTTTATTTGTCACAAATTTGAGTCACATGACAATGAAAAAGATATCTAATCTTATATAATGTTTTGTGTGGAATAATTTTTTTTTAAGAAAAAACATGAGAAATTAAATTTATGACAATATTGTATATCTGGAAGAAAAATCAAGATGAAAAATACAATTCTTCAAATTATTTTTAGTAATACATCATATTTAGAAATAATTTATGAATTAACCAAACATTACATTTTTCTAAAATGTAGTATTGTGTGTTGCCAGCTTGGGTCAAATATTTTTTATTTTGATTACTAATGGTTGTAGCCTAGAACGCCATGCATAGAATGCAAAGTATGATTAAATGCATTAAATAAAAATATGGTCAAAATCTTATAAGATGTATTAAATAGGCAGTCAGGCCTACGGGGTTCACGTGCTGGCCCTAGGGGATCTTTCTCCACCTGCCATGGCTCGGCCGGTCCCTCTGAATCTCAATAACGAGGTTGTGAAGATGAGAAAAGAAATGAAGATAATCCAGGTTTTGGTTATCCAAAAACTTGTCAGAAGTGTCCAGAGACTGAAGTCAAAAAAGGGTACTGAAGATGTACTGTTAAAAAACCAATGACAGACTCGATTGCTTTAAGAAATCCATGCTATGAAGGAATTAAAACCTGATGTTGTAACTAAATCTGCTCTTGGTGGTAACATCAACTTTGAAGAAATTTGTAAAAAGCCAGATTCTACCGCAACTGAAAGAGCAATTGCCAGACTAGCCACACATCCTCGTCTAAAGAAAAAAAACCAGATGCACTAAAAGCTGCTGTCCAAGTCATTAAAGATGCAAGGTACTAAAAGCTGCTGTCCAAGCCTTTAAAGATGCAAGGCAAAATGCTTCTGAAGTTGAGTCATTAAAGAAGACTTCAGAAGAAAATCGTCCTAAGGCTGCTTTGTGTTCAGGTGATGGAGCAAGTAAATTCCAGCATGAAGGAGCTGTTGTCAGTGACCACAAAATGAAAGAAGTCAAAGTACTGGCAAAGAAACCAGTAAAGTCCAAAAGAAAAAGTGGCCAAGATGGCACGTGGACCCCATTCTCCATCAGAGTCTTCAGAAAAGGATTCTGTAGTGCCCTCTAAGTCCCCAAAACGACCTGAAACACCTTCTAATGCCAAAATGAAAACATTAAGTCAGACCAAAAGAAAAGGGAGTCTTGTAGCTCGTTTGACGATAACAGTGACGGTGAAGAAACACACGAAGAGAAAGAGTATTTTGATGACAGCACAGAAGAAAGGTTTTACAAGCAGTCTTCCATGTCTGAGGATTGGAAAAGTCAGATGGACACAAAAGAAGGAAAGCAGTGACCATTTTGCAGCTAAGGAACAAAAAGCCCTCCAGAAAGTATTACCCAAAGAAGAGACACACAGAGCCCTTTGGGATACAAGAAATGACAAAAGCAAGTCAACAACGGAAGCCAGGAAGTTAGAATCAGTGTTTTTCCACTCCTTAGATGGGTCTCCAAGCTCTAGAAGAGATCACAGAGAACAAGCTCTGAAAAACAAAGCTCTGGATTTTCCACAAAATGAACCTAGATGAAGAATGGATTTAGCAGGAGCGCACAAAGATGACTTGAAAATCCAAAGCCACCTTGGAGCTGCCCCTTCATCCTTCATGGGAAGCAAACAAGAGGCAGAAAGAGCAGCAGTCTAAAATTGCTATGTTTCAGGGGGAAAAAATTACATTTGATGACTGACTAGAGCCTCTGTTTATGAGTTTTCCATCTAAAAATCATTTTCTTTTTCTTTTTTCCTCCACTATCCTGTTATTTAAACTTGTTTTTGAAGTCTCTTTGGAGGGGTTGTAGGGTGGTTTTGCCTTTTAGTAAAAAAAAAAAAAAAAAGATGTATTAACTAAAAAAACGCAAGTTAGAGGATTGTTTTTGTCTTATTAATATAAAACAGATGCATTTTATTAAAACATAATTTACATTTTTAGAAGAATTATTTACTTATTCATTCATATATTTTAATTTGACCAGAGAGTTACACATAGAGAGAGAGAGAGGAAATTGAGAAAGCAAGCCACCAGGTCTGGGACTTGAACCGTGGTCGACCATATGGGAATGTTCAGTGCCTTAACCACCACGCCACATGCTGTTCCCCAATATAATTTAAATTTTTGAGATCTAGCCATGATTAAAATGTCTATAAATTTTTTCCCAATTTCTGCTATATTTTGAATTCCATGAAAGTTGAAAGACAGCAAGGATAACATGGAAGGTTATTTTGATGGTATTGTTTGCTATATCAGATTTCTTGATTTCTTGTACAGTGATATTGGTAAAGCTGATCCAGTGGCAAAAACAAAATGCAAAACTTACAAAAATTATCTTACCCTAGGAAAGAAAGCACATCTAAGAAAAGGAAGACTCTCTTAAATTTCATGAAAAATTTCTCTATTCAGCTATAAAGATTTTTTTTCCCTTCATCTCCACTTTTAAAAACTAGTTATACCATCTTTCTAGTGAGTTTTTGGATTTCTTTTTGCCCTGAAGTACAAGTACAAACTCTCAAAAGAAAAAAAAAAAAATGTCTGCATCATCTTGACTTGGCTGCCAGAGATTCCAACAATTCTGTAGTCATATGTATCATTTCTATTTTTATGAACAAAATTGCTTCTCTTGACTTCAGGATAATAAAAAAAAAAAGTAGTTTGTTGGAAATGTTTCCAAGACCAGAATCAACTGGGTCTAGTATAATTTATAACTTCTCAATTATTAAACCAGGTTAAAATTTGTGAAAAGCAGATGACATAGTGGTTTTGTTGCTGGACTCCCGCATGGCCAATCAAGTCCAAGTCCAACACAGTGGCTTGAAAATCATGTTGCACGTGTGTGCTTACATGCGGAAGATCCCAGGAGAAGAATGAAGGAGAAGAGATTGCAGCATGCCCATTTACCTCTGGGACATGATTTCTCACTTTCCCTTTCACCGTGTCTGTCTCTCTCTCTCCCTGGCAAGTACACACTTGTCCGAGCACCACTTATGATTCACGATGGATCTGGGAATCTAGTTAGATGGACTGCTATCACAACCTGAGTCTTCTGTGGTCTTTATTGTGCAAAACGTGATTTTTCTATACTTAAATTTTGTTATTTTGATTTTTTGCCCTAAGGCAAAAACGTCTCTTTAAAAAAATTGTGAAAAGCTATATAATTAAAAAGTCTAAATTTTTTTCCAGGGTTTATATTGTGTTGAGTCTTGGATATCAAGTGGAAATACTCAGGATAACATTGATGCACAATTAACACAAATGGTTACTTACCGTGTGTTAAGTAATGTGCAATAACTTGCTTTATTCTCACAAGGATTCGTGCTTAGAAACAAAATAATATTTCAAATAAAATTCATATGAATTGGGGACCAGCAGGTGTGTGGTAGTTCAGGGGCTGGATACTCCCATATGAGTGACCACAGTTTGAGTCCCAGACATGGTAACTTGTTTTCTCACTTTCCCCCTCTCTTTCTGTCTCTCTTTCATCAAATTAAAATAAATTAATGAATAAATAAAATTAAATAAATGATTATTTTTAAAAAGTCTATGAATTTATTTATATCATTATATTTTCCATTGCTCTATATTTCTACCAAATACATACTACACTGACTTTTATATTTGGAAAAAGGGGGAAAAATAAAGACACTTATACTACTTTCTGAAAGTCTCCTAGTAAAAATATATAATAGTTATATTTAATATATTTATTTAATAGAAGTCTAATTTTAATATTGGGAAATCTACAGGAGTTTAGAAAATGTAAAATCATAGGCATTCAGCGACTCACGTAAACAGTGTAGAACATTATGTGAAGATGGCCAGCAGGTAGTATAGTTGTGGATCCCACATTGCCAACTCCCACAGTTAGAGACCCAGACTCAAGGGCTGGAAAAAAGACACACCAGGCAGAGGCGCATGTGTGCCCCAAATCCAGAGGATTGGAGGAGGACTGTAGAGTGGCCATCCATCCTGAGGGGTGTTATCGCTTTTCCTCACATTCCCTTTCTCTCTCTCTCCCCTCTTTCTCCCTGGTGAGTACACACACCTTACAGTTAAAAAAAAAAAAAAAAAAAAAAAAAGAAAGAAAGAAAGAAAGAAAAGAAGGATTTGCTGAGGATCTTAGCAAACATAAAAAGAAAAGAAGGGCTTCTGACATTTCCATAGATCAAAGAGCAAATGATCTTAGCTCATGAATATTTTTATTAATACTTCATTCTTATTTTTAAAAACAAATTGTTTTGGGATCAGCAGATGGTGTAATGCTTATGTTGCTGGATTTCTACATAGTCAGCCATGGTTCGAGTCCAGAACCAGTGGCTTGAGACTCATGCCAGGCATGTGTGCATGTGTGCCCAGAACCTCGAGAGAATGGAGGAAAAGGGATAGTAACATGACCATCCCCCCCAGGGGTTGATTTCTCACTTTCTGTTTCTCTATCTCTCTGGCAAGCACACATGCTCTCTAACAAAAGATCTCTTTTTAAAAAATAATTGTTTTGATATAAATTTCAAATATTATTTTGTTACATAAAGTATACAATTGCTATTACTTTTTAAAGCATAAAATAAAAGAATAAGGGACTAAACACACAAAAAATACCCAAATGCAAAATGCAATGTGTGTTTTTTTTTGCAAACAGTCTGATTCATCAGGTTGCCAAGGACAAACAGATTTATCGTTAAGATGAAAACAAGGGTAAAAACAATAGCTAAGTGAATATAAAAATATCAGATAAACTATAGAGTTACATATTGCACAATATAAACCTTCTGGACTGTGTCTTCAAGCAAAATATATCTTTGTTGTCAGTTCTGCTGCTAGCAGGCTTCATAATTTGGAAAGTTAGTCCAACATTTAAAATTGAAGGAATAATTAAATGAGAGAAAGGAAACATGCTGCCCCCCAAAATAGGCTAATTTTAAAAGCACGCTTCACCATTATTATATTTAAATAAGGTTCTTGATCACTTGATCTGACCCTGTGTCATGCCTAGCAACTGCAGTTGCACAATATATTTGAATGAGGATTATTATAATTTGCTAAGAAGTGCTGCAGGGGATTAGGAAATTTGGAAGGCCAGCACTGCACTTCCATAACAGACATCTCTGCCAGATAATTAACCTTGCTGTTTGTTTAGCATTCGCCGAATGCTTCATTACTGATTCAGTCAATTATCTCCTGGTAATGACCGCTACAGAAGGTAGAATTGCTTAATTAAAATTATTTAGACCAAGGAGGAACTTTGATTGGGCCATGCATATTAGAAAGGCTTGATTAATCTCAATGAGATACACAACTCATTTAAAGCTTTCCTTTATTATTTCCAAATGCCAAATTCATTCTTTTTCCAATAATAAAAATATATTTTTTTCTTTGCCAATTACATTAAAAAAATAAAAACGCAGCTTTGGAGTGGACGGAAACCAGCTTTCTTGATGCTAATTTTACTATAGAAAGGTTTGAAGAGTGAAAATGGAATTCTGTTTATTTTGTATAATGCAATTAATATAAACTAGAAAATATTTTTATTGCCTGAAGGAATGATACATAGCCAGGCAGATAAACGTGACATTGTGTATGCATGTCAGTCAAGACAGGCAAATACATTTCATTTTCACTTTCATTCATAAATATCCACTGATTAACTCTCTAGTTTTTTTCATTTGCAAGTATAATGACCATGTGATGTGAGAATTAGCTAGTTGATTTTTTTATATTAGTCAAAATGCAGAATAGAAAGAGTTAATTCCATTGGAGCACCAGTCATCAGTCTGTCACGTAAACATCTTAAGTAAAGAGCCTTTTTCAACTTTTTTTTTAATTGCCATAGGGCACATAAACTTGCCAGAGAGACAGTGAGACAAAGAGAAAGAAAGGGAAAATGTACCCACCCCCAAAATCCCTTTTCCTTGTACCCATTCTGTTGAGATTTTGCGCACACACTCATGGCATATTTCTCAAGGTGCTGGGACCAGGATTCAAACAGAGGTCAGCCATGTGGAATCCAGATCCCTTAACCACTAGGCTACAGGGCAGTCTCAAGAGTTAATATATTATGTTTATGAAGATATATTCCATTATTTCACCACAATTCTAGGTGTACTGAAATCAGAGACCAATATTTCATCTATTTTGTTTCTCAGGATAAAAATTTGTAAGTGAGCATTATTAGAGATAATAAATAATTAAGTAGGAATAGAGTACATTTTTGGTTTGTTTTCCTTTGTTGGTGAGAGAGATTGATCTTTGTTGATTTTACATATGCTGCCTCATCTCAAAGTTTTTAAAAATATGAAGAGGTGCTTTGTAAATCTTCCAGTAAATACATTTATTTTTTAAGAAGCCAAAAGTTACTACCAATTGTACATATTATGCTACAAACATGTTAGATTCTTATAGATTACCTTAGACCTAAATATAATTTATAAAAATTACTGCTCAAAGGGCATGTTCACAGTTATCAAACCTGACATAGATTCTTCTACAATGATTCAATAAGTATTCAACTTGTACTGTGAAGATATTGATGACACATAGATAAATATTCACATCACAGATAAATAAGAACATATAGTGAGCTAACTGTTCCACAAGGAATGTATATTGTGATTATCACACAGTTCAGGTAAATCATTCTTACTACAAAAGATGTACAACTGAGATTCAGGAAAACATAGTGAGGAAGAAAGCACCACAAAAGGTTTTACTGATAAGAATAACTATAGACAGATTTTTCTTTCTTCTACATCTGGAAAAGTAATAGCACACTTACTTGTTATAATTAAAAAATGAAAATAATAATAAAAAAGCAACCAACCAATAAACAAAAACTATACATTTAAATAAAATTTGATCAAGAGTGCATCGTAAACATCTTACAAAATTGTAAGTAATTGTCACTTAAAACTGTATATGATAATCATATTCTCTAACTCAACGTATTTTAGAAAGAATTATTTATGAAGGTAACTAAAATATCTTACAGATACTTTAAATGTCTCAGTAAACAAATAAGCAAAATTAGTTCAAAATAACTCTTACGATTTACTAAATAATTCTACTCAAACATAATGGTATTTAGAAAGTACTTGGTATTTACGGGGCAAGCAGGTGATGTAGTGGTTAAGGTACTGGACTCCCATGGTGCTAACTGCAGTCAAAATCTGGACCCAACATCCTGAAAATCATGCCAGGCTTGCATGTGTGTGTGCCCAAAATCTTGAGAGGAGACTGGAGGATAAAGGATTGTAATGTGACCATCCCTTCTGAGGGGTGATTTCTCACTTCCCTCTTCTTATCTCTCTCTGTCACTCTCTGGTGAGCACATACACCACAAGGCAAAAACAAAAACAAAAACAAAAAAAAGGTACTTACGATAATGCAGTACACATTGAAATTTTAGGGGTCAGACTTAAATGATATCTCTAAGGAATTTTTTCTACCTTGTGTTACTGTAATAACAGAGATAAATGGACTAAAATTTGAGGCTGAACAACCAAACATAGACATTGTTAAAATAATTAGAAAAACAACTGAGAAAAAAATAAAAGAAACAGAGTAAGGGATCCAATAAAGATAAGAATGAAAATTTCTGTGATAGAAAAAAAAAAGCTGTTATCAAAATTTGAAACTTCTTAAATATACTAAGATAAACTTCTAGCACATTTGATGAATACTACCAGAGAGCACTAATAAAAATTTCAAGAATAAAAAGTCAGACAAATGGCCTAGTGATTAAGTGAGTCAAATTCCACATGGCCAGACACAGCTTAAATCTTGGCCCTGGTAGCTTGAAAAACATGTTAGTCACCTGTGCAGGCCTGTCCCAAATCCCAACAGCACGGAGAAATGGAGACGAGATTGTGTCATTATTGTGCTCCATTCGGGAACACATGGTCCTGCTTCTCTCTGTCTCTCTTTGAGAAGTGCATGCACTCTCTAGCAATTAAAAAATGAGTAAAAAGTCAGAAAAATTGTAACTAAATAGAGATTTTACATATAGGAAATGAATGCTGAAAATATATGGATGGGAGCCAGCCCACAGCGTGGTGGTTAAGGCGACTGGATCCCACAAGACCGTGTGGTTTGAATCCTTGATCCAGTGCCCTGAGAAACACTCTAGGTGCCTGTAAACACATGCCCAACATCCTGAAAGGAGGGAGAAATGGCAAAGAAAAGATTGCAGTGTGGCCATTCACAATTGGAGGTGGGAGTGGGAGAGTGTTTTCTTACTTTCTGCCTCTCTCTCTCTGTTTTGCTCTTGGTGTCTCTTTCCAGCAAGTGCACACGCCCGCTGGCAAAAGTCGAGAGAAAAATATAGGTGGGCTAACAGAATATATTAAATAGGCAATTTCATAGAGAATGACACCTAAAAAGTAACCCTAAAACATATATATATATATATAATAAATTTTCAAGTGTTTCATTTGAAGAAATAAAAATGATGTTTTCCATAAATAATTCAATTTTGTATATAGAAAATAAATAATCTGAACTTTATCTTATTCAACCATACATAATTTGCAAAAAATAAAAATGGCACATTTTATGACTAAATTTAATATGTTAAAATCTACAAACAAAATCTATTAAAAGTTAAAATTAATTTGTTGCTAAAAATAGTTGTTTTTATATATTAGCTATACAAGGGACACTTAGAAAAATATATTTTTTGTCAAATAAATAAATAAGGTTAAATAAAATAATTCCTTAAAAAAAGAAAAAACGGACCTGCAGGTGGAATGGTGGTTGAGGGCACCAGACTCCCACACAGTCAATCATGGTTCGAATCCCAGACCTGGCAGCTTCCAATCATGGTTCGAATCCCAGACCTAGCAGCTTGCTTTCCCCCTTTTCCTCTCTCTCTCTCTCTCTCTCATTCTGTCGCCCTCTGGTCAAATAAATAAATTAATTAATTAAATTAAATAATTCTAAAAAAAATTAAAAAATACATTTTTTAAGTGCTAAGAAATAAAAATGACATGGCCATTCCCTCAGTGGGTGATTTCTTGCTTTCTGTCTCTCTGTCTCTCTCTGTCTTTCTGGCAAGCACACACGGCCTATAGCAAAAACCTCTAAAAAAAAAAAGAAAATCTCTTAAATTAAATAAATACATACAATTTAATATTAAAAATTAATGGCAGCAAAATAAAATATTATGTAAAATAAGGATATCATAATATACGATAAAACATGATATTAACTTGGATTAAGCTTATATCCAACAAAACTTTTACTGTGAAGAATATATAAGGATAATATAGAAATTCATGTATTAAAAGAA
>NW_006159649.1:105718-113848 GCF_000334495.1 Tupaia belangeri chinensis
AAAAGAGAAAGTGAAGATGACTGGAGACAAAGAACCAATAACCAGCAAACACCGGGAAGATGTTTGGTTTTTTTGAGAAATAAAAATTAAAACACCAATGTAATACCTTTTGAAGTTATCTACTGACAAAACACTGAAATCTGCTGATAACAAGTTGATGATTTGGTGGGAAATAAAAATTTTATATACTGTCATGGAAAGCTATGTATAACAACCTTGGGAATCCTTCAGCAGTGTGAATCAGCTTTGAAGACTTAGGAATTCTATGTCTGGGTTGTCCATTACAAGATAGACACCCTAAGGGCTGTCAAGAACATATGCTCATGAAGATTTGCCCTATTGAGTCAACTGATACACTGTTTATAAGAGAAAAAAAAAAATTTAATTGTCTTAAATGGCCATGCACAAAAGGAGTTTTCTACAGCATTTAAATATCAACATGGTCTTACTTTTAAAACATAATGTGATTTTTTATTATTATTCAATATTATTTATATATTCAATCACTATACATTTATTTAGATTATAAAGAGATTTTACCCAACATGATATATGCCTTACTCCAGCCCAGTTGAGAATAATATACCCATCATCATCAACAGGTAATAAAATATATCTGTGTCCCACAAATGTCTCACTTCTTTCCCCAAATTTCCTTTCCTACACTCTTCTGTTCTCCCACTCTCCTTCCACTTTGTCCCCAGTGCTCGTAACAATTTTTGATGCTTTTATGTCCTTCAATCTCTCAGTCCCTACCATAGAGTGTGGACAGTTGGTATATGTTAAGTGGAGACATACAATGCCTCTGTTTCATAGCCTGAATTGCTTCACTCTGCAATAAATTTTTCATGTTTGCCCACTTTCTATCAAGAACCAGGGTCTCACTTTTTTATGGCTGAATAGTATTCTATGGAATATATGTGCCACCTTTTTCAATCCATTCATCTGTTTGTGGACATTAGGGTTGGTTCCATGCCTTAACAAACATGAATAATGTTGCAATAAGTATAGATGTGCAAGCACTTTTCTGACTGTGTGTTCTCCTATCCTTTGAGTAAATACTCAGCAGTGGAATTGCTGTATCATATGGTGGTTCTATTAGAGGTCTTTGAGGAACCTTCATATTATTTACCACAGTAGTTGGACCAATTTAAATTCCCACCAACAATGTAGGAGAGTTCCCCTTTCACCACATCCCATCAGCACTTACCAGTTTTTATATATTTTGATCTTCGCCATTCTGACTGTGGTTAGTTAGTATCTCATCGTAGTTTTGATCTGCATCTCTCTTATGATGAGGAATGTTGAGCACTTTTATATGGTTTTTAGCTGTTCGTATGTCTTCCTTAGAGAGTTACTTATTTAGCTTATTTTCCCATCTCTTAATTGGGTTAATAATTTTCTTCTGGGTAGGCTGCTTGAGTTCCCTGTGTATTCTGGACATCATCCCTTATCTGAGGCATAGTTACAAAATTTTTCTCCCATTCTAAGGGTTGTTTACTCACACAAATTACTGTGTCATTTGCTATGCAGAAATATCTTAATCTTATGTAACCCCATTTGTCTACTTTGGGAATTATTACCTGTGCTTTGGGGTCTTGCTTAAGAAGTCTTTACCTACCCCAATTCTCCCAGAGTTTCTTTAGTGTTTTTCACCAGTAGTTTTGTAGTTTGAGTTCTTAGGTTTAGGTCTCTGATCCACTTTGAGTTGATTATTTTGAAGGGTAACAATCCAGTGAGAAAAGGAAAACCTCTTTAGCAAATAATGTAATGTTTAAAGGAAGCTACATATGATACATTTAGTATGATTTTTTTTTAAACAAAGCATTAAGCATCTACAATGCTATATATTATGTAAACTCTAACCTGTCATTCAAACTATAAAAATATGCATGGCAATTTTAAATATCAGTTTTATGAGTGTACCTATTTCTGTAAGGGATCAAAAGTAATTGGATTGGGGAATAAATAGATGGACAAATTTTACCCAAACTTTAATATTTTACATTTTGAAAAAATATAAAATAAGATGATTACATTTTATTTAGCTGACTTTTGCTTATGTACATGATCTTCATTTATTCTTTATTCTTTTAAACATTTTATTAATAAAAATTTTGGTGATATTTTGCATTTTCCTAAAAGTATAGTTATCTTGGTCTTTAATATAAATGCACTTTATCATTTCTTCATCCACTAAATTACTCTGAATGAAAATGCTCCAAAAGCATGCTTCTTCTATACTAAAAAATAAAACATGCACTCATAGAAATATTCTCATTTATAAGCCAACATACTTGTTTTGGGACCTAAGTATAATCTGTTTGAATTATTTGCATGAATAATCAACATAACACTAGTAATGATATACTAAAACTATATGGGGCTGGCATGTGATGTGGTGGTTAAGGCATTGGACTTCCACCTGGCTGATCAGGGCTTGAGTCCTAAACCTGGTAACTTGCTTTCTCACTTTCCCTCTCTTTCTCTTTCTGGACAAATTAAGAACTAATATTTTAACTTTATTTATTATTATTTTCCACCTTGATGATTGTTTGCATTACCACTTGGGCTCCTCCCCCCACCAGATTAGCATTATTGGAATGTCTTGAGAACAGGAATCTTATACTTGTGTAATTATTTCATTGGATATTGCAATGTGATAGTGATGGCAATGGGTACATGGTGGATGTGGTGAACTGGCTTATCCTAAGATCAATCCACAGCCCCTCCCCCCCCCACCACTATATGTAGAGAGATTAGTCTTCTATGAAACTTGTCTAGTAGTGCCGGAAATGTTGGGGAGTGCTGATCTACAAGCTGAGATGTCGCAAGAGACAGAATAGCAACCCAGAGATTCTCAACAGCATGGATTCAATTCCACCCACAGGATGGAGGATATGGAGGGACAAAATGAGAAAGAGGTATTGCTAGAATATAAAGGCTGTGGTCTTTCAGAAAAAGCTAGAGCAAGCACAGGGTGACCCACTTGGAAATACAAAGATACTGCAACCATTGCACTGCTGACATTATCACTTAAGATCAAAAGAATAGTCAGCAAAGACTATGATTTCTCTCTCCTCATATGTTTTCTGTTTTCTTTATTTTCTACTTTTTGTTGTTGTTCTTATTAATTTGCTAGAGGAGATGTGCTCTCTCCAAAGAGTGAGAGACAAAGAGAGAGGAAGAGAGAGGAAGCACTTTACAGTGAAGTATGGTCACACTGCCATTTCTCCTCCTTAAGTTTTCCACCTGTTAGGATTTTGGGCATGTACTCATGCACAAATGTTCAATATGTTTATCAACCTGTAGAGGCCAGGATTCATACTTGCGATTCATAGCATGGCCAGCCATGTGGAATCCAGCTCCCTTAACCAACAGGCAATCTGACTGCTCCTCCTCATGCTTTTCCAATCTTTAGTGTCTCAAATTTTAAAAACTATCAAGAAACCAGATAACATAGTGACTGAGTGGGGTTATAAGGGATTAGTGTCTCTCCCACCATCCTCTCATCCAGGGAAAAGATAAGGGCAAGCAATGGATATAAGAACAAACATTAGTAAAATCTATGGATTTGGGTTTAACACTATGAAACATTAAAAGGTAAACAACATTTTTATGTACATAAAATATTACTGCCTTTCTTATCATCTGAAATCTTTGAAAATAAACATATTATAACATAATAGAAGAAAAAATTTCATAAGAGGAATTCACAGATAATGACATAAAATTTCCACATAGGGCCAACTTGTGGCCTGGCGATTAAGTCAGCTAGGTCCCACATGGCTGATTACACAGTTTCCCAGACTGGGTGGCTTGAAAAAAATATACTGGGTATGTGTCGTTGTTTGATCCAAACCCAAACTCCCCAGTTCTCAAAGATGGGAAAAATGGAAGAGAACAGATTACAATGTGATCCTCCCCCATAGCGGGTGCTTTCTTGAATGCTCTCTCTCTCTCTTTCTTTCTCTTTCTGGTGAGTATGTAGGCTCTTGGGCAAATTTAAGCAAAGTTCATATGTATTATATAAATATATATTAAAAGAATAAGTTAAACATTCTTAAATTAAATATATGAATATCCTGGTTGACAATTAAATATCATAACCATACATTGCTAAATAATTTATTAAGTTACTCCCTTCTGGAGTGAAGAGATAAGCAGAAAATAATCTGTGTATCAACTATTTCACTTATTTACAAGAATCTTAAATATTGTAAAAAACCTGAAAATACAGTTAAAAAAAATGGAAAAGTCCTATGCAAGCTTACTTTTTAATATCTTTTTATTTCAATTTCTTTTATACATTCAATCACATATGTCACTTAGATTGCAAAGTGCATATTCAAACATGTATACACTTCTCACCAGTCCAGTTGAGAATACTATACATATTATCCTCAACAGATAATAACCCATTTTTTTGTCCCATAAATGCCTTGCCTCTCTATTTTTCTCCTTAATGTCTTTCCTCAGAGTCTCCCCCTTCACCCACTTTCTTCCCACACTATATCTGGTATTTATAACCATTTTCTATATGTATGTATCCTCTAGTCATTCAGTTTTAGCTATAGAGTGTGGACACCTGGTATCCTGTGCAATCTTATTAGCCAGCTACCAAATTGCTATACATTTTCCCCATACATAGTATATAGGTGTAAATGTGGAAGAAAAATCTAAATACTCATGTATCTGTTGATGATAGGTTAAAATACCTTTAATCCACCATATGAGAAATTTTACTAACAATCCATATGCTTAACATACGTGATTTTTTAATGACTGGCTGATATTTCATTTTTTAAATATACACCAAAAACTATGTATTTACTTCACTATTAGAAGACCTTTAAGTTTCTTCAATTTATAAGCATTATAGACACCATTGTGATAAAATAATCATGCAGTAATGTTTAAGCTGGCATTAAAATATTTTAGAAAAGAAAAATTTGAAGGAACAAAACTACTCACTCTTCGCAAGACTGAAAGAAAATTTCACTTTTGTTTGTATTGGGTGAATGATAATTTGGTTTTTATTTGGATAAAGATTTTGTATTATATTTGAAACACCTTAAAATTATCCAATATTTTGACATGGAGATTGTTTTTAATTATCGTGGAAAAATTGTGATGTAAAAGTTCAAAATTAAAATGCACATGTTTTTTTCAATAATACATATGATATGGGACCTGCAGTTAGCATAATGGCTATGTCGCTGGACTCCCACGTAGTTGACTGCGGTTGGAGTCCGGGACCCAGTGTCTTAAACTCACACTGGGCGCGTGTGCATGCGTGTCCAAGATCCTGAGAGGAGAATGGAGAAGGGATTGTGATGTGACCATTGCCCCTGGGGGGTGATTTCTCGCTTTCTGTCTATATGTCTCTGTCTGTCTGGCAAGCGCACGCGCCCTATAGCAAAAACCTCTCCAAAAAAATAAATAAGAAAAATAATAATACATATAATATAAGAAGATAAAGAATGTGATGATTATTAGAATAGAATTAGAAAAAAAATTAATCTATTTCCATAAAATAAAGTATAGATTTATTTAAAACAGTGACACAATTTCATGTTGAATTAAAAAAACAAACCAGGAAGGTCTGAAACCATATACAATACATACTTAAAAATATATTTGTGAATATGAATTACATTTATGCATCTGTGCATGCATGTATGTTGTGGGCTTGCATACACTATATAATGCATACAGTAATATTTTCTTGTCTTTTTATCTAGTAAGAAGACTTATTTATTACTTACATGTGATTAGAACTTTCCCTTAGGTGATACATAATATATATATGTGTGTGTGTGTGTGTGTGTGTGTGTGTGTGTGTTTAAATCCTTCTGATGAAGACAGAAACTATACTATATATTTTTTTCTTTTATAGAGAGAAAGTTTTGCTACAGCCCGTGTGCATTAGCCAAAGAGACAGAGAGAAATAGAGTCATGAAATTGAGAAATCGCCCCTGGGGGGGATGGCCATGCCACAGTCCCTTCTTCTTTAGTCTTGTCTTGGGATTTGGGGCATGTTCACTAGGTGCCTGGTGTGAGTTTTAAGCCACCAGGTCTGGGACTTGAATCATAGTTGACTACGTGGAAGTCCAGTGATGTCCATTATGCCATCTGCTGGTCCCATTATACAATATTTTAAGAGCTAAAGTGTAAAGCAATTCCTAGATCATTCAATGCTTATAGACAAGTATAAAAGTTGACTAAATGCCAAGAAAATAAACTCTCAAATTGATTTGAGAATTTGACGGAGAGTGTTTTGAATTCTTGCACTGCCTACCTACTGTTTATCTTCCCAATTTAGTGACTTTTTGAAGGTGGCTAAATTTCTGAAGATATTGAAAAAATGAAAGAAAACTGTCTCAAAAGATTTATGTTTGTCTTCAATACAAACCTTTGACACACAGGTTTAAGTATTTTCCTGGATTAATTTATGTTGACTACTTGGCTTCAGAAGGACAATATGATATAAGCTTATGCCTTTCACATTACGTGCTACAAAGTGTTGGAAGTGGTTAGCCTCAAAGACTAAGTTTAAAGGTATTTTTTCAGGGCCAGTAGGTGGTATGGAGGTTAAGGCACTGATTCTCTTCTTTTTTTTTTTTTTATGGAGAGGTTTTTGCTATAGGGCGCATGCGCTCGCCAGACAGACAGAGAGACAGAGAGCTAGAAAGCGAGAAATCGCCCCCCAGAAGGGATGGTCATGCACAATCCCTTCTCTTCCATTCTCCTCTCAGAATCCTGGGCGTGTACACATGCGCACCCAGCGTGAGTTTAAGTCACCGTGTCCAGGACTCAAACTGCAGTCGGCTACATGGGAGCTTAGCGACATAGCCATTACGCTAACTTCTAATCAGTCCCAAGGTACTGATTCTCACATGGTCAACTGCAGTTTAAATCCTGGACCCAGCAGCTTGAAAAACGTGCTGGAAGTATGTGTGTGTATTCCCAAAATCCCAAGAGGAGAATGGAGGAGAAATAACTGTGGCATGGTCATTTCCCCTGGAGGATGATTTCTCACTTTCCCTCTCTGTATCTCTCTCCATTTCCCTCTGGTAAGTGCACACACTCTATGGCAAAACCTTAACAAAAATTATTTTTCTTTTCTATGTAGCTTTGTATACTTGACCATTTTTAATTTTTATTTTTTAATAAGAAACTATTATGTTGAAGATCAACTGCATTTAATATATTTAATATATTTTATTATTAAAAATGATTGATATGATTTCCTCTGTTTTTTCACCTTTCAGTCCTGTGCACCTTTTCTTTCTTGAATCTTTTTTCATGATTTTATATATAACATTTGTTCTTTTCAGAAAGCCATCGGCTTTCTCAGTCTAAACAGGGTCTGTCTTCCAGTTTCTCAAATCATTTTCTGAACACTTTATGTGTAAGGGATCTTTATTACATTTAATTCTCAATATCAATAGTACTCATCATCATGTACTGCATTGAATTTAATTTTCTGTATATGCGTGTGTGGGTGTATACTCAATTCCCACATGTAATTATTAATAATCTATAAGAAACTAAAGTGTGTAACAGTGAGTCAGCTGTAAAGTGGCAATACACTCTAAAGGTTCAATGCTCAGTTGACATATGAAATTGTGCATGTGAAAGCTATCTCATGTATGCGTAGTGTACAGAGAGACAAGTTCTAAGAGAGTGCAATCTAAGAAAGGTCTTGTTTGGTTTTATTTTTTATGCCATCTCTAGTGTATAATAAATTGATCTATCTAAATGAATAAATAAGATGTTCTTGATTATCAGTATTAGGTGACAAGAAAAAATCACTGTAGTGTAGTTATGCATGGTTGATACAGGCTTTACATTTTCTCATGATTCAGAATTCATTGGTAGTTCCATCAAAACTTTCATAGAAAATGTACTACTTTTGACACTTTAAATAAGCTCTCATCATTCAGGGCCTGATTTGCAACTAAGTGTTCGTCCTCATTTTTTCTTACAAATACAATCAACTTAAAATAGAAACTGAAGAGAGAAAAGTACAATGAATTCAAGTACATGTCAAATCTACAGTTTCTGTAGAAAAAATAATGAACACAATACAAGGCACTTCAAATCTTATTTCCTCTTGAAAGAGTG